>NC_083572.1:90981082-91316082 GCF_027579695.1 Neoarius graeffei
AATGGGGTTCAGGTCAGGGGACCGAGATGGCCAGGGCAGAAGTTTGATTCTGTGGTCAGACAACAATTTTTGTGTTGATTTGGACATATGCTTCAGATCATTGTCCTGCTGGAAGAGCCATTGATGACCTGGTTTTAGTTTCCTGTCAGAGGCAGCGAGATTTTGATTTAAAATGTCCTGGGATTTCATGGAGTCCATGATGCCATGTACCTGAACAAGGTTTCCAGGGCCTTTGGAGGAAAAACAGCCCCAAAACATCACAGAACTTCCACCATATTTTATAGTTGGGATCGGGTTCTTTTCATTATCGCCATCCTTCTTTTTGCACCAAACCCATTTTGAGTGTTTATTGCCAAAAAGTTTGAATTGTGTTTCATTAGACCAGAGAACATGGTTCCAGTCAAAGTTGTAGTAGCATTTCACAAACTTCAGGTGCTTACGTTTGTGTTTAACTGGCAGAAAAGGCTTTTTTCTGACATACCTTCCAAATAATCTGTTGGCATGGAGGTGGAGTCTGATGGTGGTTTTGGAGACTTAGAAACTCCAAGATTTTACTTTTTCTTGTAATTCCCCAACAGTGATCCTTGGGGATTTTTTATTTTTATTTTGCCTCTCTTACCCTCCTCCTCACTGAACACTGAGGCAAAATAAACTTGGGTTCTCCTCCAGGTGAGTTTGTAACAGTTCCAGTTGGTGTCCACTTTTTATTATTACAGTAGAAACGGACATTTTCAGGCGAGTAGCTATTTTTATATCCATTCCCTGACTTATGAAGGTCAGCACACTTCTTCATTTGGTTTGAGTGTTCTCTTATCTTTCCCATGCTGATGGATGACTAAGGAAATTTGGCCTCTGTGTCACCTCGTATTTGTTCCTCAGTTAATCAGGAAGTGATGGATTACAGCTTGAAAGTTCCTACACACTCCAATCAACTCAAACATGTAGAACTTAAATAGGAAACATGTTTCAGTTACATTGTGTTCACTATCATTTCCAGGTGTGCCAATAATAGTAGCACATCTGTTTTTGTTGAAAATAATTGTTTCTTGATGACGGATTTGTTTTTATCTGAATAAATTTATGTCAGTTAAAGGTTGGACTTTTTTCTCATTTTTTTTCAGTATCAGATGAAGTGACTTCACCAAATGGCGGATTTTTTCTAACCCTTTGTACTAATCTTTACAAGTGGGGTCAATAATCATGGAGGGCACTGTAAATACCAGATGCTCTGCATATTCAGATTAAAAAGACGTGTGAATATTGATATTGTGAATTTTTTTCTGTGAGATGTTTATTTAATACTGTAGGAAGCAGTCTCCAGTGTCAATACTCTAAATCAGTCAGAGGTAAAGCTCTGGTAAGAGGTAAGTTTTCTGACAAAGGAAAGACTTTTAAGGGTTTTGTGTTTCTTGGTAGGCACGACAAGTTGTTTCGTGGACGTTCAACAAAAATAATAAATATAACTATAAATGGATATAAAATATGATATGTATGAATTGTAATTATTGGTGAATTTGCTGTGGTATAAGAGTAATAAAACACTGCAGGTGCTGTTTTATTAAAAAAATAATAATAATCAACTTCAGCATGGGCGGCACGGTGGTGTAGAGGTTAGCGCTGTCGCCTCACAGCAAGAAGGTCTGGGTTCGAGCCCCGTGGCCAGCGAGGGCCTTTCTGTGCGGAGTTTGCATGTTCTCCCCATGTCCGTGTGGGTTTCCTCCGGGTGCTCCGGTTTCCCCCACAGTCCAAAGACATGCAGGTTAGGTTAACTGGTGACTCTAAATTGACCGTAGGTGTGAATGTGAGTGTGAATGGTTATCTGTGTCTATGTGTCAGCCCTGTGATGACCTGGCGACTTGTCCAGGGTGTACCCCGCCTTTCGCCCGTAGTCAGCTGGGATAGGCTCCAGCTTGCCTGCGACCCTGTGGGACAGGATAAAGCGGCTAGAGATAATGAGATGAGATGAGAACTTCAGCATGGAAATAGTAACTCCCTGCATCACACTACCCATCATGTATTATTTTCCTATAACAGCATGTCCTGTCCTGTTTTAATGCCTATATTGTGTCTTGCCCAGGTTTCGTTCCTCTCTGTCTCTCCATATACAATGTTTATGTGATTTATACACTGCAAATAAACCATTCATCTTCCTAATGAAGCATGTGTCACACTAGTCACTGATCTGTTGTCTCTTCCTCAGCACCTGTTCTAGAGAAAGACAGGATACATACAGCACTTTGTCAGCAAACAGGCCTGGCCTAGGACCTCGTCCAGTGTGCTGTCCCATGAGTCCACATCAGCCAGATGACAACTCCAAAACACCTCGTCTTTCACAGTTACAGCTTGGTCTGAGAATGACTTAGAAGTCTGTATTGGCTTCAGTTTGCAAAACAAGTATACTAATATTTGCTATAAAGCATGCTGAAAGTGAGAGGGAAAACACCAAACACAGGACCAGCTGGTGTAATTAGGCTACTGGGGCTTAATTACACCATCTCTCTCTTGTAAGGAAAGAGACATCAGGCTCAGTTTTTGTCCTGCACATTCTTTTATTTATCATAAACAATTGGCTTTAGTTTAGGATTACTTTATGTAGAACCAAGAACAATTCATGTTCATGAAGTTGATCTTGGTCTTATCATCAAACCTAGACATTCATCTAGATATCCAGCAATGGCAATAATGGACCTTGACTTTGCAGATGACATTAGTTTATTGTCCAACACAATGGAGCAAGCGCAACACCCCATTCTTTCTCACTTTCAATGGCTACCTGTTCTGTCCCGTATTAAGTATAAAATCCTCCTACTCACCTTCAAAGCCCTCCATAACCTTGCTCCTCTTTACATCTGTGACCTTCTGACCCCTTACACTCCATCCCACTCTCTCAGATCCTCTAGCCATAATCTCCTTGCTGACCTCTGCACCAGACTCTCTACCTTGGGTGGCAGGTCCTTCAGCACCATGGCCCCTAAGTTCTGGAATTCCATCCCTCAAACCCTCCGTGACTGCTCTTCCCTTCCTTTCTTCAGATCTCATCTCAAAACCTTTCTGTTTCATGAACACTTCACCTCCTCCTTGACCACTGCATAAACTTAGCACTCTTTAGCAACTTTTTGTGAGTGTGTGTGTGTTCTGTTTTCTTTGACCGATGTAAAGCAACCTTGAGTTTGAGAAAGGCGCTATATAAATGTAACATTATTATTATTATTATTATTATTATTATTAGGGAGGCACGATGGTGTAGTGGTTAGCGCTGTCGCCTCACAGCAAGAAGGTCCGGGTTCGAGCCCCGTGGCCGGCGAGGGCCTTTCTGTGCGGAGTTTGCATGTTCTCCCCGTGTCCGCGTGGGTTTCCTCTGGGTGCTCCGTTTTCCCCCACAGTCCAAAGACATGCAGGTTAGGTTAACTGGTGACTCTAAATTGACCGTAGGTGTGAATGGTTGTCTGTGTCTATGTGTCAGCCCTGTGATGACCTGGCGACTTGTCCAGGGTGTACCCTGCCTTTCGCCCGTAGTCAGCTGGGATAGGCTCCAGCTTGCCTGCGACCCTGTAGAACAGGATAAAGCGGCTAGAGATAATGAGATGAGATTATTATTATTATCATCAATTTCTTTCAAATGTGGAAAATGAATGTAAGAAAGTAGGACTTCAACCAAATGCTGAGAAGACAGAATTCATGACTTTCAATGTTCCATCCCCACACGCCCCGCTTAAAACAGCAGAAGGACAAGACCTCAATGAAGTAAATGACTTTAAATATCTTGGGTCATGGATACAATCTTCCAAGCAAGATATAAAGATAAGAAAAGCATTAGCATGGAAAGCTCTGAATAAAACAAAAACTATGTGGAAATCCAATATATCACACAGTGTAAAGCTGTCATTTTTCTTTGCCACAGTTGAAACTGTACTACTATATGGATCAAAAAGTTGGACGTTAACAAAAGAGCTTGAACGACCATTAAATAGCACTTATACAAGAATGTTGAGAACAGTACTTGATGTCAGATGGCAAGATCACATTCCAAATACAGTTCTATATGGTGAACTACCACCAATTTGCAACAAAATTGCTGCGAGAAGAATGGCTGTTACTGGTCACTGTTATTGTCATTCTGAGATTGCAACCAGCAAAGTCTTATTATGGGAACCTGTTCACGGTTGAAGACATCAGGGTAGACCAATCAAGACATATATTGACTTACTGGTGGATGATACTGGTGTCAGCACAACAGAAGAACTTACAGCATGTATGAATAATCAGGATGACTGGTGTGTGAGAAAGCAGGCTTGCCTGTGGGCGACCTAAAAAAAAAAAGAACAACTGCACCAATAGTAAAATACACACAATGGCATGTCTAAGTATCGCCTGGGGCTCATTTCTTTCTAAACCAGACTGTAGAGTCACACAGACAAAATTTTCACATCGTCAGTGGTGTCAAATGATTAACCTTTTCTCCCCAATTTACACTGTCTTGCAAAAGTATTCATCCCCCTTGGTGTTTGTCTTGTTTTGTCACATTACAAGCTGGAATTAAAATGGATTTTTGGGGGGTTAGCACCATTTGATTTACACAACATGCCTACCACTTTAAAGGTGCAAATTGTTGTTTTATTGTGACAAAAAACAATAATTAAGACGAATAACCTGAAATCTGGAGTGTGCATAGGTATTCACCCCCTTTCGTATGAAACCCCTAAATAAGAGCTGGTCCAGCCAATTCACTTCACAAGTCACATAATTAGTTGATTAAGATCCACCTGTGTGCAGTCAAAGTGTCACATGATGTCTGTATAAATCAACCTGTTCTGGAAGGACTCTGACTCTGCAACACTACTAAGCAAGCAACATGAAAACCAAGGAGCACTCTAAACATGTCAGAGACAAAGTTGTGGAGAAGTATAGATCAGGGTTGGGTTATAAAAAATATCTCAACCTCTGAATATCCCACAGAGCACCATTAAATCCATTATAGCAAAACAGAAAGAAAATGTCACCACTACAAACCTGACAAGAGAAGGCCACCCACCAAAACTCACAGACCAGGCAAGGAGGACATTAAGCAGAGATGCAAAAAAGACACCAAAGATAACACTGAAGGAGCTGCAAAGATCCACTGCGGAGATGGGAGTATCTGTCCAGAGGATCACTTTAAGCCGTACATGCCACAGAGCAGGGCTTTATGGAAGAGTAGCCAGAAAAAAAAGTAATTGCTTAAGAAAACATGTTTGGAGTTTGCCCAACAGCATGTGGCAGACTCCCCAAACACATGGAAGAAGATTCTCTGGTCAGATGAGATGAAAATTGATCTTTTTGGTCATCATGGGAAATGCCATGTGTGGCGCACACCCAACACCCTGAGAACACCATTCCTACAGTGAAGCATGGTGGTGGCAGCATCATACTGTGGGGATATTTTTCAGCTGCAGGGACAGGAAAGCTGGTCAGGACTGAAGCAGAGATGGATGGCATTAAATACAAGGTAATCCTGGAGGAAAACTTGTTTGAGTCAGCCAGAGGTTTGAGACTGGGACGAAGGTTCACATTCCAGCAGGCCAATGACCCTAAACATACTGCTAAATCTACACTGGAGTGGCTTTTAAATGTCTTGGAATAGCCTAGTCAAAACCCAGACCTCAATCCAATTGAGAATCTGTGGCATAACTTGAAGATTGCTGGACACCAACGCAACCCATCTAACTTGAAGGAGTTGGAGCAGTTTTGCCTTGAGAAATTGACAAAAATCCCAGTGGCTAAATGTGCTAAGCTAATAGAGACATACCCCAAGAGACTTGCAGCTGTAATTGCAGCAAAAGGTGGCTCTTCAAAGTATTGATTTTGGGGGGGTGGGGGGGGGGGGGGGGGGTGAATATCTATGCACACTCCAGATTTCTCTTTTTTCATCTTAATTATTGTTTGTGTCACAATAAAACAACAATTTTCACCTTTAAAGTAGTAGACCTGTTGTGTAAATCAAATGGTGCTAACCCCCCCAAAAATCCATTTAATTTCAGCTTGTAATGCAACAAAACAGGACAAACACCAAGGGGGTTGAATACTTTTGCAAGACACTGTAGTCACCTGCCAATTCTCAACCACCAACCAGCTCTCTCTCATCATACAAAAACTAGCAACCAGGAAAGGTGAAGGCTAACATATGCTTCCTCGAAGACATGTAAAACCAGCCAGCTGGCTTTCTGAACTGCTGCTCATGCTGGACAGTGTACCACTCTTATAGGAAAGCACCATCTACCCTCTTCCACATACATGAGCTCACAGATGCCCACTACTGGCTAGTGACAAGTGAGAGAGAGTGTGCCATCGTTCCAACCCAGAGAGCACAGCCACAAACCTCACAATATACCAATGATAGTGCAAAGGCTTTTCTCACCACTGGCTGTTACTGAGTATATTCCTGTGTGTATGCAAAATTGTTTTATGCCCATAGTGAAACCCCATGATATAAAGTTCTACCCTAAAGGTTTCATAATAGCACACAAGAGTTCCTGATAGATACAGTGGTGTTTGAAAGTTTGTGAACCCTTTAGAATTTTCTATATTTAGTCATAAATCTAACCTAAAACATCAGATTTTCACACAAGTCCTAAAAGTAGATAAAGAGAACCCAGTTAAACAAATGAGACAAAAATATTATACTTGGTCATTTATTTATTGAGGGAAATGATCCAATATTACATATCTGTGAGTGGCAAAAGTATGTGAACCTCTAGGATTAGCGGGTAATTTGAAGGTGAAATTAGAGTCAGGTGTTTTCAATCAATGGGATGACAATCAGGTGTGAGTGGGCACCCTGTTTTATTTAAAGAACAGGGATCTATCAAAGTCTGATCTTCACAACACATGTTTGTGGAAGTGTATCATGGCACAAACAAAGGAGATTTCTGAGGACCTCAGAAAAAGCGTCGTTGATGCTCATCAGGCTGGAAAAGGTTACAAAACCATCTCTAAAGAATTTGGGCTCCACCAATCCACAGTCAAACAGATTGTATACAAGTGGAGGAAATTCAAGACCATTGTTACCCTACCCAGGAGTGGTTGACCAACAAAGATCACTCCAAAAGCAAGGTGTGTAATAGTCGGTGAGGTCACAAAGGACCCCAGGGTAACTTCTAAGCAACTGAACAATGGTGTGCATGGCAGGGTTGCAAGGAGAAAGCCACTGCTCTCCAAAAAGAACATTGCTGCTTGTCTGCAGTTTGCTAAAGATCATGTGGACAAGCCAGAAGGCTATTGGAAAAATGTTTTGTGGACGGATGAGACCAAAATAGAACTTTTTGGTTTAAATGAGAAGCGTTATGTTTGGAGAAAGGAAAACACTGCATTCCAGCATAAGAACCTTATCCCATCTGTGAAACATGGTGGTGGTAGTATCACGGTTTGGGCCTGTTTTGCTGCATCTGGGCCAGGATGGCTTGCCATCATTGATGGAACAATGAATTCTGAATCATACCAGCGAATTCTAAAGGAAAATGTCAGGACATTTGTCCATGAACTGAATCTCAAGAGAAGGTGGGTCATGCAGCAAGATAACGACCCTAAGCACACAAGTCGTTCTACCAAAGAATTGTTAAAGAAAAATAAAGTTAATGTTTTCGAATGGCTAAGTCAAAATCCTGACCTTAATCCAATTGAAATGTTGTGGAAGGACCTGAAGCAAGCAGTTCATGTGAGGAATCCCACCAACATCCCAGAGTTGAAGCTGTTCTGTATGGAGAAATGGGCTAAAATTCCTCCAAGCCGGTGTTCAGGATTGATCAATGGTTACCGGAAACGTTTAGTTGCAGTTATTGCTGCACAAGGGGGTCACACCAGATATTGAAAGCAAAGGCTCACATACTTTTGCCATTCACAGATATGTAATATTGGATCATTTTACTCAATAAATGCCACAATGCCAAACTACCCAAGTCTTTCCACAGTGCCAGATGGAAACAAGGATATAACCCAGACCTTGCCTGTGTGAGCAGCAAAATCGCTTCCAGAAGTGTGAAGGAAGTCCTGGATCCCATCCCTCATACCCAGCACCGACCAATTGCCATCACAGTCAGATCTGCACTCCAAGCAACAACCGTCCCTTTCCACAGAAGGTTTAACCTATGGAAAGCTGACTGGTTGTCATTCCAAAAGGAGATTGAGCACTCCATATCCAACATACACCCCAATAACTACACCAACTTCACAGACTTCGTAAAGAGAGCATACCCAGAGGATGTCAAACACAGTATATTCCTGGGCTATCAGAAACATCCAGCGACCTGCTGAGAGCCTATCATGAGGAATATAACAAGGACCCTTTCTCCTCTACCACCTTGGAACTTGGAGAGACCTTGATTTTTGAAGTCGGGAAAGAACGAAGGAAGGTTTGGAAGGAGATGATAGAAAACACCAATATGACAAACAACAGCAGGAAGGCATAGGCCACAATCTGCCGTCTTGACAAAGACTACACCACACCTCCCATAAACGCAACGGTCACAGCAAATTCTGTTGCATCACAGCTGGTGGCTAACAGCTGTAGCCAAAATCGCCACCGTCCCACAAGAGAACACCACCGTACAGTGGTATCAGACCAGCCACAACCAGCCAGTCCTCTCACCAAACCCTTTGATATAGAAGAACTCAAAACTGCAGTAGGAAAGCTGAAACCCAGGAAAGCAGCAGGGATTGATGACATACTGATGGAAATGCTACAGCACCTGGGACCTCATGCAAAGACCTGGCTCCTGGAGATGATAAACACATGTATGGCACAGAAAACCATCCCTCCTGTCTGGAGAAAGGCCAAAGTTGTTGCAATCCCCAAACCCGGCAAAGACTCATCATCCCCAAAGAGCTACCACCCCATCTCCCTCCTCTGTATCACTTACAAGCTCAATGAGAGGCTGCTACTACAATGCCTCATGCCACTCATACACACCAAGCTGACTAAAGATCAAGCTGGCTTTCGTCCTCGCCGCTCTTGCGCTGGACAGCTACTCAAACTCACCCAACACATTGAGGATGGGTTTGAAGACAAACTAGTAACTGGAGCAGCATTTATAGATCTGACTGCAGCCTATGATACTGTTCAACATCATGCAATGGTCAGGAAACTACTTGACATGACCGGTGACCTGAACTTGTGTCAAGTGATCAAGAGCCTTCTCAACAACAGGCACTTCTACGTCCAGCTGAATGACCAGAGGAGTAAATGGAAAGCCCAAAAGAACGGCCTACCACAAGGTTGCTTACTAGCCCCTCTCCTTTTCAATATATACACAAATGATCAGCCACTGCCCCCAGAATGCCAGCGCTTAATCTACGCAGATGACCTCTGCATCACCACCCAACAAGTTGACTTCTGGAAAATTGAGTTTGTCCTTGAAAGTGCTCTCCAAGACATGTCAAGCTATTACAGTAAGAACCACCTGAAACCCAACCCATTAAAAACCCAACTATGCAGTTTCCACCTGAGAAACTGAGATGCCAAAAAAAGGACTGAGCATCACTTGGGATGGCCACAAGCTCTCTAACCACCCACACCCAATGTACCTTGGAGTTACACTTGATAGGACACTCTCCTTTAAGAAACACATGGAAAACACCAAAGCCAAGATCAACACCCGCAACAACATCCTGCATAAACTAGTGAGCTCCAAGTGGGGCGCAGACCCACCAACAATCCGTGCAACTGCCATTGCACTGTTTCTCCACAGCAGAGTATGCCTGTTCAAGCTGGAGCTGATCATGCCACACCAAACTGGTTGACACAGCCCTAAATGACACCTGTCGCATTATCACAGGATGTGTCAAGACAACACCTATCCCGTGCCTCTATGCGCTAGCCGGCATCTCCCCCCCACACATCAGATGATCAGTTATCGCTCAAGATGAGCGGAGAACACAGGAGACAGACACCAGACACCCCTTGCATGGCCATGTAGCACCCCAACACAGGCTTCCATCCAGAGCCAGATTCATGCAAACAGTGCTGCCCCTCCAGACAACCAAACAGGAAGCAAGGGCCAACATCTGGAAAGATGAATGGCAAACTTATGACACACAAACACTTGAATGGTTGGACAGAGGACTCACACCCACAGAAAGCCTCGCTAGTGGCCATGACCTTGGCTGGCTAACCTGGAAGTCACTAAACAGACTGTGTGTAGAACAGGGGAGGTGCAAAGCACTGATGAAAGCTTGGAAGTACACAACAGAAGACACATGCAGCTGTGGATCGGTGCAGACAATGTCCCATCTACTGGAATGTGTTGACGCTCCCTGGTGCAGTCCAGAAGACCTGGCAGAACCTAGCCCATCAGCTATGGCCTGTGCCCAATACTGGCAGAACAACATCTGAGATTGCAACGGACTCAAAGAAGAAGAATAAGAAGAACTCAATAAATAAATTACCAAGTATAATATTTCTGTCTCATTTGTTTAACTGGGTTCTCTTTATCTACTTTTCGGACTTGTGTGAAAATCTGATGATGTTTTAGGTCAGATTTATGCAGAAATATAGAAAATTCTAAAGGGTTCACAAACTTTCAAGCACCACTGTAGTAGAATCATTTCATACCTCCCAATCAATATCAAATGTGTTGTCTAAATATCGAGTAATAATTTTAAGCATTTAATTTTCTATGCACTTGATGCTACTCAGTGTAATATATCAATTATCAATTTCTGTATAAAACGTGCAAGGACGTGTGAAGCTACTGGGACCCATCAAGGTCAGCTTCTTATATGTGATGGGTAAAAAAAGATGCATTTTCAACTGAAGTA
Organism: Neoarius graeffei; assembly: GCF_027579695.1. NCBI lineage: Eukaryota > Metazoa > Chordata > Actinopteri > Siluriformes > Ariidae > Neoarius > Neoarius graeffei. The sequence continues at coordinate 90,991,871 of NC_083572.1, forward strand.
CTAATCCCAGTTAGCACTGCCACTTACGATGAGGCTCATCGGGCTCCGCCGTTGGCGTATTTTGCCTTGACGAGTCTCATTTATTAAGCAGAGAGCTTTCGTATGCACCGCGTTGGCTGGCAATCACCTTTTCAGCATCCCAATTAACTCCTTCTTAATTGATGTTGGATGTATTAAAGTTAATGAGGCAGCAGTCCATCTGTTGAGCGCAGAAACAGAGAGAATATTATCATTGAGAGGGCATGCACACACACAATGCAGCAAAGGAAGGAGGTTTGGGGAAAAGTGAGAACAGAACACAAGAAAGACAAAGATGTGTTGGCGAGCACCTGCCATTGCTCCTGTGTTTTCCCCCTCCGTTCAATTCTCATGCATTTTTATGACTTTTATATATCAGCATGATGGGTCTATATAAAGATGATGTATATATGATATATGATTAATGAGGCCCAGACAGATGAGGATGTCCAATAAATAATAAATCTACATTTTAAATACAATCTATATTTTTACACACACACACACACACACACACACACACACACACACACACACACACACACACACACACAGAGTGTGTTGCCTCAGATTAAATTTTAATTTGAGATTATAGTGAGCGGAGCGGGAATGCTGCCAGTGGAAGCTGTCAAAGTCCATCTCTCTCCTAAATCCACTGTGACTTATCAAAGGGAGGGATTGTGGAACAGCCTGAAGCTATAAAGTTAGTGAGTGTGTGTTTGTGTGCATGTAAGGGAGGAAGAGAGAAATAAGGGGTTCAGAGAGAGAGAGAGAGAGAGAGAGAGAGAGAGATTTTAACACAAAACACACACACACACACACACACAATGATGAAGCTGGTAGCAGACACAAAATTCGCCACATCATGCAATATAAGAACATTTCTGATCGCATGTAAACTTTTTTTTTTGTCTTCAAACACTAACTACCAGGAAGCATCAGCAAATCCAAGCTTATATTCGTTATTCTCATAACTACGTACAATACTTTTGCTATTAACACCACTGTAGTTTCTAAATAATTGAAAGCTAAATAACTGAGTAATATGGTATAGTCTGATTAACTCAAGCTGAGCCTTTAAAAGGGCAGTGTGTAAAAATTCATAAGGCACTGGTCACACTATTGTCATCCTCACAGTTGAGGGTCGGCAATCCAGGAAGCGATCAACTAGCTTCCCTGAATTCTCTTGGGTGATTATACTGTAGCACACCAGACGGACCCAAACCCTCATCTGGTGGTGGGTACACATACACATCTATGGACAATTTAGAGTAGTCAATCAACCTAATCCACATGTCTTTGGACTGTGGGAGGAAACCAGAGCACCTGGAGGGCACCTGCAGAGCACATGCAGACACGGGGAGAACATGCAAACTCCACACAGAAAGGCCTTCATCAAACACTGGGCTCAAACCCAGAACCTTCTTGCTGTGAGGCAACAGTGCTAACCACTACACCACTGTGCTAGTCACACTATTGGTCCCACTCCAAAAAATGTCATGTCTAAGCTCCTGTTAGATCATGTTAGATATTTATCACCAAAAGAACAACATGCCCTAATAGTGTTCATATAGGACTAGCTTGGGTAGCATAATTATTTTTTTCTGATCTATTTCCAGGTGACCACAATCACCCAAAGCCTCCCATTTGACCGTATGCCGTGTTGTATACAGATATAAGACCAGATAGGAACTGTTCGTAGTTTTTGCCTGTTTGGCACAACCTCTAAATTTCATGTTGGTTGGACGACTAACAGTTGATCGTTTAAATGTTTGGTAAGAATCAAGTTGCATGTTGAATGTCAGTCTTACCAGGTGCAATGCAATCCCATGGTTCCGTATGTGACATTTTCCATAAACAACTTTGCTATTTCCAGTAGGCTGCTGCATCTCAACAGGTAAGAAACGGAGTCATTCAAAATGCTCTCTGAAAAGGTGGAGTCTAACATGTATAGGTGTAATACACAGACTTCTGGAACACTAAGAATTTTAAAATGTGCCATTTGGTCAAAATTCATTCGACTATTTTCCGTAAGCATTTATGTCACATACGGGATTTCAGTAGCCTCTGTAAACGGTGTTCCAATTCTGCTGAAATTTTCAAGTTTTGCCACAAAGAAAGTGTTTACCATGCTTGGATCATTGACAAGCCGAGGTAAAGTGAATTTTAGAAACACTGAGTTTACATCACCTTCTTATTTGAAGCAGAAGAGCTTTCTTGTTGCTTCATTCAGCTGCCTGGATAATGTGCATTTGGTCCCATTAAGCTCTTACTCCCTGTGATTTGTTAACTTTAGGGTATTGGGAAATCAAAAAGTATAGTACTGGGTACATACCAGGGGCGATTTCTCAGAGACAACAAGGGAAGCCGAGCTTCCCCTAAAATTCTCTCCCCAAACTGCGGCGTCTATGACATTGAATTCTCATTAAAACAATAACTTGCATAGCATAATATATGCACAAGATTGTATTTATGTTCATAACTATCCTGTAACTTGTCTGACGAACTTGCAGTTCGCTACGAGAATCACCTTTGCTGCCAGGCTGTAACCTTTCTTATTTCAATGGGCTCTATGGACTGGCAGCAGTGTTGCCAGATTGGGCGGTTTTAAGTGCATTTTGGCGGGTTTTGAACATATTTTGGGATGGAAAACGTCAGCAGTATCTGGCAACACTGACTGGCAGCCAGGTATCCGTTGCAGTCTACAAGACGGCTCTGAACAGCCAATTTCGGCTAGTTGTTATTGGTTAAAATCAACAAAATCATCACTTCCAGGGAAGCCGGGCTTCTCTGGGACTAAACGAGACAGTGGGAGGGACAAGAAGCCGGGCTGATAAAGGATTATTGGAGGTAGTGTTTGAAAGACATGAGGAGGGCGGTACTTCGGCGAGGAACACGGAAGTATGATCAGTCAGTCCCTAGCGGATGTCGAGAAAGTGTAGTCGTGTGCCAAAGTGCTGTCCGAATTTCTTTTCATATAAACGTTTCTTCTCATTGATGTCTCTGTACATTACTCTGTAAATAAATGTAAATATTACTCGTTGTGCTCCGTTAACTTTCATCCATTCTATCAGTTTGATCATTTGCGAATTCACTCATTTATTTCATTTGTAGTTCAATCTGGTTGTAGGCTAGCTTGAGCCTTATTGGGATCTGCAGTGCTAGCTGCTAACAGAAATTGGTGAAGTCTCTGGAAAGCACAACCAGCTGGTATGACAGGGTCACAGACCATTTTCTGGAAAAGGAGCGGAGGGCAGAATTTGTGTATAAATAGTGTTCATGTTCATGAATCTGAAGTGTGTATATTGTTCAGTAATATTAAGAGAATGGTGGGCTCTGTGTTATAGGTTATACCTGGGTATGATATTCAAGGTTCTGTGTGTTGCATAGCCTACCTGGTTATGAATTTCCAGACTGTATTGCAGAAGATGTTCAAGGATGTGTTGCACAGCTGGGTGTTGTGTTAAAGACTGTGTTGCATATCAGGGTATGATGTTCAAGGCTCTTCGTTGAATAGCCAGTGATTTTTGGATGTTTGATATTTTTGATTAAGGATATGAGGCACTAGCCTGGCAAGCCAGACTATAACATGAAATGTACAAGCAAAAATACTTTCTGCCACTAGGTAGGGTTGTCTAGTTCACTATGCTAATGGGGTACACCTTTCTATGCTTTGATATCCGGCCTACAGGTTTTACGATGAATGCGTAAAATGGGCTTCCCCTGTTTTAAAAACCAGCAGCCGCCACTGGTACATATGAGGATGTTTCAATTTTACCCTCTGTGAAACATAACTGGACCAACAGCATGACCAGGGTTTAGAATTTAAGTTTAAAACATTCAAAAATTAACTAAAGTTATCAATAGAATGTGAAGAAATATCAGTTTTGACATTGTCAAAGACGACTATGTATCATGTTGCAGAGATGTCTACTGAAGTTAGCATGCTAACCAGCTAGCCTCAAGATACATTCATTCATATATACATACATATATACATACAACCCCGATTCCAAAAAAGTTGGGACAAAGTATAAATTGTAAATAAAAATGGAATGCAATGATGTGGAAGTTTCAAAATTCCATATTTTATTCAGAATAGAACATAGATGACATATCAAACATTTAAACTGAGAAAATGCATCATTTAAAAAGAAAAATTAGGTGATTTTAAATTTCATGACAACAACACATCTCAAAAAAGTTGGGACAAGGCCATGTTTACCACTGTGAGACATCCCCTTTTCTCTTTACAACAGTCTGTAAACGTCTGGGGACTGATGAGACAAGTTGCTCAAGTTTAAGGATAGGAATGTTAACCCATTCTTGTCTAATGTAGGATTCTAGTTGCTCAACTGTCTTAGGTCTTTTTTGTCGTATCTTCCGTTTTATGATGCGCCAAATGTTTTCTATGGGTGAAAGATCTGGACTGCAGGCTGGCCAGTTGAGTACCCAGACCCTTCTTCTACGCAGCCATGATGCTGTAATTGATGCAGTATGTGGTTTGGCATTGTCATGTTGGAAAATGCAAGGTCTTCCCTGAAAGAGACGTCGTCTGGATGGGAGCATATGTTGCTCTAGAACCTGGATATACCTTTCAGCATTGATGGTGTCTTTCCAGATGTGTAAGCTGCCCATGCCACATGCACTAATGCAACCCCATACCATCAGAGATGCAGGCTTCTGAACTGAGCGCTGATAACAACTTGGGTCGTCCTTCTCCTCTTTAGTCCGAATGACACGGCGTCCCTGATTTCCATAAAGAACTTCAAATTTTGATTCGTCTGACCACAGAACAGTTTTCCACTTTGCCACAGTCCATTTTAAATGAGCCTTGGCCCAGAGAAGACGTCTGCGCTTCTGGATCATGTTTAGATACGGCTTCTTCTTTGAACTATAGAGTTTTAGCTGGCAATGGCGGATGGCACGGTGAATTGTGTTCACAGATAATGTTCTCTGGAAATATCCCTGAGCTCATTTTGTGATTTCCAATACAGAAGCATGCCTGTATGTGATGCAGTGCCGTCTAAGGGCCCGAAGATCACGGGCACCCAGTATGGTTTTCCGGCCTTGACCCTTACGCACAGAGATTCTTCCAGATTCTCTGAATCTTTTGATGATATTATGCACTGTAGATGATGATATGTTCAAATTCTGCAATTTTACACTGTCAAACTCCTTTCTGATATTGCTCCACTATTTGTCGGCGCAGAATTAGGGGGATTGGTGATCCTCTTCTCATCTTTACTTCTGAGAGCCGCTGCCACTCCAACATGCTCTTTTTATACCCAGAATCAAATGAATCAAAAGAGAATCAAATGAATCGTTGCAATTCACGGAAGCATCTGGAATCCAGGCACCAACACGCGGATTTGTGCTTACCAGTTTTGTGTCAGTATGTTGCATTTTTGCAGAAGGGAAAAGAAAAAGAAAAGGAACCCTACCTGGAGAAATTGTATCTTAATGCCAAGCAACAATATTTGGACAAACTAAACCCAAAACGGCAGCCAAAGATTGGATTACAGACCCTCGACTCACATCCCCTGACATTGTAAACAATCTTGTTTTTGGATTTTGGATTGACACTTTGCAAGAGTTTCAAACAGTTAGCATTGGCTAGGTGCAAGATCTGTTAATGCTAATCACAAGCCAGGGCAAACTGCGAGGGCACAGGGAGTCATACCGGCAAAGGTAAAGTGGCACGCCTCTTTTTACCCAATTATTAAACCAAATGTTGTGTATAATTAAACAGTAAAAGCAGTATTCTGCCATTTTATTGGAGGTCAGCTTGACAGACCACTTTGTTGCTTGTGCAATTACGCACCTGATTGGTTAATGGAAAGTCTCTAAATACCCAGGGGTGTGAGTTGACTCTCTAGAAGTTAATGGCCGAGAGCTAGGGAAAGCTGTACCACTGTTGAAGTTAGCAAAATATGTTAGCTTACTTGTTTTTGTTAAAAGTGCTTCAATAAAGGAGAAGAACTGTATTTTGCGGGTTTCTATTTTTTTTTGTTTTTGAGTAAGAATACATGACACCAAACAAAATACAAAACTTTTGAGAACTATGTGATTATGTTATGGAGTCGTAGGAAGTGTGTTTAATCAGTTGCATTATTAATAACATAGCCTCCATAAGGCTGTAGCTCATACTGGCCACTGTTGTTGTGTGTGAGTTTGAAATCCGATCAGTCCTGTGGGAGGAGTCGTGATTTTTGTGAAATTGCATATGACCCCTGTGTAGCCACATCCATGGTAGGTGGCACCACCTGGTGAACAATTCTTGTTGGAATATGTCTTTAGCATCTTCTGGGTGAGTTTCAGTGAAAACATCCCAGCAGTTTACAAAGAGTAGCGTTTAATGTGATGAGTTACCCAAAAATTTCAGACGCCCATAAAATCGTAAATATGACAGGTGGCACCACCGTCTTGACAACTTTTATGCACACCCACCTGGGGAACATTCTGTACAAGTTTGATCAAAATCTGATCACTCCTGTAGGAGGAGTGGCGATTTTTATGAAATTGCACACAACCTTTCTGTAGCCTCATCCATGGTAGGTGGCACCACCTGGTGAACAATTCTTGTTGGAATATGTCTTTAGAGTCTTCTGGGTGAGTTTCAGTGAAAACATCCCAGCAGTTTACGAAGAGTAGCATTTAATGTGACAAGTCACCCAAAAATTTCAGACGCCCAAAAAATTGTAAATATGACAGGTGGCGCCACCGTCTTGACAATTTTTATACACACCCACCTGGGGAACATTGTATATGAGTTTGATTGAAATCCCACCAATCCTGTAGAAGGAGTAGTGATTTTTGTAAATTGTCGATAGATGATGATGATGAACGACGATGGATGACGGACGGACGACGCGTGATCGCATAAGTTCATCCGGCCTGACCTATGGCTGGATGAGCTAAAAACTCAGCTGTTTACATACTTGCCATGTTGCGAGTTGTAGCAGTCTTGTGCATTAATGATGCGTGAGTTGCTGTGGCTTTTTTTCTTGCTAAAAAACTGCGCCAAGCAAGCTATAGTGTAAACTATAGGCTGACGCTGACACCTGATGATGATATGATAGCAGTGTCAGCTCTCTGAGTTTCAGCAGTTTGGTCGAATTTTGTATATTCTTACCCTGCTGTTAATTAGTGGTTGGATTTTTTTTAATAACTAATAACTGTAAAGTTAGATTGTATAAACCTAGTAGTAAACTAGTAGTCAAACCTAGTAGTCAACTAAAATTGCTTTATATTCAGTGGTGGTGGGGGTGCATTTGGGGGCAAGGGGGAGAAGGGACTGTGCATTTCCATGTTTCTTATAATAAGGGTGAACACCCCAACTTTCTGGTCATATCCTACCCCCTATTATTTATTTATTTAAAATGTAGAAGTTGAATTCTTACACATTGCCCCTTTAAGGATGTAATAACCAACTACTTGATATACTGCTGAACCTAGGAGTGTACTGGTTACAGCCGGTTTAGTGAAAAGTGTTTCAGAAGTGAAGTGTTTCACAAACGCAGCATCACCAAAGGACACTTAGTCGTCACACATTTCTTTACTATAAATCACAATAACATCTAATTGATTACATACCTGTCCAAAAACCTGAGGCTATGCTAGGCCATTTCTCTTTTCACTAGTGTTTTCAAAGCCATTTTCCCTTTCACCTCTGTCTGAACCACTGCTTAACAGAGACAAAGAAGCAGAAGAAAAAAAGGAATTGGAAAAAAGAGAAAGAAAACGCAAGCGGGATTGTGAAAATGATCAAATTTTATGGTTCAGCTCTCCAGCACTCTCTCTGTCCGCTGAAATAGCAAAACAATTTACAATCATCCTGCACATTAACCTTTCCCAAGCTACAGTCGGCTATCACTTATAATGCCTGAGTGAGATGCTCTGTGTGCCTGATAAATACAAGATAGGGAATGGGCTTTAGGGAAGAGCGGGTAAGAAAAAAGTGAAAGGAAAATTGAAGATTTAAAGCAGAATGAGGGAAAAAGTGGTCCATGCTTGAATGCGAGGTGCTGATCTGTATGAAATATGGCCACCAGCCAGTGCTCTGCTTCAGTGCACCCAAGGACATAGTTAACATTTCTGCAGGTAAAAAGGGAGGCATCATTAAAGAAAGCCAAGGATGTTCATCTCGGCATAGCCCGAAGCCATTTATTGAGGAAAGCCTCCATATCCCCATCAATCTGCTTGCCAAAGACCAGAAGCCAACACAGAACCTCACAGGCTTACAGTCAGACCATCTCTGCCCTAAAGACTGGCAGCTCAGGGACAGCCTAAAAATCATAGGATTTGGGTCAATCATAAATACTTATAAAGACATATGACAGTTGTGTCAAACTGGGTAATATTTATATTAGGACTTTCTGATGATTTACTTAAAATGCATTTAATTAAAATTAAAACTTAATTTTCTTCTTCCCATGATCATCAGAAATTGAGATGATGTTCATATGGGAACATGAAACATTTCAAATATTTCGCAGGGGTGAATATGTTCAGGTAACAGGATTGAGTGAATGTCATGTGGCTAAACTGTACATTTTTTTCATACCTTGTAATGGATGACTCATGAAAAATGTTTCAAGCATGACCTGTTAAACAGATTGAAGTATTTTAATGATTATATTTCACACTAATATGTCATTATAGTAAGCTAGAACAGACAAAGAATGCAATTTTATTAAAATATTTAATGTTAATTTGTTAATATCAGTATTTAACAATTATTCACTGAAGGTGAAGTGAATATCGGTGAATAATAACTGAGACAGGGCAGCACGGTGGTGTAGTGGTGAGCGCTGTCGCCTCATAGCAAGAAGGTCCGGGTTCGAGCCCCGTGGCCGACGAGGGCCTTTCTGTGTGGAGTTTGCATGTTCTCCCCATGTCCGTGTGGGTTTCCTCCGGGTGCTCCGGTTTCCCCCACAGTCCAAAGACATGCAGGTTAGGTTAACTGGTGACTCTAAATTGACCGTAGGTGTGAATGTGAGTGTGAATGGTTGTCTGTGTCTATGTGTCAGCCCTGTGATGACCTGGCGACTTGTCCAGTGTGTACCCCGCCTTTCGCCCGTAGTCAGCTGGGATAGGCTCCAGCTTGCCTGAGACCCTGTAGAACAAGATAAAGCGGCTAGAGATAATGAGATGAGAATAACTGAGACAAAGTCGAAGCTTGAGGTAGATACTTGTTTTAGTATAAATAAACAGGTGATTGGCCAGCGCAGTGGTTAGCACTGTTGCCTCACAGCAAGAAGGTTCTGGGTTCAAGTCCATTGTCTGGCAGGGTCCTTTCTGTATGGAGTTTGCATGTTCTCCCCCATGTCTGCGTTGGTTTGCTCTGGTTTACCCCAAAGACATGCTATTACATGTACCGTAGGTTAACTAGTGACACTAAATTGTCCATAGGTGTGAATGGTTGAGAGGAGAAAACCTCTATAGTAATCCAGTAGAAGGCAACAGGACACCATGACTGTAATCCTTCCCTAGAAGCTCTGATAGATGTCAGGGCTGAACCTACCATCAGGCAGAACACTGAAGAAGAAGACACAGGTGATTATTAAAAAAAAACAATTTATTTCAAACTTTAAAAGCGGCATGCAAATGTAATAGCACGCACAAACTTGTGTCACTTATCTATGCCGAATTACATAAAATACTTTGTTTTGAAAGGGATAAAATAAGTCACAATTCCACCTTATATTTGAATAGTTTTAGACCAAACTTCGTAGCATCTTTAGTGCTTTTAGGAACAGAATTTTCTTTCATCATTTGTAATTCTTCCTCACTTACGCTGACAAAGTGATTGGGCAGCCATTTTGCCAAGTCACTCGAGGTGATTATCGAGAAATAGTCCGAATCTCTCGCCCAATCAGTGCGCACGATTTTCTATAATCATTTCTGCATTTATACTAAAATATCTCATCTCATCTCATTATCTGTAGCCGCTTTATCCTGTTCTACAGGGTCGCAGGCAAGCTGGAGCCTATCCCAGCTGACTACGGGTGAAAGGCGGGGTACACCCTGGACAAGTCGCCAGGTCATCACAGGGCTGACACATAGACACAGACAACCATTCACACTCACGGTCAATTTAGAGTCACCAGTTAACCTAACCTGCATGTCTTTGGGGGAAACCGGAGCACCTGGACACAGGGAGAACATGCAAACTCCACACAGAAAGGCCCTCGCCGGCCACGGGGCTCGAACCCAGACCTTCTTGCTGTGAGGCGACAGCGCTAACCACTACACCACCGTGCCCCCCTAATGCAGTAAATGTATTTGCCAAATGAGAATGCTCAAATTTATTGTCCAATACACATACAGACTGTATTTTCTGGTATATAACTTTAATAACCTTGGCTGTTCTAGTTAGTTCGATAATTGAATGAGCAATTGTTGACAAAAGCTGCAGCAGATTGAAAAAAAAAGGGAGACAATAAAGGCAGCTACAAGGTTAGTGGGCTACCTACAGTTCATTTGCTTGGCTGCTACACGTTTCAGGAAATATCCTGTCTCTAACCTTCGGGCAACTGTAGTGTGTGTGTGTGTGTGTGTGTGTGTGTGTGTTTCAAAACGAATGGAAATCCTTACTCTTGGCCCCTTTCATGTGACTGTAGCATTCATTAGGAAACACAGGCAAAATGTGCTGAAGTGAATAAATATTTAAATGCAATAATCTAGTTCGACAATGCGAAAAGATTCATTCTGCCTTTTCCATGGAGACCCAAAGAGAAACGCAACCCTGTTACCACCAATGGAGTTATGTGTTTATGTAAATCATTATTTCAGGATATTATCGTTGAGGATATTGGAATTTGATATAATGTGGCGAATATGCTTCTCTTGAGAGTCAATAGAACAATTTTCATAAGCAGCATTTATTAGAATTCACAGGAATCCATGGCCTAATGGTTAGAGAAGCAGCTTTGGGACAAAAAGGTTACTGGTTCAATTCCCTGGACCAGCAGGAATGGCTGAAGTGCCCTTGAGCAAGGCACCTAACTTCCAACTCCTCTGGGTATGTTGCTCTGGATAAGAGCGTCTGCTAAATGCCAGTAATGTATTGAAAACGTTTACATGCATATTTGTGAAGGCTTCATGAAGATGGTCCACTGACTATCAAAGCTTTTTATCTCCTTTGTGCTCCAATAGCCACGATGAGCAATGCATTAAAAAAACCGTCAAATATCTCCATAACCTGGCATCCTCTTTCACTGCTTCTCTCAATCTCTTTGCCTTTCATAAATTGTACTAAATTAGGAGCAAACCCCTGTTCTGAGATCTTGACCCAGATACCTATAGCACTGAGGAACAGCGAAAAATGAATGTGTTTGCTTGCAGGTTCTAGTGATGAACTAAGACTTGGAGAAAGAGAAAAGAGGTCATGGGGAGCCTGGGTGATCAGGCATGGTGTCTACAGCATTTGTCTATTACAATTGTTGCAATTTCTCATCTAAATGGGCCCAGAAGCATGTCACATTACATGTTTACAAACAGTGATTTTACATTGATTGCTGTCCATGGCATAAACATTAAATAGTTCGTTCAATGGCACTCAAGGAAACGTGATGCATCTTTTCCCCTACAGCTATACTTTTATAGCCTTGGATAATGTGTAATAATGAGACCAATGGTGAGGTTGAGCTGTGATTTAGAGAACACGCTTAAAAGTGCTTCCATGTTTATGACATCGTAACTTGGATTTTCTCTGGCTTTTTTTTTTTTTACAGTTTATTCCTTCCTATGACAGCAGGATCATGACACATTGTTTATCTGCTTTGGTCAGGCTGTTTTTGTCTCCATTAAAGCTTTTGCAGCTTGCTGCACAGGTTCAGGGCTTGTATCATTTCACCAGGCTATAAAAAAGAGCCCGGGGAAGATGAGTTTCATGAGGTGCAGCCACTCTGCAGCTCAGGCCAGGGACACGAGATGGATCACCTGCACACTTGCCCTAGAGCAAGCAAGTAATGGACAATCTGGCCAACCTTGTTACAGTTGTCCATGTTTTACTAGCTCCATCAGCACCACGGAAGCATCACTGCCTGTTACAGAGATGATGAAAAATGACAAACTGATCATATCTCTCTGTGAATGTGGATCTATGCATGATTATTCTTATTAACTGGTTTTAATACCCTGCACAGCCTGACAGGTCTTCTCACTGAGATTAAGGACTGAACATTTAATGATGGCATTGTTGAGATTGTCATAACTCATAAAAGGGCCATTAAAAGGTTATTACTGAGAAGGCTGGAGCTTTTATGTGTTTAACTTCAGCATGGAGGCACCAAGCAATCTATCTGGGGTTTTTTCCCCTCCTTCTATTTTATTTATTTATTCCTCCTAACTCCTGCCTGTAGGGCCACCACTCTGAGACGTGTGAGTCATATCAATTACTGTCCATTATTACAGGGAGAGAAAATGAGAGGGATATCAGAACAAAGAGAGGAGGGAGAGAGATTTGACATGTTGAAACACTGGTTGGAAATGATGGAGATGAAGAAGGTATTGAAAGAGGGAGATTAACATGGTCCATAAGGAGTAACCAATCTTTTATGGTTCCCCATAGGAACCAATTTTAGAAGCTGATTCGAGTGAATACTTCCTGAGAAATACATAGCCATTTCTCACAAAATGGACACAAATTGGCCTATAAATTGGTCTCAATTTGGGTCAAAGGACCTGATTTGCCACATAAATATGACTTCTCTTTCCATTATTCATATTAAGTCAAGTCACATTTATTTGTGTAGCGCTTTTAACAACAGACATTGTCGCAAAGCAGCTTTACAGAAAATTAAAGGCTTTAAACATGAGCTAATTTTATCCCTAATTTATCCCCAATGAGCAAGCCTATGGTGATGCTGGCAAGGAAAAACTCCCTCAGATGAAATGAGGAAGAAACCTCGGGAGGAACCAGACTCAGAAGGGAACCCATCCTCATTTGGGTGATAACAGACAGTGTGATTATAAATAACTCGCTTCTATAACTGTGTCCTATACGGTCACAAAGTATAACTGTGAAACCAGGAAATTCATTAAAGTTTTAAGATGAAGTCTGTTTTACTGAACTTATAAACTGTTCATTGATGGAAACTTGAGTGCAAAACTGTTCATGACAACTGCAGTCCTAAAGATAAGTCAACATGAGTGTCCAGAGCCATCTTCCAAGCATGACTTTCGACTGTCCATATGGGGCCGTCCTCCACAGGAGCGATGAGATGAGACTCCAGCCAGACGTAGGGTATCAGGATGGATCAGGCAGGTTTGAGGAGCAGAAGAGGTCAGCATCATACTGGTGTCTCAGGATCGACATGTAAGTCAGAGAGGGACAGACAGAGGGAAGAGACTGAGGGGGGGAATGAGAGAGAGAAAACACAGGTTGTTAGGTATGTCCAATGTCACATAATGATTAAGAACAGTATACAGTGTGCATTGAGTGCAAGCAGGGACTCTGGCAAGACCAACTATGACAGCATAACTAAAAGGGGAGAGCCAGAACGTAACACAGGCATGAGGGAGCCCCGGGACATAAAGCAGCAGCCACTACACCGTCAACAAACCTGAGTGAGCAAGTGAGAGCGGAGGCGACAGCATCCATACCGTACATCCCAGTTTACCAAAACACTCTATGCCTGAGGACCCTCCAGATCTACTCCTTTACCTAATAAATACTATTAACAAAAAGCTTGACGAAACATATGTTTTTAGCCTTGATTTAAACACAGACTGTTTCGGAGTCCTGAACACTACTTGGAAGGCTGTTCCATAACTGTGGGGCTTTGTAAGAAAAGGCTCTGCTCCCTGATGTAGCCTTCACTATATGAGGTACCAACAGATGGCCTGCACCTTTTGATCCAACTAGGCGTGGTGGGTCAGAAAGGACCAGAAGTTTGCTTAGGTACTGTGGTGCAAGACCGTTCAGTGCTTTAAAGTTCAGTTGTAGTATTTTATAATCAGTGCAGTGTGAATAAGACAGGGGTGATGTGGTCATATCTTCTAGTTCTAGTAAGGACTCTTGCTGCTGCATTTTGAACTAAATGGAGCTTGTTTATGCACTTAATGGAACATCTAGAGAGTAAGGCATTACGATAATCCAACCTAGAGGTCTGATTAGGCCTGACATGTTGTTTATGAAATCTGGTTCACTGGCACAGTAGGTAGCTTTGCCACCTCACTGCTCTATGCTTTGATCCTGAGCCCGGGTTATATATAAATCCCTGTTTACATGGGATTACACCTCCCAAAACCATGCAGGTCTGAGGCTTGGCCATGTTAACCTGGCTTAGGACTGAATGACTGTGTTAATCTGCAGTGTATAGTTATGAATTGTAATGAAATAGAAGTCATAAGGCCTTCATAAGAACTTGACCATTATCAGGTCCACCTACGACATACACTTACCGGCCACATTAATAGGAACTTGCTCTTGATTCTAAGATTCCTGTTCTTGGCTGCAGGAGTGGAATCCAACACTGTAAACCTGAATAAGTTGAGTTTACTTAAAAAAATTGAGAAAAGTGGTTGCCTTAAAAAAAATAAGTAATTATTAATGATTGAATTGAGTACCTTAAACTTACCAGAAGATTGTAAGTTTAAGGTACTCAATTCAATCATTAATAATTACTTATTTTTTTTAAGGCAACCACTTTCCTCAATTTTTTTAAGTAAACTCAACTTATTCGGGTTTACAGTGAACGTGGTCTTCGGCTGTTGCATGCTGAGATGCCTTTCTACTCACCACGGTTGTAAAGGGTGATTATATGAGTTGCTATATCCTTCCTGGCAGCTTGAACCAGTCTGGCCATTTTCCTCTGACCTCTCTTATCAACAAGGTGTTTGTTTCTACCCACAGAACTGTCGCTCACTCAATGTTTTTTGTTTTCCGCACCATTCTGTGTAAACTCTAGAGACTGCCACCAACACCCATGCCACAGTGAAAGTCACACTTTGAGATCAGAATTTTTCCCATACTGATGTTTGAAGTGAACATTAACTGAAACTCTTGATTTGTATCTGCATGATTTGATGTATTGTGCTGCTGTCAAGGGATCGGCTGATTAGATAACTGCAGAAAACAGCTGGTATATGGGTGCTCCGAATAAAGTAGCCAGTGAGCGTAGGTCAATTTGTAGGTGTACAGTTACTGAAGATAGCATATCCATTGCATGTAGCCTACAGTTTGGACGCCAGCCAATGCCCTGTTCATAAATGAAAAAAGACAACTATAGGACCACAGGATGGTGATTCTTCTCTTGTTTTTTCCTCTCTTTGATACTCAGATAAGTAGGCAAGGATATATCACGATCCAAAGCTCAACCCCTTTCCACCACTACCCTGGTTATATTATACTATTACCTATTACAGACAAAGCATGCTAACTATGTTAGAACTATACAATATCAAAAAGACAAGGAGATAACATCTGGGGAAAAAAAACACCCTAAATGTTTGAACCAAAGAAGCCAATCCTGGTAAAACACAACAACAACAACAACAACAATGTTGCTTAGCACTAGCATTAGATCTATAATAGACCAGCATACCATCCAGGGTGTGTTCTCAGCTCACGCTCAGTGTTTCCGAGAAATGCTTTGGATCCACCATGATCATGGCTGGAAAAAATGGGTTACTGAAGATGAATGAAAGAAGTTTGTCTTTTCTAAATCTTTGGAAAGACATATTAAAAAATTTCTGATGTCAAATTAACAGCAGATTTTTTTTTTTGCATCTTTTAAACACATTTGTGTTTCCAGAGATACATTTCCCAATGTTTATTCTAACAAAAAATGAAGTTTACATTAAAAAAAAAATCTCTGCTATCAGGCATTAATTTGCTAACCCAAATCATAAACCCAGTCCTCCATAATACCTCCAGAGCAGGTCACTGCTTACGTCCCTCACTGGCTGAGCTGATTATCTCTTTGTTTTGTCTTGAGCATTTTTCATAGAGAAAACTGAACAAAGAAAGACAGCGTCCTACACACTGAGAACATCGATCAGCTCCGTGAACCCTACACACCACAAGAGTGAATTAGTGATGCCTGTAGCACTGTTGAATAAGCTGAACCTGAATGTTGCAACATTGCCCTCTACAGAGGAAACGAGAAAATATCATATCACAGAGAGAATTGTGGACAAAAGAACAAAGGAGCCCCTTAGGAAAGAACACAAAGGATCTGAAGGCAGCAAGCAAACATGATCTATTAACTATAAGTGTAGCACCTAATTTTTATGCCTACCTGTATTGTTGTCCATAATAACCATGCTTTAATAACAAGCAATCAGTGGTTGTATGTATGCTTTTTGTCCAGATTATTATTTTGCATTCATCAAGCATCAATCACATATTCATTTTTCATTTCATTTACTGTTATCCACGGCATTTCAATAGTTCCATTAAGGCATGACAGATGAAGGCCACTTCTTTCAATGTGGTGATTCAATAGGTGTGTCTTAGCACTGCAGCGGAAATCATGCAGCTGACACACGCGGACCTCTGACCACTTGAGTGACCTCTATCACAGCCTATACCACACTCATTCTACCTTCTACCTGGGTACATCTCTCTCTCTCTCAGACTTTCACCTCACTCACCTTCACTCACCTGTGTCAACCTCTGTCTCATCACCATTCCCTAGAAGCAGGTACGTTATTTTATTTTCATCTCGAAACTTGTTCGCAGTGTTTTACAAATTGTCGTTCTATGACTGAGATTCAACGCAAAACTGACCTTTATTACTTTCTTACAGATTAAAATGGGCTTGTTTGAATTCAGCAAAGTTATGATGGTTGTGTACAACCTGTTAATCTTGGTAAGTATGCTGTATTTCCTCATTACATGTCTGCATGGAAGCATAAGATGGAAGGGGTGGTGGTGACATTTAGAAGAGTAATTACATTTCTGTATTTATAGCCTGAGATTTTTATGTGGCGTGTAAAGTTTAAAACTGATTGTTTGCCTGTGAATATGCACACAGTAATTCATACTCCCCATAATGCAAACACGTAACAAAAGAGCTTTCCAACTATGTCACAGACGTGCGCCGAAGTCTATATCATCAACAAGGCAATTACAGTTTCTTACATGCACTCATTTTCATCTCATTAACTTGAAAGCTTCTAATTTTCCCCAACTTGGTTTGATAGCTAATGGTGATGAAACTCCGCAATCACGAGTAGATGTTTTAGAGCAGCTGATTCTGCACTCTTGCCTCGTTTGTATGCTTTAATTGTTAACGGTGATTTCACAGCATAATAGAGGATGGGTTTTATTTTCCTAAAAGCAATTTTAAATGCCATTTTGAGATTAGACTGCTTTAACGCTAAACCTGCACCTGAACCGATCTGGGGCGGGTTTCCCGAAAGCCTCTTAAGGCCAAGAGTGTCTTTAATTACCTCCTAAGAGCCATCGTCAAGCTAACGTGGTTTTCCCGAGCAATATCATAACCCAAGTAGTCCTTTAGTTTGCTTTGAATTTACGAGGGACCCGGACCACTCTTTCACAACAAAGAGTGTCTTTCAACTCACTCTTTAGCCCTAAAGGGCAACATTATCAGGAAACCTACCCCTGACTTGGACGGTACTAAAGTCATGTCTACAAAGGTGCATCTTATTGTATTGTGTAGAATATACAGTGTATTATAATATAAAAGAAGTGCATCTTACCTTAGTGTATTATTAATATGTGCAACATGTATATTAGGAAACTATGCTAATTAGTGGTAGTATTTTGCAGTAATATGGACTGTGACATATTTCTATTTCCATACATTCTTTAAGCGTCATAGCCTGAGAGCCTGTGAGGCCAAATGAACAACAAATTAACGTCAATCTGACTGTAGGATTCCAACAGCTAGAGGTTGAAGTAGTATATGTTGGCTTGCTGTCATATTGTATAAATTCACAAAGAAGCTTTACAGAAGATCTACAGTATTGTGCAAAAATCTGAGGCACCCTATGGTTTTTTTTTTCATACAAACTTCGTTATAGATTTCTATTTTATGACTTCTACATTATCGAGTCAGTACAAAAACATTTTAGAGTTCCAAACATTTGTTTTACAGCACAAAATTAAACGTTACAGAAAAGAAAAATTGATATCTGAGCAGCATATTATATAAGGGAGCACTTTTCAGATGAGAAAAAGAAAACAAAATGAAGGCCGCTGGGTTTTGGTGCAAAATGAAGAAGCGAGTGTGACAGTCAAAGCGTCCAGAAGAACTGTGGCTGGTTCTGTAAGATGCTCAGTAAAACCTACAGCTCACTTCCTTATCAAACTGCACTCACTGTACGTGAAACTACTCATCTCATCTCATTATCTCTAGCCGCTTTATCCTTCTGCAGGGTCGCAGGCAAGCTGGAGCCTATCCCAGCTGACTACGGGCGAAAGGCGTGGTACACCCTGGACAAGTCGCCAGGTCATCACAGGGCTGACACATAGACACAGACAACCATTCACACTCACATTCACACCTACGGTCAATTTAGAGTCACCAGTTAACCTAACCTGCATGTCTTTGGACTGTGGGGGAAACCGGAGCACCCGGAGGAAACCCACGCGGACACGGGGAGAACATGCAAACTCCACACAGAAAGGCCCTCGCCGGCCCCGGGGCTCGAACCCAGGACCTTCTTGCTGTGAGGCGACAGCGCTAACCACTACACCACCGTGCCGCCCATACGTGAAACTACTATTTATTTTTTTTAAAGCAAAGGGTCGTCTCACACCAAATACTGACTTTGTTTCATTTATTATGCCTTGCTGTTTATAGTATTTTTTATGCTGAAACGTTTCATTTCATTATTTTTTAAGCCGTTTTTGGTCTACGGCATTTCTTTACATGTGCCTAAGACTTTTGCACAGTACTGTATATATCCCTAATGGTGCCTAAGAAAAATCCCCTGAGATGACATGAGTCACTTCTACATACAAGCCAATACAATAGTGTCTACTTTCTCAGAAAAGCAACATGGATTTAGGTTAAAATGCATGTTGCTCTCAGGCTTTGGAGACCCATGATTACAAATTCTCCTATTTATTGATGTACAGTACCTTCACGACTAATTCATGTCTCCTTCAAGCACGGCAGGGTTTCTGTTTTTGTCCTCTTCATCCAGATGTTCATTCTGTCCCCGACAATTTGCTCTTTTGTTTTATTTTTTGCAATTACCCTCCCCATAAACTGATTTACATGTCATATCTTTTACGCAAATTCTCCTCACATGACATTCTCCACACATTGTATTTTATTATAGGTTCGAGCTTGTTCTGCTGAAAGAAAGGACAATACAAAAAACAATCATGACAGGCAGCAGAAAACAGTTGGAGATAGGAACCTGAGAGTAATATGCTTGTCATATTTGGTTAGCTGTGAGCTGGGCTGATTATCAAAAGCAGGTGGGGAAAATGTCACATGGTAAATGCATAAACTATTCTGAAAGCCACGTTAAAATTGGTGTCAGAGAAAGGTACTGTGGAGTCATGTACGCTTTAACAGACACTCAGAGGAACAGCTGTGACAGGTGTGATTGCCTTTGACATATACTGTCAGGTTTCTGATATGGTTACGGTGCCATGTCTGAACTCACACGTTGAGATCAACGCTCTCATTAAAGTGTATGCTTCTGCAACAAAAATGAAGTACAGTTGATCGAGGGTTCAGCATGATTTACACAAAAAAAGTAAAACACTACAAACCTTAGTTATAGGTTAGAGTTATAGGTTTTTACTTAAATGAGGGAAAATAGCTGCTGAATTAGAGCATGATTTGCAAATGGAAGGATGCAATGAATATACACTCACCGGCCACTTTAATAGGAACTTGTTCTTGATCCCTGTTCTTGGCTGGCAGGAGTGGAACCCAATGTAGTCTTCTGCTGTTGCATGCTGAGATGCTTTTCTGCTTACCACAGTTGTAAAGAGTGATTATACGGTATGAGTTACTATAGTATCCTTCCTGGCAGCTCAAACCAATCTGTCAATTTCCTCTGACCTCTCTTATCAACAAGGCGTTTGTTTCCACCCACAGAACTGTTGCTCACTCGATGCTTTTTGTTTTTCGCACCATTCTGTGTAAACTCTAGACTGTTGTGTGTGAAAACCCCAGGAGATCAGCAGTTTGTGAAATACTCAAACCAGTCCATCTGGCTCAAACCAACACCCATGCCACAGTGAAAGAAAGTCACACTTTGGGATCACAGTTTTTCCCATTCTGATGTTTGAAATGAACATTAACTGAAACTCTTGATTTGTATCTACGTGATTTTATGCATTGCGTTGCTGTCAAGGGATCGGCTGATTAGAGAACTGCAGAAAACAGCAGGTGGATGTGTGTTCCTAATAAAGTAGCCGGTTACAGATAAAAAATGGTACCCTTTTCAAAACCTTTTTCACCAGACAACTTGCCAGAAAGCTTCACAGGCCATGCGGTTGAGACTAGAAGTGTACATACATTCATTCATCCTTAGTAACTGCCTGGTCATGATCACTGTGGTTTAAATTAGGCTCCTAGTCTGTTTATATTTTGGGAAACAGGCCCAATTAAAAAGTTGTGAGAAAATATTGCGAGTAGGTGCCAATCAAAAACAATAATTGCGTGAGTGGGATTAAATACAATCCCATGCAAAAAAAAAACAAAACATTTTTAATTTAAAAAAAAAAACCTTCCCGTTTCGGCAACACCCACTTCACATTTAAATCTAAATACAGATATAGACATGGATATATGGAGCACTAATCAGATACAGATAATGTCACTGGGTTATTAGAAAGGTTACACCATTATACATGATGCCCCAGGCCCATATACAGAGAGAGGCACCCTTTTGCATTTGTTATGGAGCTTTTTAACATTAATTAATGACCATTAATTAACCCACATGTTGCTGCACACTTGCCTAAGGTATTGCGAAAAAATAATGAAATAAAGCCATGGGAAAATGTGAAGGTTTCTCAAGTTGTAGAGTCAAAATGAGTACCCAAATCACGGTTTTAACTTCTACACTGGTAAATTAACCATAGTCACTTAAATGTGGAGAAAAAATTCCCTTTCAAAAAAAAAAAAAAATCAGTTATGAAGTGCTGCGATGGTCAATGTCAACTAGGGGAAATGTTGGGAAGCATTATCTATGAATCTAGTACTTATTAAATGCATTAGAATCACATTTATAATGTGTTATATAACATACAGAATACCTTATAAAGCCTGTTTTAATTTAAATTGAAGGAAGTTAGTTATTTACATGGTAAGATGTTATGATGTCATAATACCATACCATACATTACATTAATGTAATAAAACATTAACGTTTTATCTTTTGATAAAACAGCGTTGAAATGCATTTTATACCAAAACGCTATTAAATGCTCAGATCTGACTATTCAGGTGTTAAAGCTAGATGGCCTTTCAATTTAGTTCCCTCTGAAATTTGGTCATTGTGATATGTTTATTTCTGTAATATCTAAAAAAAACCAGGCCATTCTGTGGCTGGGAAGTTATTTCATTTCACAGGATTCCCGAGCAAATAATGTGCATGAAATCATTCACTTCACGCAGTCAAGCAGACAGAGGAAGTCTGTGTGCGCATGCGCAGATTTACCTTCTTCGTTGTCTTCTTTTGGGTTTTATGGCAGCTGGCATCCAGTGCTGCATTACTGCCATCTACAGGTTTACCTTTGACCATGCACTGACAGTTCCATCATTCTGTCGCTAAACGAACAGCTGATCACACCGAGGTGCTCGCTGACCGCCGATATTTATTAGTTTGGTCCTGCGTTTCCTTTCCTTAGCAACATAACGTCTTTTCTTCTCGCTTTCTGTTACTGTAGTCAGTCTTTCCCATTTCATTCGCACCCTCTCTTCCGTTTCAAATTTGTATCCCACAATGCCTTGCATGAGCAGGGAAAGTCCACCATGTGATGCATGACGTAGTATCTTGTATTGCGTCATGGTGAAGCAGGAAAAAATAGCAGAGAATTTAGGACCACGTGGCCCTAAATTCATTAATTGTTCTATTTTTTAAAAACGAATAAAATTGGAAGTCTGTGATTCGAATTCAGTAGCTTTCGGTCCACTAAACAAAAATAATTGGGTGTCAGGAATATTCTTTTTATGACCTACACTTGAAAAATCTGAAAGTCGGTCTACCTTTAATTACATTTCTATAACAGTACAGCTTGGGCCAGGTTTGCATTAATGTGCTTGATTAAATGTTATACAGTTGCTATGGTAATGTTTTCTGTAAGGAAATGTTTATTTAAATGTTTAATGGAAGAAGTCTCCAGTGTTTGCACTTTGCAACAGTAAGTTTTCCACCACGGGAAAGTCTTTAGGATAGAGAACTTCATGATAATTGTTTTTTTTGTCCTATTAAAATTAGAGAGAGAAAAAAGAGACACTGGTCAGGTACAGCTGTTTGTAGCTGCTATAATGTAAGTGAAACTTGTACAGAAACTTGTTCCATGAGATTAAATGTAACTATAAAACATTTAAAGAATTAAGTATTGTTCATTAATAAATCGAAATTTTAATTTTGGACAAATTGCTGTGGTATAAGAGGAATAAAGTATGTTGGGAACCAGAGCTTGTATTTCAGTACAACACTACATTAGTAATATGGACCTCATGAAGTGTCATATAACTATAATGCATTATGAATACTGAATTTCTTCGAAGTGTTACTAAATATTAAAATGCAAATTTGAATATGACTTAATACTGGTTTGTTTGGGGTTTTTTTCAGATGGGAGGATCAGGCTTGATAGCTGTGGGGTTCTGGACGCGTTTAAGTGGAGATGTACTGGGCTCGAACGTACTGGGAGTGTTCTCTATCAGTACAGTGCACACCATCAAAGTGGACATATTCTTCATTTGTATTGGAATCATAATGGTCTTGCTGGGACTTTTGGGTTGCTGTGGGGCAAAAAAAGAGAGCAAATGTCTCCTGATATCGGTAATATCATGTACCTGTAATCCTTTAGCAATTACTTTGCTCAAATTGTAAAGTTTCTTTCCAGTCTCCTCTACTTTAGCACATTACCATATGACCTCATTTAATTTAATTACTTGGTAGTACAGCATGCTCATTATAAATCTCCACTTTCCCCATACAGTTCTTTTCCATCATTTCCATCATTTTAATCTCGGAGCTGACAATTGGATTGCTTGCCCTGGCCTATTCTTCATATGTAAGTTTTGCTCTGAGGTCCCAGCCTCCTCATGTACCTTCTGACATTTCCTGTTCCTGTCGATTTTATTTGCATGTACATTTTAAAATCATATTCTGGCCCTGATTAAATATAAGGAGTTGGTGGTAGATCTAGTGCATTCTGCTTCTTAAGGACAGTGTGATTGCTCCAAGCTGTGTACCAGCGCTCTCACTCCCAGCTATTTATTCACCCCTACATGTCAAATTCAAGCATTTATATGCAAAACAGCCTATTTACATAGATTGCCATGGCCATTTATTGAAACCAATAATAATTGAGTTATGGAAATTATGAGTTTAAGGAAAAAGAATGCATTTTAATGGCGTAATTCAAAGTTTTTAGGCAAATTCCTAAATGTTATTAGTCAAATCCATTGCTCAGTTTTATTATATTCTAATGTCATTGGGAATAGTCTGTTATTCTTACAGATTTTGCTCATTTTGTTACAAATGATTCGACTTTCTGACTCTTAAACATCACAATCTGGATGAAAGACAGTTCATCAGCTTTTTCAGTTCTGCTAAAGCTATTCATTAGCAAACAGGAAGGACCTGAGGAGGACATATGTTTGAATTATGGACAGTCTGAACTGTTCGGGGGAATATTAGGCACGCACAAGCTCATTTAATATGCTGTTTGTCACCATCATTGACACCCAAATGCCCATTTATTCATTTCAGTGCCAAAAGAAATTGTCCTTTTAATAATGTATATGCTTGTCTGTAACTGGCTACATCTGCTGCGTTTTAGATAAATATGGAATGCGAATGTATTACAATATCACTGTAATGTAAATATGAACAGTATATGCATCTACCTCAATAATCAGTACTGGTGAGAGTGATAAGTCCTGACATGCTTAAATGTATTGCAGTATTGCTTCTATTCCCTGCTGCAATCTGATGCTTGAGAATAAATCATAAACCTAATATGTATGGACAGAGATAAGTGTGCAAAGGCATATTCGAGACCATTTTACTCACCTTATGGGAACATGCTTCAGCCATAGCAAGCAATAAACAAGATCAACTGTGAGCTACTGCTCACTTACCGTACGTATTCTCCCCGCTCTCGCTTATATCAGAATGCAAGGAATCGAAGGAATAGGACACTTATTATGAATGTTGACTTCAACAAATAATTAACCCTGAAACAAGTAAGTAAAGAGCAGTGTTCTCCCCAGGGATTTCAAATAGCATCCTGGTAAACGGTCATTTTGAAATAGCATTTTGCTTCCTGAAATAGCGTCAAAATCCACCCTATATGTTTAGTAAATACAGTACATTCAGTCGGTAAACAGGAAGTCGATGTGTAACAGATCTGAAAATGGTATATACGGTATAGAACCCCAAGCTGAAGCTCAGTACCAAATATCAAGCCGTTGTGATTTGTAGTTGCTGAGAAAAGTGTTACGAAAATTTTGTAAATCCACGCTATACGTTTTGTAAATACATTCGGTCGGTAAACAGGAAGTCGATGTGCGACAGACCTGAAAATGGTATACACGGTATAGAACCCCAAGCTGAAACTCGATACCAAATATCAAGCAGTTGTGATTTGTAGTTGTTGAGAAAAGTGTTACGAAAATTTTATAAATCCATGCTATATGTTTTGTAAATACATTCGGTTGGTAAACAGGAAGTCGATGTGCAACTGACCTGAAAATGGTATACACAGTATAGAACCCCAAGCTGAAGCTCGATACTAAATATCAAGCAGTTGTGATTTGTAGTTGCTGAGAAAAAAGTGTTATGAAAATTTTGTAAATCCACGCTATATGTTTTGTAAAAACATTCAGTCAGTCAGTAAAAAGTAGTCGATGTGCGACTGACATGAAAATGGTACACACGGTATAGAACCCCAAGCTGAAGTTTGGTATCAAGTACCAAGTGGCTATGATTTGTGGTTGCTGAGAAAAAGGGTGTTTTGGCAGGACGGAGATATGGATGGACGGACGGACAAAAGTAAACCAGTACACCCACCCACCCACACCCACCCCGGAGCGGGGCTATAATAATAATTAGCAGAAACATATCACATGTTGGAAGACTGAATATTTACATTTTTATACTGTCTTTCCGTATTAAAAAGAAAAAAAAGACGTGAATGCAGTATACTGTTAAGGCAGCTCATTTGTACGAGTTTATATATGCTGTATTGCTATATTAGTCCAGTTTTGTCATGGAATATGCTTTTCTCATCAGCTCTTGGGTCTCAGTTATGAATTGCACTCTCCACTTTACAGCACTACTGATCTCTGCTTTTAGCAGGCTCACTTTCCCTACAGCAGTCTGTCCTGCCATCATCGACGGTGATGGATTAGCTGAGCTAGTGCATAATAACCCTACTGATCTGTGTTCCCCTGCTTTCTTCTTGGGGGATGGAGGAGGGTCTTTTAATTGCCGCTTGTCTGCACGTCCCCCCAGGCGTACAGAGGACCACTTGTGATGACGACCCCCCCCCCCAACTCACTTCCCCAACCCATCCATCTTTCTCACAGTATGTCATGAATGGCCCCCAATCACCTTAACCGAAGCAGAGGGAGAAACAATGGGAGGAGGAGAAATCGACATTACATTTTCTGCCAGATAGTTGCCTCATCAGTGTATCTGTTTTTATGGTTTGCTGCATGAAGTGATAATTTGATCTAACATAATTGATTTAAAGCTTCCTGACCAAATGTATCAATATGTATGGAAATTTTCCATGATCAGAACCTAGAGAAGAACATCATTTCCTCCAGCGTGATTGCTTCGAGTCTTTATTTGCTTTGGCTGAATACCTTTATGGGTCTTCATAATGACCATATGGAAGGACAATATACTTTTGCATGAATTAAAAGGTACATGCATATCTAGTCATGCACATTGTGTATTTTATTCTTCTTTCAGATTGAGAAATTCCTAATATCATGGGGCAGACCTGTCCTACAGGATCAATATGGAAGAGATTTCCACTTCACCAGCCTGTGGAACATGACCATGACAAAGGTAAATTCAAGGAAGAGCATCTCGCACTACAGTGTAGGCACGATTGCAGTCCTTCCCACGCCATGTAGCGCATAGGGCAGCGCCAATCTCCGTTTCTGTAGCCCTCGGCCTCTCGTCTATTACATAGCTAGGGTTACAGTGGGGGGCTAGTCCTCTGGTAACCGCGAGAGTTTGACTCCCCACTCACATCTGTATTGCAGCGTTCCTTGCCAGATGGCAGTAAGTACCATTTTTTTGATGGTCTTTGGTATGACCCGACCGCGAGTAGAACTCGCGATCTCCCAATTGAGAGGCGAACACGCTAACCACTAGGCCAACTCACAGTGGATCATGATTGCAGAGCCACGACTAAACGACCCAGTGCACATTGCCTGGGGCAAATCAGGATTGTAGATACCAAGAATTTACCATTCATACTGTATATCTGTAGGCCAATGTAATGCGGGTGAAGATAACATGTGGGTTTATTTAACGCAGGCTTGTAGTACTCGAGACCAGGACTCGGACCTTAGTCCAACTCAATTTTAAGGACTCATGACTCAACTTGAGGACTGATGACTCAGACTTGGACTCGTAAATTGGAGACGAGGACTCAGATTTTTTTTCTTTATTTTTTGTAACATGCCATAATAATTTGGTATAAAAGATATTTATAGCTACATTAATTTTTGTACTAAATTCATGCAAGACTGTCACACCTGCGCACTTCAGATAGACTCTTGGGTGCACTCTGGACAGCATGTGCACCAAGCGGACTCTTGCACGCGCGTCGTAAACAACTCACACCTGCACAGGATTAAGGCGCAATCAGCGCGCCTATATAAAAACTGTGAAAACACAATTACTTTGCGAAGTATTGAGTTACATTGCTGACACATTACCGAGCCTTATTTCCTTGTTTGGTTTCCTGATCCCTGATTTCCCATTTCTCGTCTTTGATTCTGCCGAGTCTACGATAGCCTGTTTGTGCCTCGCTCGACCTATCGCCTGTTTCACTGTTTTACGATTTTGCCTGCCGTTCTGGATTGTTTACCGTCTTCACTTGTATTAATAAACACACCTTCTGCACTTACAGCCGTCTCCCAACCATCTCTGACAGAATACTTCGCACTCCCTGACAAAGAGAATGCACATTCACCTGTTCATACGTCATGTTCAGGAACAAACTAATGTTAACAGCGCTAAAACAGCCAAATAGTGCGACTGGAGTCTTGTTCTCGGACTCGACTCAAAATTTTATTTAATGACTTGGACTGGAACACTGGGGACTCAAGACTGAACTCTGACTTGAGGTTTAGTGACTCGACTACAACAACAAGCCAAAAAAGTCAGCTTGCTAAATAAACTGTCAAAGGGAATTTGTAATGAAAGTGTAACGAAAACACGTGGTGTTTTGGGATCAATACTCAATAATGTAGCCAGGACGTGACACCAAATTTAACCATTCATTCCTTTCTTGGAGCAACATGTACTGAATCTATAACTTGTCGTCTCTTCTTTTTTGTTGTATGATAGCTGCAATGTTGTGGATTTAATAGCTACACCGACTTCACTGGCTCCTATTATTCTAAGCGCTATGGTGAAATTTTCCATCCCAGCTGCTGTAGAAACACAACACTCACGTGTGATTTGGAGTATGCCAAGAACAGCACGGTACAGGTGAGGAAACACACTGCTAAACTAATTGCATTGCCTGAAAGTTTTAATCGCAAAAGCAGCAGTAATTTTACATGTAGGTTTTATCCACACCCAATCTACAATCTAGGGAAAAAAAAAAAAAAGACAGGCTATACTCCTATAGGAAACTAATCAATCAACGACAGGGTGGTGTGATGTATCCTGATGTGAAGTCAAAATACTGTCACCACCCTGAAGCGGTCAGCATGTTAACAGCATGTTTTATTCCTCTTACACCACACCAATTTGCCAACAATTACAATTTATTCATTAAAGAATCATCTATAATTACTTGATTTAGTTATTTTATTTTGTAGAACATCAATACAAGTTTCTGTTATCGCTTAAATTATAGCGAACACTAGATTTTCCTCTGACCTCTCTTATCAACAAGATGATTCCACTCACAGAACTCATCTCATCTCATTATCTCTAGCCGCTTTATCCTTCTACAGGGTCGCAGGCAAGCTGGAGCCTATCCCAGCTGACTACGGGCGAAAGGCGGGTTACACCCTGGACAAGTCGCCAGGTCATCACAGGGCTGACACATAGACACAGACAACCATTCACACTCACACCTACGGTCAATTTAGAGTCACCAGTTAACCTAACCTGCATGTCTTTGGACTGTGGGGGAAACCGGAGCACCCGGAGGAAACCCACGCGGACACGGGGAGAACATGCAAACTCCGCACAGAAAGGCCCTCGCCGGCCACGGGGCTCGAACCCGGACCTTCTTGCTGTGAGGCGACAGCGCTAACCACTACACCACCGTGCCGCCCCACTCACAGAACTATTGCTTGAAACATCTCGTTGATAAGAGAGGTCAGAGGAAAATGGCCAGATTGGTTCGAGCTGCCAGGAAGGATATACAGTTGTGGTCAGAAGTTTACATGCAGTGACATGAATGTCATCTTGGATATGACTGTCATGGCAATATTTGGGCTTTCAGTAATTTCTTTGAATTGTTCTTTTTCTGTGGCAGAATGATTGTACAGCATACATCTTTAATTTATAAAAAAAAAAACACACTAGAATTTGGTGCAAAAGTTTTAATTCTCTTTGAGTTTTCTGAAATCAACACAAGGTCAAAATTAAACACACAGGGTCAAAACATCACACCTAATATTTGGGTAAAATGTCTCTTCGCAAGATTCACCTTGACCAAACATTTTTGTTTACCATGAACAAACTTCTGGCAGAATTCTGGTTGGATATTTGATGACTCTTCATGGTAGAATTGGTAGAGTTTAATTAAATTTGTTTTTTTTTTCTTGGCATGGGCTCAACTTATAAGCACAGTCCATATATTTTCAATAGTGTTAAAGTCAGGGCTTGTTTTAAGCTTAATGTTAGCCTGCTTTATTATAATAATAATAATAATAATAATAATAATAATACATTTTATTTATAAGCGCCTTTCAAGACACTCAAGGGCGCTGTACAATGAATAGAAACAATAAATAAAACAAAACAATGGAGAGTGTAATAGAAGTTAAAATGAGTGAGCAATCTTAAAACAGGTGAGTTTTGAGTTTAGACTTGAAACTGGGGAGAGAGTCAGAGTTACGGATGTGAGGAGGCAGAGAGTTCCAGAGCGGCTGAAAGCTCTGCTCCCCATGGTGCTGAGGCGGGCAGAGGGGACAGTGAGGTAGATGGAAGATGAGGAACGAAGGGAATGGGCTGGAGTGGCGATGTGAAGTTCGGACAAATACGGAGGGGCGAGGTTGTGGATGGCCTTGAAGGTATTGTATACAGAAGGAGTTTGAATTCTATACGTTGCTTGACCGGGAACCAGTGGAGCTGCCGGATGATGGGGGTGATGTGGTGATAAGAGGGGGTTTTAGTGATGATACGGGCAGCAGAGTTCTGGACCAGTTGGAGTTTATGGAGGGATTTTTGAGGGAGGCCAAAAAGAAGAGAGTTGCAGTAGTCAATCTGGGAGGTCACAAGGCTGTGAACAAGAATGGAGGCAATATGGGGGGGGGTGAGAGAGGGATGAAGTCAATTAATATTACGTAGATGGAAGTATGCAGAGTGGGTAAATGTTATTGATGTGGAATTGGAAAGATAGTGTGCTATCAAGGATGACACCCAGGCTCTTAGCCTGAGGAGAGGGGGAAACTACAATGTTGTCAATGGTGAGGGAGATGGTGTCAACTTTAGACAATTTGGATTTAGTGCCAATAAAGAGGAATTCAGTTTTATTGCTGTTTAATTTTAGGAAATTTGAGGTGAACCAGGATTTTATTTCAGATATGCAGGAGGAGAGGGAGGAGGGAGGGAGACAGGAATCTGGTTTGCAGGATAAGTAGAGCTGAGTGTCATCCGCGAAGCAGTGGAAATGAATGTTGAATTTGTGGAAAATGTGGCCAAGGGGAAGGAGGTAGGTAATAAAAAGAAGGGGCCCCAGGACAGAACCCTGGGGCACACCTGAAGTGACAGGAGAGGGGTCGGATTTAAAAGTTTTGAGCTATATGAACTGAGCTTATCCTTCACAACCAGCTCTGATGCGTGTTTGGGTTCATTGTCCTGTTGTAACTCCCAAGTCGTGTTCAAGTTTCTGATGGTTTATGCTGAAGAATTCTGAGGTAGTCCTCCTTCTTCATTATCCCATCCACTTTATGCAATGAACCAGTTCCACTGGCAGCAAAACAACCCCAGAGTATGATGATCCTACCACCACCAGCTGGTACAGTGTCCCTCTGTACATGGTGGTCATTGTGGCCAAACAACTCAATCTTTGTCTCATTTGACCATACAGCTATCCTCCAGAAGGCTTTTTCTTTGTCCGTGTGGTCAGCTTCAAACTTTAGTTAAGCTTGAAGGTGTCAATTTTGGAGCAGGGGGTTATTTCTTGGATAGCAGCCTCTTAGTCCATGGTGATCTGAACTGTAGACAGTGACCCATCAGCTTCCAGTTCATGTCAGGGCTGTGCCATGGTGGTTCCCAGGTTGTTCCTGACCATCCAAACCAATTTCCTTTCAGCTGAGGGTGACAGTTTGGGTTTTCTTGAAGCAAAAGTGGCTTAGCAAAGTGACTACACCTCACAATAGCTTGCATACAATTGTTTGAACTGATCTTGGAGCTTGCAGTTGTTTAGAAATGGCTCCAAGAGACATTCCAGAGTTGTGCACATCTGCGATCCTCTTTCTCAGCTCTGCACTGAGCTCCTTGGACCTTCCCATTTTACTGTGTGTTGGTCAATCCAATGAGTGCTGTAAACAAACCCTTTTTCTGAAGGCACAGAGAAGCTACCAGCTGTAGTCAATCATGATCACTAACAGGAATTTAAGAAACCTTGGCCTTGGCAAGATGAGACACATTTTGGAGGTTTCAGCACCTCTGAATTAATAATCCAAGTGAGCTTAAGTACATTTTTGACCCTGTATGGCTCAGCGTCTCAGCATGCAACAACCAAGAATTCTGCCAGCCAAGAACCTTAGAATCAAGAACAAGTTCCTATTAAAAAGTGGCCAGTGAGTGTATATCATTAATAGAAACAAAAACACTACAATTTGGTGCATAACTTTTAATTTATTTTGGGTTTTCTGAAATCAACACAGGGTCAAAATATACATACGTACAACCACTTAGATTATTAAGTTAGCAGTGCTTAAAGTTCCAAAAATATCTTAACTTACCAAGGCCTCTTAACTTCCTGTTAGTGATCGTGATTGACAAGTTGCAAAGGGATATTTAACCAAATATTAGGTGTGCTATATAAATTTTGATCCTGTATTAAGTTCAGAAAACCCAAAATAAATTAAAACTTGTGCACCAAATTCTTTTTTTTTCTATTAACGATGTATGTTGTACAATCATTCTGCCACAGAAAAAAACAAAACAAAACCAAACAGTTCAAAGAAACCAGTGGAAGCCCAATATTGCTATCACATTCAGGTCCATAATGGGTGTATGTAAACTTCTGACCGCAACTGTATACAATACAACTTGCCATGTTACTGAGAAAGTAAAGCGTCTTGAACACATCAACAAAACTTACACAGGAGACTCCTTCCAAAAAGGCTCAATAAATGTCTCATCACAGAAACCTGATCACCACCATATTATCTCTTATATTTGTTTTTTTTAACCTGTTAATATCAAATTGTTACTATAAAAACAATAAATCACAACAAGCACATTAATATAAACCTTGCAACCAGAACTACCATCAGAGCTCCTTTTATAGAAACTTAACACCTTCTGACAAGTCAGAATGGAGAATTCAGCAGTGCTGTGGTATAAAATGGTATTATACAATCCCAATTCCAAAAAAGTTGGGACAAAGTACAAATTGTAAATAAAAATGGAATGCAATAATTTACAAATCTCAAAAACTGATATTGTATTCACAATAGAACATAGACAACATATCAAATGTCGAAAGTGAGACATTTTGAAATTTCATGCCAAATATTGGCTCATTTGAAATTTCATGACAGCAACACATCTAAAAAAAAAGTTGGGACAGGGGCAATAAGAGGCTGGAAAAGTTAAAGGTACAAAAAAGGAACAGCTGGAGGACCAAATTGCAACTCATTAGGTCAATTGGCAATAGGTCATTAACATGACTGGGTATGAAAAGAGCATCTTGGAGTGGCAGCGGCTCTCAGAAGTAAAGATGGGAAGAGGATCACCAATCCCCCTAATTCTGCGCCGACAAATAGTGGAGCAATATCAGAAAGGAGTTCGACAGTGTAAAATTGCAAAGAGTTTGAACATATCATCATCTACAGTGCATAATATCATCAAAAGATTCAGAGAATCTGGAAGAATCTCTGTGCGTAAGGGTCAAGGCCAGAAAACCATACTGGGTGCCCGTGATCTTCGGGCCCTTAGATGGCACTGCATCACATACAGGCATGCTTCTGTATTGGAAATCACAAAATGGGCTCAGGAATAATTCCAGAGAACATTATCTGTGAACACAATTCACCGTGCCATCCGCCGTTCCCCGCTAAAACGCTATAGTTCAAAGAAGAAGCCGTATCTAAACATGATCCAGAAGCGCAGACGTCTTCTCTGGGCCAAGGCTCATTTAAAATGGACTGTGGCAAAGTGGAAAACTGTTCTGTGGTCAGACGAATCAAAATGTGAAGTTCTTTATGGAAATCAGGGACGCCGTGTCATTCGGACTAAAGAGGAGAAGGACGACCCGAGTTGTTATCAGCGCTCAGTTCAGAAGCCTGCATCTCTGATGGTATGGGGTTGCATTAGTGCGTGTGGCATGGGCAGCTTACACATCTGGAAAGACACCATCAATGCTGAAAGGTATATCCAGGTTCTAGAGCAACATATGCTCCCATCCAGACGACGTCTCTTTCAGGGAAGACCTTGCATTTTCCAACATGACAATGCCAAACCACATACTGCATCAATTACAGCATCATGGCTGTGTAGAAGAAGGGTCCGGGTACTGAACTGGCCAGCCTGCAGTCCAGATCTTTCACCCACAGAAAACATTTGGCGCATCATAAAACGGAAGATACGACAAAAAAGACCTAAGACAGTTGAGCAACTAGAATCCTACATTAGACAAGAATGGGTTAACATTCCTATCCCTAAACTTGAGCAACTTGTCTCCTCAGTCCCCAGACGTTTACAGACTGTTGTAAAGAGAAAAGGGGATGTCTCACAGTGGTAAACATGGCCTTGTCCCAACTTTTTTGAGATGTGGTGTTGTCATGAAATTTAAAATCATCTAATTTTTCTCTTTAAATGATACATTTTCTCAGTTTAAACATTTGATATGTCATCTATGTTCTATTCTGAATAAAATATGGAATTTTGAAACTTTCACATCATTGCATTCCATTTTTATTTACAATTTGTACTTTGTCCCAACTTTTTTGGAATCGGGGTTGTACTATAAGGCTGGTCAAGTTGATAGTCCCAGTATTGTCTTTCTTCAGGGCTGTTTTAAATGGCTTGAACAGACCCTCTATGCAAAACTCAACATTCTGGCAGCAGTCGCAGTAGGGGTTGGTGGTATTGAGGTAAATTCAGAGCATGATCAAAATTTCCAAGAAGATAATCAACATTGTTAACTTGTTCAAACCTACAAACTTTAACCATTTTGCTCTTCTCTTTCTGCCTTTTAGAGTGGAGCGATGCTTGTATCCTTGTACCTTTTCTGTTACCTGGATAATAGAGATGAACTCAAACAGTGAAGCTGATGTGACACACATCTCGATGTATTGCCAACGATCTGATGCACTAAAGATACATATGAAGCAACTACTAATGCGATATGATATATGATTCACCCCATTGTGATACAGTGTGATTCGACATGATTAGATTCAGCATGTTACGAAGCAATGCATTGTATCGCCGGGGCACACCTCCAACTCGCACGAGCCTTGGCCGAGAGACTTGACGAGAATTGGCCGCTGACAGTGGAGATGAGAGAGCATGCTTAAAAAGTTTAGAGAAGAAGAACCAATCAATCAATCTAAATATAAAGTTAGTGGTCAGAAATGATTGGTCACATTTCTAAATAACAGCTCTAATTAATAAGCATATGTTAATAAATTGGATTTTAATGATGAAAAATTCATCCCAAATTGCATCCTGTGCACAATTAATTTTTTTTAAATGGGCAATTACATTGTGAACCTTTATGCTGGTGCACTGATGCGAATTGGTGAATCTTACCATCCCTACTGGACAAAGATGCCAGTTGAGATTCTCAAAGCTGTACCCTTGGATAATTGAGGGTTCTTCACTTACTAATGGGATTTTACTTGAAACCCTCTCTGATAGTGAAACACTCTGCTGCATGGCTATACTTAGAACAAAGCTTCAACCAGAGAGACAATCCAAAGTTTTTTCGAGGGATCTAGATTTTGTTTTTACCCACAATAGTGTAAATTCTGAGCTGTAAATAGCCTTTTACAGTAGTGCAGTGGTGTGGGAAAACCCATCGGCTGTCAACGTGATTGAATTCTGTATTCCATCAATCAAAGCAGATGGGTTTTTGGGCAGCATTGAGTTTTTCTGCCTGTAACATAATTTGATGCATCAACTTTAAGAAAAGATAAGAAATATACTCAGCAAAAATAAAAACTTGACACTCATTATTTTTCAAATAGTGTTTAGAAACTTTTCTTGAAAGAGTTCTTGTTGTGATTATGGTTAAATGCATTGTCAAGGGCATTACGTCACACATTCATTCTACTGGTCGGGCCTACGTAGCACGTGCGAGAGCACTGCACGCTAAAATCACGTTTCCACGTGACACAAGTGACGTGACCCATTGATACACGTGCAATTGATCTCACGGTAGCAGAGTAGAGTGTCATCTCAGAAAAACAAGGTTTTATGGTTAATTATTCGTTAATTTGCAATGCCACGACTGTCAAACATTCAGCGTGAACGTGCCATTGGCACGCTGAATACGGGAACATCCGTCACTGACGTTGCGAGGGTTATGGGATGCAGTCGACAGACCATCCATAATCTCCAGACACGTCTCCATCAAACTGGCACCACAGCCGACCGCCCCCGTCCTGGTCGACCACGTGTGACGTCACACGCAGAAGACCGACAGATTGTCTTACGTCATTTGCGTAATCGGTTTGTCACTGCCACATCCATTGGGAATGAATTGTTTGGAGGTCGAGTGACTGCCCAAACCATTCGAA
Source organism: Neoarius graeffei (assembly GCF_027579695.1). NCBI lineage: Eukaryota > Metazoa > Chordata > Actinopteri > Siluriformes > Ariidae > Neoarius > Neoarius graeffei. Next base: position 91,027,426 of record NC_083572.1, read on the forward strand.
ATAGCCTGCGCTCTGCTCTGCATTAAGTTGTGACTCACAGTTTTTGATCATGGACATTGTCGTCGCATTTCCGGTGGAACCGATTCCATGACAAACATGATCTGTATGCTATAGCATCTTTAATGACAAGATAATTGAATACAATCGTTATTTCAAACCTATTTTCCAAAATGTTCAAATTATTGACTTTGAAACGAGTGTAAAGTTTTTATTTTTGTTGAGTTTATATTTCACTTGAAGCTATTCTTTTAATTTGTTTTTGTCTTTCAATGCCTGCCTGCAAAAATAATATTATGATAATGGACAAAAGCCCAATGAGTTGTCAAAATGAACTGAAATTTTTCAATGCAGCAGTGTCTCTCTTTACTTTTCAGGTAAATAGACTTAAAATAAATAAATAATTGGTGCCCATTTCATATTTCTGAGAAATAGTTCAGGAAACTCTGCAGTTTTCAATTATACATATTATATGACAAAGTTTCACCCTATGAAGGATTTTCCCAGGCCACCACAAACTTATAAAACAGAGTATGTAAAGTTGCTATTAACAATTATTTACCTAAGGCGAGGTGAATATTGGTCAATAATAACCGAGACGAAGTCAAGGTCATTATTCACCGATATTCACGGAGCTTCAGGCAGATAATTGTTTTAGTATAAATAAATACACGGGTGATTATTTTTTAAAAATTACACTACCGTTCAAAAGTTTGGGGTCACCCAGACAATTTTGTGTTTTCCATGAAAAGTCACACTTTTATTTACCACCAAAAGTTGTAAAATGAATAGAAAATATAGTCAAGCCATTTTTCTGGCCATTTTGAGCATTTAATCGACCCCACAAATGTGATGCTCCAGAAACTCAATCTGCTCAAAGGAAGGTCAGTTTTATAGCTTCTCTAAAGAGCTCAACTGTTTTCAGCTGTGCTAACATGATTGTACAAGGGTTTTCTAATCATCCATTAGCCTTCTGAGGCAATGAGCAAACACATTGTACCATTAGAACACTGGAGTGAGAGTTGCTGGAAATGGGCCTCTATACACCTATGGAGATATTGCACCAAAAACCAGACATTTCATAGAATTTAGCTAGAATAGTCATTTACCACATTAGCAATGTATAGAGTTTATTTCTGATTAGTTTAAAGTGATCTTCATTGAAAAGAACAGTGCTTTTCTTTCAAAAATAAGGAAATTTCAAAGTGACCCCAAACTTTTGAACGGTAGTGTATATTTAAAAAAAAAAGTCAAACTTCAAAAGCTGCATATGCGCATGTATTAACAGTGTGGCGCAGACTTGTATCACTTCTCTATGCCGACTCATAAAATATTTTGTTTTGAAATGGATAAAATAAATCACAATTCCACCTTACCTTTGAATAGTTTTCGATCAACCTTCGTAGCATCTTTAGTGCTTTTAGGAACAGCGTCTTCTTTCGTAACTTGTAATTCTTCCTCACTTACGGTGACAAAGCGATTGGCTGCCATTTTGCTGAGTCACTCTAGGCGATTATCGAGAAATAGTCCAGATTTCTCCACCAATCAGCGTGTGCAATTTCCTATAAAATCACCTCTGTATTTATACTAATTCAAATTAGTGAAAGTCAAAGTTTGTAACACAAACTATATATGCACTACTGTTCAAAAGTTTGGAACCATTCAGAAAATGTCACAATTTTCATGAAAACTCATACTTTTAAGTTGCAACATAAACAAAAATATATATTGAAGACACCAACAAGGTTAGACAAACTGATTTCGACTTGAAATAACAACTCTGTGCTTAAAACTTTGCTTTCATCAAAGAATCCTCCATTTGCAGCAATGAGAGCCTTGTAGACCTTTGGGATTCTTGGTGTCCGTTTATTTGGAGAATATGCAGAAATTTCACTCCATGATTCCTGAAGCACCTCCCACAAGTTGGACTGGATGGCTGGTCAAGCTAGCCCTGCGATGATCTAGCGACTTGTCCAGGATGTACCCCACCTCTCACCCATAGTCAGCTGGGATAGGCTCCAGCTTGCCCACGACCCTGCACAAGATGAGCGGTTACAGATAATGGATGTATCTGGTGAAACTACTCCCAGAACAGCTGAATAAGGTTGAAATCTGGTGATTGTACTCGCCAGTCCATTACAGACAGAATTCCAGCTGACTGTTTCTTCCCTAAATTGGTCTTCTATCATGTTTAAGCAGTGCCTTAAGTCATTGTCTTGTCTTAAGATGACCATGGCTCCAACCAAGCACTGTTCACAGGTTACGGCATGGAGTTGGAAAACGGAGCGATGACCACCTTCTTTGTTTAAGATTCCTTTCACCCGATACAAATTTCCCACCATCAGTACTAAAGCACTCCTGGATCATCAAGCATTGCTCCAGCATCTTCGAATTTGTTCTGCGTCTCACAAACATTCTTCTGTCATGCAAACACCTCAAACTTTGATTCATCTGTCCACAGCATTTTTTCCAAATCATCCTCTGTCCAATTCTGCTGATTTTCATCTTTTATTGTCTAGTCACAGATATGGCTTTTTCTTTGAAACTCTGACCTGAAGGCCAGCATCCTGGAGTTTCCTCTTCACTGTTGAAGCATGGGGTTTCACAGGGACGGTTTATTAAAACTCCTAGTTGAGGATCTGTTTCTTAAACTAGAGACTCTGCTGTTTTTATCCTCCTACTAGTCTTTGAAAGGAGGAAGTACACACAGACACTTGTAAGATATCTTCAGTTTCTTGGGAATTCCTCACATACAATAGCCTTTATTTCTCAAAACAACAACAACAGGCTGGTGAGTTCCTGAAGAAAGCTCTTTTGTTCTTACCGTTTTGAGATCGTAATCAAACCCACAAACGCTGATGACCAAGATACTGTAGATACAAAAATGTAAAAACATTCTGTGCACTTTAAGTATATCATGTATACTCCCTCCGTCCAATCTTGTCAACTGTCTAAATGCAGTTAACAATTGGATGGTGCAGAGCTTTCTTAAATTAAATCAAGACAAAACAGAAGCCATCCTCATTTCCACCCCTTCTATCTTGAAAAAACTGGAGCACTCACAGTTATCTATTCCTGGTTATTTCACCTTCACGACTGTTGAAGTAAGAAATCTGGGTGTTATTCTGGACTCTACTCTCTCTTTCGACTCACACATTAAAAATATTACTAAAACAGCTTTCTTTCGCCTGAAAAGTCTCTCCAAACTCCGTCCCTCTTTAACTTCATCTGCAGCTGAAACGCTTATACATGCTTTTATCACCTCAAGATTGGACTACTGCAATGCCCTACTCGATGGCATTCCAGCCAAGCGACTAAATAGGCTGCAATATGTCCAAAACTCAGCTGCTAGGGTACTCACTCACACCAGGCCCTGGATCATATTACTCCTATTCTCTACAACCTGCACTGGCTCCCAGTCAAATACCGCATTCAGTACAAAATTATCCTACTTGTCTACAAATCCCTACATAACCTGGCCCCTCACTATTTATCAAATCTCCTAACTCCATATCAGCTACCTCTAAATCTTCGCTCCACAGATGTTCACCTATTAGCAGTCCCTTACTCTCGGCTCTGCTCTATGGGTGACAGGGCTTTCAGTGTAAATGGCCCCAAGTTGTGGAATGCCCTGCCACTAGCGTTGCGCCAATGCTCAACACTGTCCACTTTCAAAAAACAGCTAAAAACACATCTCTTTAGCTTGGCCTTTTCTCTTTGATTTTTAATAACGTTATTATATTGATTTCTCATGATCTTATTATATTGTTCTTATTCTATTGTTTTGCTTTTTATTGTTTGTTTTTTACTGTTCAGTGTCCTTGGGTACCTTGAAAGGCGCTTATAAATAAAATGTATTATTATCTCATCTCATCTCATCTCATCATCTCTAGCCGCTTTATCCTGTTCTACAGGGTTGCAGGCAAGCTGGAGCCTATCCCAGCTGACTACGGGCGAAAGGCGGGGTATTATTATTATTATTATTATTATGTACTGAATATTATTATTTTACCATTGTAAAATATGACAGCATGCAGACTGGAAACAGCTTTAAATGCTACTGTAGAGTTTGTGTTTTAATAATTGAAGCATGTTGATAAATTAGGTTTACAAGAAGAACCATAGTAGTAAGAACCAAGAGCCACGTTCTAAGATAGGTGCCAGTCCTGAGAGGAAAGATCAGCGATCATATATTCACTGCTGCAATCAATAAACACAACGTCTGCTCGTTATTTTGTTGTATGAAGCTTTTTAGATTCACTCACTGGAGGAAAGTCTATTGGCCATTAATTTTATAGAACTGCAGTGAATAAATGTTATTCGAGACAAAACAGATGAATGGCTATGGCTCCTGGTTAAATAATACAGCTTTCTGATGGAACGCAGATTTGGTTTATGGTCTTAAACAAATAAGCCCAAATGACGACAGGCGGCTGTCTACTGTTTCTGAACACAGCTAATATATTATAGATCATATAGAATATTAAAAAAAAAATCTTACGATAAAAACAAATGAAGATAAAAATTACTATAAAAGGGAAAAAATACTGCAAACGTTATTGTAAATGGAAAATGAAACTTACTGTAAAAGGTTGAGTTTAAAAAACAAAAACAACTTACTGGATAGGAACAAAAAATGTACTATACAATGGTAAATAAAAACCCTTACTCTAAATCTTATTCTGGGGGAATAAGGGGTAAAACAAAACAAACAACCCCTCATTTTACCATAAAAACTTTTGTAAACGAGCAAATTCAAACCATCAATCTGAATTAAAGTGTGACACTGTGACTATTTGTTGTTCCGAGTTATCTTAAATCTTAAATTTTCTTTCTGAGGTGGTAGGGAACTAATTTTTTTTTTTTTAAGTGGAAGCTGATGAATTCCTTTATTGTTATTTTTTTAATACCAGAATAAAGATATAAACTCAGTGGATTGTAAAACGTCCACGCAGATAAATCCACAGACCCAACTATATTTACATCAGAAACCGAGCTTAGGACAAATTTGCCTGGATTTTAATACCCACACAATTTCCTATTCAGAACTGATTTGCTTGCGGTGCTGTGCTTACCAGAACTGCAGTGAGTCACACGGTTCTGTATACACAACTTTCACGAGTAAAATACACAAAGAACTTTTGAGTATCAGTATCGCAATACAGCTATTAAAAGCTTACGAGTATAAAGACTTGATTCCCAGAGGAGTCTCTACAGAACTCCTGGTTAAATAAAGGCTGGGGGAAATGTGCAGAGTGGAGATGAGTTGAACAACAGAAATGAAGATAACCATCCAGTCGATGAAATGTCAGACGATAATCATGGCACTAAAATAATGTTTCCCAAGCCAGAGATTTTGACACCGCTATATGGAAACTATATTCGACACAGCTTCACTACTATGCTGAAGCAGCTAATTTCAATATATATCTGTTTACTCCAGAGTTTTTATTTGAGTAAATATTAGCATGACTAATTTATCAGATTATTTAAAAAAAAAAAATCTAATTTCGTGCAGGAAAAATAAAAAGCTTAGTGTAAAAAGGCAAACAAAGCAAAACAAAAACCCAACTTACTGTAAAGGATATATTTAAAAAAGAAACACTACGGGGGGAAAATACCCTAAAAGGAGAAAAAAAACCAACCCTTACTGTATTGGGGGGGGAATTATTGCAAAAGGGTAAATTAAAAATAAAACTTACTGTAAAGGGAAAAGAAAAAAACAAAACTTATTGAGGACTGGTAAATTTAAAAAGCTTACTGTAAAAGGCAAAATAAAAACACATTATAAAGGAAATTAAACAACTTCTTACAAAAGGGTAAATAAAAATAACTTGCTGTAAAAAAACCCTGTCAAATTAAAAATAAATACTATACAATCTTTTGTAAAGGGTAAAAAAAAAAAAAAAACTCTAAAAGGGTAAAAACAAAAACCTTACTGTAGAGGGCCAGTGTTGGACACAACTGTAAGCATAATGTGAATTTTTCTCTTAAAGTGCCATTCCACCATTGGATGTATTCTTTGGCATAAAATACAATATATTTTATGACAACATGACTAGACAGAGAAATCTTTTAGCTTCAAAATGATATGTCAAACATAATTTTTTGACAACGACAAGTATATTAATTTTGCGACCAAAGTCACCTACCCTTTTAATTTCCGCGCGGTAGTGAAACGTGATGTCATCGGCAGGTTCCCCTTCTTGGGTACCACGTCACGTGTGACGTGGCACAGATTATCAGCAATGGCGGATAGAACGCGATTTCCACTTGTCGATTGCTGTGCCGATATTCACCATCGACCGTCTCCTTTGGGCATCACTTGCTATTTTCCTTCGCTTCTTTTCCGAAGCTGACAATCGCGTTCTATCCGCCATTGCTGATAATCTGTGCCACGTCACACGTGACGTGGTACACAAGAAGGGGAACCTGCCGATGACATCACGTTTCACTACCGCGCGGAAATTAAAAGGGTAGGTGACTTTGGTCACAAAATTAATATACTTGTCGTTGTCAAAAAATGATGTTTGATATATCATTTTGAAGCTAAAAGATTTCTCTGTCTAGTCATGTTGTCATAAAATATATTGTATTTTATGCCAAAAAAATACATCCAATGGTGGAATGGCACTTTAACTCTAATGATGAAGCATCCCATTTTAACAGACGTCTATTAACTAGGTTTTATTTGAGTAAATATCAGCATGACTGGGTCAATTATTAGATTATAAAAAAAAATAGTAAGACATAATAAAACGCAAAAGCTTACAAACATTTAATTTATTAAAAAAAAAAAATCAACAGCAACATACAAAACAAATACAGAACAATAGAAAAATCAACAGGGAAATGTTTAAAGGACTTGAGGACTCGTGGCATCTCCGAATAAATTTCCAGTCAGTCAGTTTGAAATGGGGAAAACCAAACCTATTGCACATTTTTTGCAAACTAATATTACGGTGGAAGAACAACCTACAAAGTCAATACTTCCAGTTGTACCTTTATGATTTATTATAATAAAAATAATTTTAAAAAAAGTCAGTCATGAAATGATTTGAAAACATTATACGACGAGTTACATTAATAGCATAAAATCAAATGTCACAATACAGATAAACCTTGGAAGGAATTGAGACTGAATTGATAAAACAATATTATCAGTCTTTAGTGTTGTACAGACCGATGGCTGAACTCGTCAAAACCACAACACGACTTCAAGTAACCTCTGACTAATGCAAGCGTGTCAGAGCATCGATCCTAGATCAGGTAGAGGTGATGTTTTCTAGCAAACAAGACATACAAGAACTTTCTTCAGACTGTAAAAAAAGCCTATGGCTACATCATCAATGCACCTGCCAATTCTCCGGTCTGCTAGCTGCAGGTGCCTTCATGCAGCCTTGAACTCGAAAACTTCACCTCAGGCGATGGTGTACCAGACATTCGCTTTACCAATAATCAATCTCGGGTGATTAATAAATAAAACACACACCCGCTTCTCATCTGAAATGTGTGATCAAAAATATCTGTTTGTCGCAAAAATATATGCTTATAAAACTTTGTATTCAAAACACTGCTAGAACTAAGTACAATGATTTCACTGACCAAAAGAGAAAACTCGTAACACTTTATTTCAGGGTGGTGTTCATAGGGCTATATAACACCTTCATGGGTGCTTCAGGACGACTGGTACATTCCCTATATAAATATTTATTTCAACAGGTATCAGCTGTCATATAGACCGCGTTCATCAATTTGAAAAGTGACGAGTGGTATATTTGATGACGTAATGACACTTGACATTCGAATGGTGTCATGACAATTGACTTTATAGCTTGGTGTACACCCAGTTTTTCCATAGTGACGCAAAATAACTTGAATCTCATAATTCATCTTATTTTCTTCGCGGTCCGGTTTCCATCAAATCGTGCGCTCTGATTGGCTCGCGAGAGGTCCGGAACCCTACGATACGGACCTTTGGCGACTCGTTCACAACACCACACACAGCAGCAATTTTTTGTCAACATTTATTTTCGCATTTCTCAGTATAAAAGCGTTAATTTTACAGCATGGATAGCGATAACGACAGTGTTCACAGATAAAGCGAGTTTTACTACACTGATGAAAACGAAATAAAAGAAAACATTTTGGGAGAAAGCCGAAAACCTGTAACTGTTGCGAACGCCGAGCAAACCCGGCAGTTTATTGAGGAGCAAAGGGCAGAAAATACAACAAAAAAGACGACCTCAATGTCTTTGGGAAGTTCTGTCGAAACCTAAACGAAGGTCGAAAGGTGGAAGACGTACCTGGCGAAGAACTAAACATGTTGTTGTGCAACTTTTTCATGTCCGCAACAAAGAAAAATGCCGATGTGTACGAGCCGTCCTCGCTCACGTCTTTCCAGAGAAGGATCCAACACTATCTGAATCAGGTTTGTTCTAAATATGGTTTCCCTTTCAGGCGCCCTCATTTTCTGTTAGAATTTGGTAAAGAAAAAATACATGTATATTATTTACCAGCTTAAGGTCGGTTCATATCGTGAAATACCGTGACCTCGGCCTTGAAAATACTGACCGAGGCCCAGAGGCCTCGGTCAGTATTTTCAAGGCCGAGGTCACGGTATTTCACGATACAGACCGACCTTAAGCTGGTAAATAATATATATTTATTCTCCAGCCCATGAATGCTTATGGCAATATCATGGAACTTATGTCAGAGTTATTTACAGTTTCTTTGATATCTGATGTGGGACAATTACTGTTCTGGGAATGCGACATACAAAAAGGACACCAAGCTATAAAGCCATTATCACAACACTAGACTGTATCGAGACTGATACGATTAGCTTATCCCAATTAGCATTTATGAATATTTATGGAAACTTGGGTCAGACATCATGAAGGTCTCATGTAGGCTACATGTAGCCCTAGAAACACCATTCTTAAGTGTCACCAACGTCCTCACCTAGCTCGATACCAGCAAAATAAATAGACTTAAGTTAAAATGTATATACAGTACAGCCAAAAGCATTCAGTAGTGTTTAAAAATCAGATTAAATTTCATCCCTTCATGTCAACTTTTCCTGTTCATAGCTATTCTTCTTTCAGAAAATACACTGCCATTTTCTCTCATCGCTAACAGAACATGCACATTTCCCATTTCAGGACTCATTCCAGGGACTGGAATAGCTACTCTACTCACCATTTGCATTTTCCTCACTCACATAACGCAAGAGCTCCTAGTCGACACAGGCGGCATGTATCAGAGGATGCGCCAGTAGGGGAGCTGTAGCAGCTTACGCTGTGTTCTGCCTGAAGGCAGAAGGTTTTCTCAGCGCAGGCTGAGTGCAAGTGGGACCCTTTGTTTAATGAGACCTGTTCAACTGCAGCTGCACTAGAGCTGCTCCACAGGGGCTGCCTCGTCTTTAGGTGGAGGCTCCAGGTGAATAGGGGTAACATGGGCAGGTTTCCGAGTGCTGTAGGGGATATGTTTGTTTGTAAGGTCTACAAAAACATCCACAGAGAGAGACAGAGCTGCAAAAGAGCTTTTGGGATGTATCGACTCTGACTTACGAGTAAGGAGAGACTGGAACAGCAACAACAAGGACGTGGTTTTTCTTCCTGAAGAGCCTCCAGAGGCCTCTGTGATAGCCTCGCACGTCTAGGTCCCACACATGCAGGCACTACAGACGGAGAACACAAACCTCAGTCTCCACTTCTTTGTTTGTAATGGTAACATTTCTGAGCCACCACTAGAGGGCAGTATGCGGGGTGCAACATGATTTTGTTAGAGTACTGCAACTTCACACAGCAGTAAAGCTGCATCATTTGAAAAAACTAAAATAAAACAAAAGTACACTATAAAATACCAAAGTACAAAGGCTTAATCAGCATCCATGTGTATTTTATCAAGTGTCCCGATGAATTCCTATTTTACACTCACAGCTGACTATGAAGATGACTTTTCAAGATACAGTGGTGCTTGAAAGTTTGTGAACCCTTTCGAATTTTCTACATTTAGGCATAAACGTGACCTAAAACTTCATCAGATTTTCACACAAATCCTAAAAGTAGACAAAGAGAACCCAGTTAAACAAATGAGACAAAAATATTGTACTTGGTCATTTATTTATTGAGGAAAATGATCCAATATTACATATCTGTGAGTGGCAAAAGTATGTGAACCTCTAGGATTAGCAGTTAATTTGAAGGTGAAATTAGAGTCAGGTGTTTTCAATCAATGGGATGACAATCAGGTGTGAGTGGGCGCCCTGTTTTATTTAAAGAACAGGGATCTATCAAAGTCTGATCTTCACAACACATGTTTGTGGAAGTGTATCACGCACAAACAAAGGAGATTTCTGAGGACCTCAGAAAAAGCATTGTTGATGCTCATCAGGCTGGAAAAGGTTACAAAACCATCTCTAAAGGTGTTTGGACTCCACCCATCCACAGTCAGACAGACTGTGTACAAATGGAGGAAATTCAAGATCACTGTTACCCTCCCAAGGAGTGGTCGACCAACAACGATCACTCCAAGAGCAAGGCGTGTAATAGTCAGCGAGGTCACAAAGGACCCCAGGGTAACTTCTAAGCAACTGAAGGCCTCTCTCACATTGGCTAATGTTAATGTTCATGAGTCCACCATCAGGAGAACACTGAACAACAATGGTGCGCGTGGCAGGGTTGCAAGGAGAGAGCCACTGCTCTCCAAAAAGAACATTGCTGCTCGTCTGCAGTTTGCTAAAGATCACGTGGACAAGCCAGAAGGGTACTGGAAAAAGGTTTTATGGCCGGATGAGGCCAAAATAGAACTTTTTGGTTTAAATGAGAAGCATTATGTTTGGAGAAAGGAAAACACTGCATTCCAGCATAAGAACCTTATCCCATCTGTGAAACATGGTGGTGGTAGTATCATGGTTTGGACCCGTTTTGCTGCATCTGGGCCAGGAGGGCTTGCCATCATTGATGGAACAATGAATTCTGAATTATACCAGCGAATTCTAAATGAAAATGTCAGGACATCTGTTCATGAACTGAATCTCAAGAGAAGGTGGGTCATGCAGCAAGACAACGACCCTAAGCACACAAGTCGTTCAACCAAAGAATGGTTAAAGAAGAATAAAGTTAATGTTTTGGAATGGCCAAGTCAAAGTCCTGACCTTAATCCAATCGAAATGTTGTGGAAGGACCTGAAGCAAGCAGTTCATGTGAGGAAACCCACCAACATCCCAGAGTTGAAGCTGTTCTGTACGGAGCAATGGGCTAAAATTCCTCCAAGCCGGTGTGCAGGACTGATCAACGGTTACCGGAAATGTTTAGTTGCAGTTATTGCTGCACAAGGGGGTCACACCAGATACTGAAAGCAAAGGTTCACATACTTTTGCCACTCACAGATATGTAATATTGAATCATTTTCCTCAATAAATAAATGACCAAGTATAATATTTTTGTCTCATTTGTTTAAATTGGTTCTTTTTATCTACTTTTAGGACTTGTGTGAAAATCTGATGATGTTTTAGGTCATATTTATGCAGAAATAGAGAAAATTCTAAAGGGTTCACAAACTTTCAAGCACCACTGTAAATCCTGGAATGTGCTATTCTTCTTTCTTTAAGTTCAACATTAAAAGTATTGTTCTTTTGCCACCTGCTGATCTTCTACACTTCGTCATTAAATGTCAGTTGTACCTTGGCCAGTTCAGTCCAGGTGCTCGTATCCGTCTCCTGCTCCATCTTGATGAACATGACGTAGGTCTTTCCTTCAGTGTCTGGGATGAAGGCGTCTTCACATGGGTTCTTGCTGTGATCCAGAACTTCTGCCTCACTGCAATTAAACAAAACTACTATGACACTTTTCATGTGCAATGCTGAACTTTTTCTTACATTAATGAGAGCAGTTACAACGTGTTTCTCTTTGACAGGTCATATAGTGTATTCATTTCATATAAGACAAAAATAACACATTGAAATTGTCTTCCAAAATAAAAAAGTATTTAACGCTGGAATTAAAAAAAAAAAAAAAAAAAAAACACCACTAGCCTAAAGTCCGCCCCCCCGAGAAGCAAAATCAGCCTGTTGGACAAAGTGGATTTACCGTAACAGATTCTGGATCTCTACTTCATAGGCATCTTTCTTCAAGCTATTAACACAAATGTAGAACAGTACAAGTAAGTGAAAAATAAGTAAAAACAAACTTAAAAAAAAAAAATCTTAATTTGGTTTTACTTAAATAACTTAAATGTTATAAAGTTGACAGCTGAATCTCATACCTACCCATCAATATTTTTCAACTGAACATTTGGGACAGTGTTAAACTTATGCTTCTTAAAGTAGACTTCCTGCACAGAAAAAGAATGTTAGAATATGCAGAATTACACATTTTCAAGCTTTACTTGAATTTGAAGCCTTCAAAAAATAAACATACAAAACAAAAAAACCTTAAACAAACTGAACTCAATAAAATGGCAATATTTTAATTTCGACTGCAACAACTAATTGACAAAAATAGACAAGAGTGCTCTGAGAGCACAATATCCCCCGCTGGCAACTCTGCCATAACTCTGGTAAAATGGGACTGAATTGAACGAAATTGCAATATGCGCATTACCGACATATAACAAAGAATCCTGTCAAGTTTCATGAAATTCCTCCAAAAATTGTGAGAGGAGTTGATTTCAGAAGGTGAGTACCCTTCCCGGGACGGACGGAGGGATACCGCAACAACTTTGGGCCTTTCGGCCAGCGGGGGGTAATAAAAATTGTGAGGGAAGTTGATTTCAGAAAGCAAGCACACCTTGATGAAACTGCCAAAGTACAAGTTTGTTAATAATCGAGGGCATAACTCTGGTAAAATCTGCCCAAATTAAACGAAATTTCAATCTGCGTATAACTGTCATATAACAAAGCCTTTTGCCAAGTTTGGTGAAATTCCTCCACAAATTGTAAAAAGGAGTTGATTTCAGAAGAACGTACACCCTCATGAAATTCTCAGAGCACAAGTTATTTAATCAAGGATCAAAACTCTGGTAAAATTTTCACAAATGAAATTAAATCACAATATGCGTATTACCATCATATAACAAGGCCTTTTGCCAAGCTTTGAGAAATTCATCCAAAAATTGTGAGAGGAGTTGATGTCAGAAGGCGAGCACACCTTCATGAAATTGTCAAAGCACAAGGTTGTTAATCAAGGGCCACGACTCTGGTAAAATGTGACCGAACTGAACAAAATAATGTGTGTACTACCGACATATAACACTGCCTTTTGCCAAGTTTCATGAAATTCCTCCAAATATTGAGAGAGAAGTTGATTTCAGAAGGAAAACTCACACTCATGAAATTGTTAAAGTATAATTTTGTTAATCAAGGGCTGCAACTCTGGCAAAATGTGACCGAACTGAACGAAAATTACAATATGTGCAGTACTGACATATAACAAAGAATCCTGCCAAGTTTGGTGAAATTCCTCCAAAAATTGTGAGAGGAGTTGATTTCAGAAATGTGAGCACCCTTCCCGGGACCGATGGATGGAAATCGCCACGACAATCCCTTCTTGGGCCTTTCGGCCAGCAGGGGATAATAAAATTCGATGCTAAAACCAACTGAAATGCATTTAATGATGTCTAAGTTCAAATCAATTATCTCATAAATGGTTAAATTTTTTTTAAACCTAACAGCGCTGATATAATTTGACAACAACACTCAATAAAAAGGTGCTAGGAATCAGTCCCAGAGTTGATTCCATGTTTTAAAGCCCTGAAAGGTAAGAGTCAAGCCCAAAGCTTTGGAGTCAATTCGACACACCAAAAATTATTCACATCATGCAAACACAACAAAATCACGGCAAACAAACTTAATTCAGCATCTGAGTCTGTCAGTTAGTGAGACAGTTGGTAGATGACTGTCCTTTTTCTTGAATTTGGCTGGTTGGTTTTGGAACAATCAGAGACTGAAAATGCAGATCAGACGCAGTCACAGTAATTCAGACCAATGTTCTATCGGTCACAAAACAATACAGTAAAAAAAGTGCATGGAACAAAATAAAAAAACCATGCACAATGCCTTACCTTACATTAGTTTGGGTGTTTGATTTAAACAATTGATCTAATAAAAATACTTAATAATATCCTCATACCATGACAGATTGTCTGATAAAGATCTGTAATATTGTTTTGTAGTGAGCAATGTGTTATTTAATTTCTGCTGAAACAACTCATCCATACAAGAACAACAACTTTATTCATCACACATACACTTGTGAAATTCCTCTCTGCATTTAACCCATCTGAAGCAGTGAATACACACACGTGAGCAATGAGCACACACACATATCCGGAGCAGTGGGCAGCCATGCTAACAGCACCTGGGGAACAGTTCGGGGTTAGGTGCCTCGCTCAAGGGCACTTCAGCCCAAGGCCACCCCATGTTAACCTAACCACATGTCTTTGGACTGTGGGGGGAATCAGAGCATGTGCAGGAAACTCACGTAGACACGGGAAGAACATGCAAACTCCACACAGAAAGACCCCTGTCCTCAAACCCAGAACCTTCTTGCTGTGAGGCAACAGTGCTAACCATTACACCACTGTGCCACCCTTAATACCATTTTAAGTAATATACAAGCTGTATATTACTTAAAATGGTATTTTATATTGCACAGTACCAGTCAAAAGTCTGGACTAACCTTCTAATTCAATTGTTTTTCCTTTATTTTTATTTACTTTAAGATATGAAGTGACTGAGTGATGATGGATGTCGTTCCTCTTTACTTAGTTGAATGGTTCTTGACATAATATGGGTTGTGGAATAGGGCTATTTACTGTATTTATTATTTACTGCTTGATCATCACAAATGCGTTAAACAGGTATGCAACTGCACTAATTAACTTTTGACGAGACGTACCTGTTAATTGAAAAGCATTCCACCTCATGAAGCTGGTTAAGATCATGCCAATAGAGATCTTGCAGTCACGTGACCGGAAAGTACACAACCGCCATCTTGTCGGTCAAAAACACCGCTGAATACTGCTGCACTCGTGTACAGAATGGATCAATTTCAACCGACGGACTACACGGCTCATTTTTCTAATGAACAAATAACTAGATATATGTCTAAAATAAATGATCTACAGATTTGTGACCCTTATGGCTTACCGGACGGAGTTTTCACGACCGGATTTTGAACTGCCAGCGGAATACCCGGACGTGTATAATTACCTCATTAACTTTCCCTCGCTGCTCAGTGGTGAAGCACTGCGTGCTTATAAATCTCTGGACAGTTATCTCTACAGAAATTCAGGATTTGTCAGCGACTCAGATGTGGTATCTTGTAAACAAGAATACTCATTGGATGGGTAAGTCACTTAAGTATTGAGTATAGCACTGACCAGCCGATTATAGAATAGAATAAGGTAATTCCAAATCGTCCGTCTTGTTTACCTGGCGTTGGAGAGGTAGAGGCTTGGCAGTGGAGATTTGAGTGGCTGTTTTCTGAGCTTAGTCAACAGGCCGGCTCTGCAGCCTCGCTTTTGCTTCGGCTCCCGGCACCGCCTCCTTCGCTTTGCTTCCGATAACAATCCACGGAGACCCCGCTGGTCTCGCTATCTCGTCCGGAATGTTTTTTTTTTTTTCTCGTCCGGAATGTTGTGCATGCGATGGAAATCGCTACAAACCGTCATTTTCTGCTGGAAACCAATGTCCAGTAAGTCCATACGGTTGTAGTGGATATTGAAGTCCGGTACAGACGAACAACACGCAAAAATACACACAAAAAACATAAAAAACGTGCACAGGTAGGGAGAGCTTGTAGCCGCAGCCGTTGTAGTAGAATTGTATATAGTAGGGTTTTCCAGAAGAAAAGGTAGAAGTAAAAACAGAAGTAGAACCAGAAGTAGAAGTAGAAGGCGGAATATGGCGTTTGACCGACACGATGGCGTCTGTCACAATCTGGGTCGGCTGTGACGTCACATGCAAGTGCTCCATAGTGTGCAAAGCATCATCAAGGTAAACGCTGGCTACTTTAAAGAATCGAAATTATGAAACATTTTGTTGTTGTTTCACACTTTTTTTGTCTACCACATAATTCCAGATGTTATTTCATAGTTTTGATGTCTTCAGTATTGTTCTACAATGTAGAAAATACAAAATACAGAAACCCTTATGAATGAGTAGGGGTGTACAAACTTCTGACTGGTCCTGTATATTGAAATTATTGTTGTATGAAGGAATAAGGTGTCACTCTCCCAGGAGTAAGTTGTAATGCAGCATGTATTTTGCGTGTGCCTTGCAGTGTACGCACAGCTACAGATACAGATTGCTTGCAGTAATAATAAACTTTAACTCAAGCCTATTTTCATTCTCTGCAGATGATCATCAACCTACAAGCAACTGGCAAAATTACTCACATGGAAGTAACCGTTCATGTTGAGGCCAACGATGCCAAAGTGATAGGAGCGGGAGACGTCGGGAATTATGCACTCTCTGCCCTTCCTCTGCTCTGGCATGCGCATCCACATATCCCAGTCCCACAGCTACCACAGAGGAATCATATGAACATGAAGTGTGTGCGAAATGAACGTCTCTTATCAGATGTATTGTGTAGCACAACTGATTCACTTCTATGCTTAAAACAATTCAAATTATGGTCTAAATATTGCCTTCGGACCTTCTCAGGAGTGGGCCACTTGGGTTCGAGTTCATCCTTGTAGAGGCTCTTTTTCAGCACCCAGCCCAGGCCAGGCATACTCTCCACCCTGTATAGCAGTGATGGGTCCTCCGCTGTGTGCTCATAGCCCTAAAACAAAATCGATAAAATGCATTGCTTTAGTACGATATTAGAAACCATGTCTTTTAGTCACAATCAGATCAATCAAATTCTAATTTGACCATGCATTGCACAATAACAGCTCTATTCCATTGGACACTGGGGTATGGCACGGAGCAGTAATAAATACATTATCCATCATTTTGTTGTTATTTCAAATGCCAAGTGATCTATACAGTCACCAAATATTTGTCATGAAGTTGGTAATTAGCTTATCCGGCCGACAGATGATGATCTTATGCCATCACGTGCTGTCTGTTGTCCGTCCGGCGTCGTCCACATTTCACGAAAATCGCTTCTTCTGACTCAGTTCTTCACCGATTTTTATTCTTTTTGGCAGGAAGGTAGGTCTGCCTGGGGTGCATATAGCTTCTACCCAAATTTGCATAATTGTAATTAATAATGAAGATATGGAGTAATTAAGCCCGAACGAGCAGTTTCCACACAAATCGCTTCTTCTCCCTCAATTCTTCACCAATTTTGATTCTTTCTGGCATGAAGGTAGGGGTACCTAGGATGCATATAACTTCTAGAGAATATGAAAACTGTACACCAGATTTAATCAAAATCCGTTCACTATTTGAGTTATGTTGGGAATGAACACACACATCCAGATTTGCATCAAAATCTAATCAATTGTTCCTTGGCTCATGGTCCACCTTTCCTCAAAATTTCATCACTACTTTTTGAATTACATTGGGAACAGACAAACAAACAAAGGTGAAAACATAACCTCCTTCAACAAAGTTGGCAGAGGGAATTATAGTCTTCAGGATGCAGTAGTCTGAATTGCAGCAGGTACATGCCAAATATGATACTGGCTCTTTTTTATATACACACACACAGTCTCTAAGTACAGATTTTAAAGTATTGCTACTAGTTTTTAAAGGTCCCATGGCATGGTGGTTTGTTGATGCTTTAAACGGGCTCGTGGAGGCTTCCGGATGTTATATCCGCAGCCTTTCTCGAAATGAACCCTCGGCACGTAAATATAGCCACCTGGGAGAAAGCCCCATTTCAGCGCTTTTCCCAGTGCGTCGTTTTGCTAATGAGAAGCAGGAGGCGGGGAAGGGTAGAGGGTGGGGGCGGGCCATGGGGGGAGGGGGAGGGGCTTGACCAAGCTGCGCACACACATACTCGCTGCTATCAGCACCTGTAGCCACGCTGCTAAGACAAAACCCTGTTCTCCCTCGGACTCCTTTTGTAAACTCAACGTGACACAGAGAACAGAGAGTGAGAGTGTTCGGAGTGGTAGTTTACGAACGTATAATACCCTAGGCTTGAACACGCACTCCATAACCAAAGAGGATAGAAGCAGCAACTACAGCAACATAGCGCTTATCCAACAGAAGACATGCATTGCGGAGCAATAGTCAAACATAAGCTCATAAGTTACAGTCAATTTCCAGACTAAACTCAGTTTAACAGAGCATGCTGCATGCTCTTTAGTTTTGTAGCGCAGATTACCTGGCTAACTGCAGGAAGCGGTTAGCTGCACAGCTAATGTAGCCATTGCTAGGCTAACGCACCGATTTTAAAACACGGCAAAACGACCAGTTATACACTTACTTGTTCGGTGTTTGTTGCTGATGTGGCAGGGATGCTTGGTACGGACCCAGGCTTCAGTGACAGTTGATGTGCAAAACCTGCCCTGTACTGTCCCAAGTTGTGGAAACATTCCTCAGGAAAATGCTTCCGACAAACATACACCGTCTTAGGTAGACTCGACGGCGTATTATTGAAGTAAATAAAATTAAGCCACTGCGTCTTCAGGGGCTCTCCCGTCGGCAGTAAAAACAGACTCTTTTCTGTGTTGTCACATCCATGTACAGCGCAATTTCCATGTTTCGCTCGCTTAGGTGATGCCATGTTGTTGTGTCCTCTATGGTCTCCTCACTACAACTGGGCGGGGCAATCCATACAGTGGGTGGGAATCCAGAGGAGGGGCGTGGGGATCATCTCCCTTGCTGACGTAGTAAAGGGAAGAGCTTATCAACGTGCCGTTTTGACGCGCCATTCTCAAATGTTGGGCATAGTTTGGTTTACACATTATGAAATTTCTAGCCACTGGGGTGACTTAAGAAGGTCAGAGGAACTCATTTTAACGTTAAAAAACCTCAGAAAGTGAAAATTTCATGCCATGGGACCTTTAAAGCACCATCATACATTATGGATTGTTGATCTCTGTATGTTCCAAAGAGTTCAGCAAGATATACAGTATTATTGCAGGTTTTCTCAGTACATGCAAAGTTAACCAATAAAAAGCGACAAAGCCTCCTTACTTTAAGCCAGTTAGACATATTTTATACTTAAAATTTTTTATAGATGTGCGCGCACAACTTTTTTCCCCTTTCTCTATTTTCATGATTCATTCTGTTTTTATTACCCCTTATTCTCATTTTTGTCCTGTAGTGTCTGATCAAGTGTAAAGAAAAACACCACCGTGCTAACCACTTACACCACCGTGCCGCCGACTGTTAGCACAGTCGCCTCACAGCAAGAAAGTTCTGGGTTCGAGCCCAGTGACTGGCGGGGACCATTCTATGTGGAGTCTGCATGTTCTCCCCGTGTCTGTGTGGGTTTCCTTCGGGTGCTCCGGTTTCCCCCACAGTCCAAAGACACGCAGGTTCGGTTAATATGGGACGGCCTTGGGCTGAGGTGCCCTTGAGCGAGGCACCTAACTCACAACTGCTCCCCGGGCGCTGTTAGCATGGCTGCCCACTGCTCTGGATGTGTGTGTGTGTGCTCGTGTGTGTGTTCACTGCTTCAGATAGGTTAAATGCAGAGAGGAATTTCACAAGTTGTTGTTCTTCTGAAAATCCTTGCTGTCTGTCTTTAAACAACTCTAAACCAAAACGTCAAGGACGTAGTAGCTCATCTGGCCTGTCATCAAAACCATCATGACAACCAAAACATCAAACAGAACTGAAATGTGACAGAGAGAGAGGACCAACCTCCACGACAAATTGTTTACAACAGGAAAAGCAACAAAAGGACTACATTTTGTTCTCCGAGGGAAGATCTACCCAAAACATCCATCAGAACTGAATTTGCATGATAAATGAGAGAGGAGATACAATTCTAGTCAGAAAAAAATATGTTAAGTTGACCTCATTACTAATTTGTTAGCAATAAATTGACAATATAACGACCAGGGTTTGTACAGAAGGTCTAGTTCTTTCAAATAAAACAATCAGAACTGAAATCCATCGAGATCTGACGGAGGTGATAAGATTTAACTGAAAATAAACAAAGTTGTAAACAAATTATTTACAACATGAAAATCAACAAACAAACGACGAAGTTTTGTTTCTCAAGCGACGATCTACCCAAAACATCGATCAGAACTAGAATCAGATGAGAAATGAGAGCGGAGACATAATTCTAGTGAGAGGCCTGGAAAATTCGTTAATTTGGCCAAATTACTAACTCGTTAGCAAAAAATCTGACAAAACAATGACAATGTTTTGTGCAGAGTGATGAGTTCTTCACCCAAAACAATCAGAACGGAAATCCGTGGAGAACTGACAGAGGAGATACGATTTAACTGAATTGTGGATGACGCCATGGCAACAGCTCATCGGCCTTATGGACAGATGAGCTAACAATAAGAAGCATTTGTAGTATTTATCGACTCACATCATTATTAGATGGGAAACAAGCGCAGATATTCAACAAGCGTAGAAATAACTCTGAATTTAGATAAAACACCACTGTATGTTTACCACATTGTCCAGTAAAAAGTGCTATTATTGCACTTGTCTTGTACACAATATATTATAAAGACCAGACCAGACCAGACCGTTTCTGTAACACTCACCTGATCATTCCAGGCTGAAATGCAATAAATGCTCTCATCTTCATTCAGCAAATGAATGGTCTGACTGAGAAAACTAAAGAAAAAGTGACGGAGTTAAACAATTATCACTTAAAACGACAATAAATATGTTATCACTTGTCAAGGTCCACCTTTTCTATTTAGAAGTTTATGGTTTCTGCTCTCCAAATATAAATACTTATGGAAATTCCTCTCTCCAATCGTGGCTGGAACTCTTTCTGATGGAGCTTGCTGCCCTCTAGGGAGCATGACTATGTGCTGCAGACATTATGATGCTGTTAAAGTGCATATTCTGGACCAATTTTGGGGTTTTTTTTATATGAAAAGTATGTCCCTTTACACACTCATCCAGAAGGGTAATTTTGCACAAGGCCATCTGTCTACAGCAGAAAAAAATAAAATAACAAAACGCGTCTGGAAAAATCCCAAGGGAGTCTGGAGCCAGATTCGTGACGTTACCTGCGGAAGCGTGAGCAGGCTGCGTGAGCTTTGCACGGTTTCAGTGCACAGCCTGTGTAGACCAAGCGCTCCCATTTCTCTCTCATTGTCCGGTCTTTTGCGAAACGATGAGTACTAATCCCATCAAGATTGGTGTTGCTACACCCTCCTACGATACATCTGTTAACCATTTTAATAATTACGTGATAACGTTGAAGAAATTTGCAGAAAACCACCAGGTCGTTTTCTCATTAACAAACCAGCGCTGACGTAGGATTCAGAGGGAGGCGTCCCACACGCGACGTCACGAAAATCAATGTTTGCCGGGAAACCCAAATGCCAAGTTTTTTCAGAGGCGGACCAATTCGCCTCAAATGGCTTGATTTCAACTGAATTTTTCTGGTATTGCGCCAGGTAAAAAAACTGCAGAGAATGCAGAATGTTACAGATATTTAACCAAAGTTTAATATAAAATAGGAGAATTACATTGATCTTGCTCCTGAATTTACCTGTGATATGTACTTTAAACATACCTGTAGAAATCAATGGAAATATCCAGATCTTCCTCCAGGACAATAGCAAAGTTTGCATCCTGAAAACCAACAAAGATTTACCAAAAGCCATAAACATACAAACTCTTGTAATCGATTTCATAATTTTCAATCCTACTGGATGGAATGATCCTCACCGGATGAAGATTGAAAGTTGCAGTCAAACTTGCTTTGTAGTGCTAAGACAGAAGTAAATAGTGAATAAAGGATTACGCTGTAATATCCGTCAAGATTTCTTTCAATCTGTTATTGTATCAGGATATAAAACAATACAAGCCTGAGAAATCACCTGGGACACGCGGGCATTTTTAATGCTGATGGGTGTGTGCTGAACTCCTTTAAGCCCAAACAACTCCACCACATCCATGGGCTCCTATAGAATAAAGAATTGGGGAAAATAGGAGTTTGTGAAAATTTTATAAAAAAGAGATACAGACTTTATTAAACCTTAAATCAGAGATCAGGAATAACAAAAGGACAATTTTTTTTTTTACAGTATTCAAGGAGCTGCACTTTACAATCATACATCTCTCAAGTCATAAAGTGACTTAAGATCTGACGATCTAAATTGCTAACAAATCTACATTTTAACATAAGCGACAACAAGGATGAGAGATATCTCAGTAATCTATCTGCTGTTGTATACTGTACACTTTGCATTTATTTTAATGCAGTTTGTATTGGGACAACTAGAGGCTTTTATTCAGCTAGAATGCATCATCAGAGTTATTCACATACTAGCTAACATTTGAGAGATTATAAATAAAGCTATACCTAGTTTCACCTCAGGTAATGTTTTTTCACAATCCTTGGTGAAAGCGACACCAGTTTATCATCAGTAACTACAATCAGTGCATGATATGATTCAGACACTGTCTTTAGTGACTCTTCAACTTTTGCTTTAATACTTACTTCTTAATACAAATTTAAGAATGTAAATTTGTAATGGCTAGCAATCCAGTGACCCAAGTTCAAATCTCAGTGGGACCTCGCCCTTTTCTCTCTCTAATTATTCTGACCACCCTCTCCATCACGCACTGGATAGACAGAGGAGCAGCTTCTCCAAAAGACTGTTACAGCTTCACTGTCATAATAATAATCAACAACGGTTTAATATCAGTGTGGCAGCGGGGGCGTGGTCAAGCGTCGGTCTGTGACCGGAGGGCGGAGTCAGGGAAGGTAAGTGGCAGAATCACTACACCTGATGTCAACTAACCTGTGTTTGTGTGTCTTCCCCAGTGACCGCGCCCTATATAAGGAGAGAGAGAGAGAGCAGACAAAGAGAGCTCTCTCCCTGACCAGAAGACTGATGTGTGTGTGCGTGTCTGTATGACGGAGTTTGTAAAGCTGAAAATAAAGAGTTTTGAGAACTCAGTTCTGGCCTGCCGTACTTCTGTGCTCCACCCACCCACTCCAAGTCTTGCAGTGGTGCCAAAACCCGGGACGGAGCACAGAGGAGAACAGCCCCATGGAGTCCTCCCCCTTCGCGGACCTGATCCACGCCCCCGCCATGGCCCAACAGAGCCAGCACCAGGCGCTGGTCACCCTCCGAAAGGAGCAAGCGCAAAGGTTCGAGGCCCTGGTGCTGGCACAACAGTAAGATCATCAGGCATTCCGGCACCTCCTCGCATCAGTGGGGTCCACCACCTCCACGGGCCCTCCCCACCTCACCCTAATGAAGATGGGCCCGCACGACGGCCCCGAAGCCTTCCTAGCGCTCTTCGAGCAAGCAGCAGAGGCCTGGGGCTGGCCGGTGGAACAGCACGCGGCGCGCCTCCTCCCCCTCCTAACGGGCGAGGCGCAGCTGGCTGCACTACAGCTCCCTGCCGACAGCCGGCTGGTCTACGCGGACCTGCGCCAGGCCATCCTCCAGCGTGTGGGACGCACCCCAGAACAACAACGCCAGCGCTTCCACGCTCTACGCTTAGAGGAGGTCGGCCGGCCGTTCGCGTTTAGCCAGCAACTCCGGGACGCCTGCCGGTGGCGGCTGAGGGCTGACAACCGCGACGCCAAGGGAATCCTCAATCTAGTGGCACTGGAGCAGTTCATTGCCCGACTTCCTGAAGAGACCGCGTAGTGGGTCCAGTGCCATCGCCCGGCGTCGCTGGATCAGGCCATCGAGTTGGCGGAGGATCATTTGGCGGCTGTTCCCACGGCAGGAGCGCAGATCTCCTCTCTCTCTCTCTCTCCCCCTCCCCTTCTGTGTCTCATTCTCGCCCCCCCCCCTCTCCCCCTCCCCTTCTGTGTCTCATTCTCGCCCCGTTCCCCCACCGCGGAGGCCGGGGCCGGCTGCACCCCAACCGGCCTGTCGCACCCATGGTGCCCTCCCGTTTCCCACTTCCGTGTCTGTCTCTCCCCCCCAGGTGAGTGAGCCCCAGAGCGCCGGTGCAGAGAGAAAGCCCAGGCCGGGTTTGCTGGTGCTGCGGGGAGCCAGGGCACCTCCAGCATCAGTGCTCGGCAATGGAGGTGGGCGCGGTGGTCCGGATCCCCGACGCGCCAGGAACCGCCCTCGATCAGGCCGAAGCATATCGCATACCGGTGAGTGTCCAAGGGGATACGTATCAGGCTTTGGTGGACTCTGGCTGTAATCAGACCTCAATCCACCAAAGCCTGGTGCAAGACGAGGCATTGGGGGGAGCACAATTGGTGAAGGTGTTGTGTGTGCACAGGGATGTTCACGACTACCCTTTAGTATCGGTCCACATTCTATTTTGAGGAGAGAAAACTAGTGTAAAGGCGGCGGTTAATCCTCGCCTTACCCACTCGATGATTTTGGGGACTGATTGGCCGGGATTTCGGGAATCAATGAGTTATTTAGTGAAGAGTGGGTCCTGCCGTCGTTCAGCAGGGGGAGGTCCCGGTGTGGCATTGGCGGGAGCAGCTGTCACAGAGCCATCTACGTCATCACCGCATCAGAGTGAGGAGCAGCAGGCTCCTCCTCCCTCTCTCAGGGAATCTCTCGCGGATTTCCCGTTAGAACAGTCGCAAGACGAGACTCTGCGGCATGCATTTGACCAAGTGAGAGTAATCGATGGTCAAACGCTCCAGCCAAACGCCACCCCGTCCTTCCCCTATTTCTCTATTATGAAGGATAGATTATACTGAGTGACGCAGGACACTCACACAAAGAGCAGATCACGCAGCTTTTGATCCCAAAGAGCCGCCGGGAATTGGTATTCCAGGCGGCTCACTTTAATCCCATGGCTGGACACTTGGGGCAGGATAAGACACTAGCCCGAATAATGACCCGGTTCTATTGGCCAGGGATTCGCAGCGATGTCCGTAGGTGGTGTACGGCATGCCGCGAATGCCAATTAGTAAATCCAGCGGCCATTCCAAAAGCGCCTTTGTGCCCTCTACCATTAATCGAGACCCCGTTCGAAAGAATTGGGATGGATCTCGTCGGGCCATTAGATCGGTCAACACGAGGGTATCGCTTTATTTTAGTTCTGGTGGACTATGCAACGCGATACCCGGAAGCAGTGCCTCTTCGCAATATCTCACCACGCAGTATTGCGGAAGCACTCTTCCACGTCATCTCCCGAGTCGGAATCCCCAAGGAGATTCTGACTGATCAAGGCACTTCGTTTATGTCATGCACACTGTGCGAACTGTATGGGTTATTGGGAATTAAGCCGATCCGCATCAGCGTTTATCACCCACAAACGGACGGTTTAGTCGAACGGTTCAAATCGCACCCTCAAAAACATAATTAAAAAGTTTGTATGCAAGGACGCACACAATTGGGATAAATGGCTCGAAACCCTGTTATTCGCAGTGCGAGAGGTCCCACAAGCCTCCACGGGGTTCTCCCCGTTCAAATTATTATATGGGCGTAAGCCGCGCGGCATCCTAGATGTACTGTAGGAAAATTGGGAGGAAGGACCTTCACAGAGCAAAAACGAAATTCAATACGTTATTGACCTGCGTGCAAAACCACACACACACACACACCTAACCCAGGAGAATTTGTGGCAGGCCCAAGAACGGCAAATCCGCCTGTACGACAGGGGTACGCGCCTTAGGGAGTTCGCACCAGGAGATAAAGTACTCATACTGTTGCCCACGTCGAGCTCCAAATTGATCGCCAAGTGGCAAGGGCCCTTTGAGGTCACACGGCGAGTCGGGGACATTGACTATGAGGTGAGGCGAATGGACAGGGGTGGGGCGCTACAAATTTACCACCTCAATCTGCTCAAACTCTGGAACGAGGAGATCCCCATGGCGTTGGTGTTGTTGGTTCCAGAGAAGGCGGAGCTTGGGCCGGAGGTTCAAAAGGGAACATTGACATCACTTACCTCTCTGGTCCCCTGTGGAGACCACCTCTCCCCGACCCAACTCACAGAGGTTGCCCAGTTGCAGACCGAATTTTCGGACGTGTTCTCGCCCCTGCCCGGCCGTACCCGCCTCATAGAACACCACATTGAGACGCCCCCGGGGGTGGTAGTGCGCAGCCGCCCTTACAGGCTACCCAAACACAAGAAGGTGGTTCGGGAAGAACTCGAGGCCATGCTCAAAATGGGCATCGTCGAGGAGTCCCACAGTGACTGAAGCAGCCTGGTGCTCTTGGTTCCCAAGGCTAACGGGTCGGTCCGGTTCTGTGTGGACTATAGAAAAGTCAACGCGATGTCTAAATTCGATGCGTACCCAATGCCTTGTATTGATGAGTGGCTAGATCGACTAGGCACGGCTCGCTTTTATTCGACACTGGATTTGACAAAGGGTTATTGGCAGATCCCCTTGACTCCACTATCCCGAGAAAAAATGGCCTTTTCCACACCGTTTGGTTTACACCAATTTGTCACACTTCCTTTTGGGCTGTTTGGGGCGCCCGCTACCTTCCAGTGGCTTATGGACAGGGTCCTCCGCCCCCATGCCACCTATGCGGCCACATACTTAGACGACATCATAATCTATAGTAATGACTGGCCGCGGCACCTAAAACACCTGAGGGCCGTCCTTGGGGTGCCGAGGCGAGCGAGTCTCACAGCCAATCCAAATAAGTGTGCGATTGGGTGGGTGGAATTACGGTATCTGGGCTTCCACTTGGGCAATGGGCAGGCGCATCCCTAAATTAATAAGACAGTAGCGATTGCGGCCTGCCCAAGGCCCAAGACCAAAAAGGGGGTGAGATAGTTCCTGGGGCTGGCTGGCTACTATCATAGGTTTATACCTAATTATTCAGACGTCACCAGCCCGCTGACTGATCGCACTAAAAAGGGGGCACCAGAACCGGTCCAGTGGACGGAGCAATGCCAACGGGCTTTCTCGGAGGTGAAGGCTGCACTGTGTGGGGGACCACTGTTACACTCCCCTGACTTTTCTCTCCGCTTTATGTTGCAGACGGACATGTCGGAAAGGGGGCTGGGGGCTGTTCTGTCCCAGGAGGTGGAGGGGGAGGATCGCCCCGTGCCGTACATCAGCAGGAAGCTGTCGGTGCGTGAGGGGCGCTACAGCAAGATAGAGGAGGAGTACCTAGCCATCAAGTGGGCGGTCCTCGCCCTCTGCTACTACCGGCTGGGACGCCCTTTCACCCTCTGTTTGGACCACGCGCCCCTCCAGTGGCTCCACCGCATGAAGGATGCCAACGTGCGGATCACCCGTTGGTATCTGGCACTCCAGCCCTTTAACTTCAAGGTGATCTACAGGCCGGGGGCGCAGATGGTCGTGGCGGACTTCCTCTCCCGTCAAAGGGGGGGGTCGGCTGCAGCCCGAACAGCTGCCCGGCCTGAGTCGGGCGGTGGGGGTATGTGGCAGCGAGGGCGTGGTCAAGTGGCGGTCTGTGACCGGAGGGCGGAGTCAGGGAAGGTAAGTGGCAGATGTCAATTAACCTGTGTTTGTGTGTCTTCCCCAGTGACTGTAATTTGGTTAACCAAGGGCTGTAACTCTGGTAAAATGTGACCCAACTGAAAGAAATTACAATGTGTGTATTACAAACATAACACAAAGAATCCTGCCACGTTTTGTGAAATTCCTCCAAAAATTGTGAGAGGAGTTGATTTCAGAAGGTGAGCACCCTTCCAGGAATGGACGGAAATCGCCAAGACATAATCCCCCTTCGGGCCTTTTGGCCAACGGAGGATAAAAACTAAATATACATACTCTACTAATGTTAAAAATCCTGAACACCAAGTGTTAAACTTATAATGCTAAATATAAAAGATATGGACCTGTCATCGCGACCAATACAGGAAATCCTTCCTGCCCCAAGCCATCATCCTGTACAATAACTCACTTCTGTCTGACAAAGAGATCTCTGACCTCTCTGCTGTACAGTCCTGTTCATAACCCTGGTCCTGTAAATTTTGCACCGCCAGAGCTTATTTGTTTACTGTCATTAGTCACTTTGCACCAGAGTTTTTGTTTTATTTATTTATTTATCTTCCGTTCAATACTGCCACTTTTGCAGAGTTTTTAATTTTCATTTATCACAATTCTTGTTTTTTAGCAATATTAATGCACATTCATGTGTACAAAGCACATACATGGATCTATTTTTAATCATGACATTTTTATCTATATATCGTATAGTCGGCTTGTTCTTGGGATCTTTTTTTAAATTCTATTTTATGTCGTACAGTGTGTCTTTTCTTTTTGTATGTCTGATACCTTGCTGCTGCAACAGAATCATTTCCCAGTTTGGGATCTATAAAGTAAAAATCAATCTATCTATCTTCCCATTGGGATCAATAAAGCGGCATTGTATCTTTTCTGTTTTAATTTGACGCAAGAATTTGAAGCTGTACTTGAACCTCGTCTGAGCTCAATTAATTGTGTCAAGAGATCAAATGAGGAAAGGCAAATGTAGAGAAGACAAGAGAGAGCATACCTCATAATAACCATCTATAAAAACCGTGATCATTTGTGGGTTCACACCATGGGAGGACAGGAGAGAGCGCAACATCCTGCAGACACAAACAGTGCTGATTATTTATCAGACATACTCCACTTTGTATTCGGAAAACAGGATCGGACTCAGTACTAACCTGTACAGATAGTTTGGTCTATTCCCTGCGATAACAGCAACTGGGACGTTGTAGACATTATTGTTGGGAAGCTAAATAAGAAAAACCAAGGATTTAAACTCATGACATTTTGTTGTGTATACACATTAAATCAACACATATACACATATATATTAATTCTCCAAACAAAATAAAAATGTGAATAACCAACTGTGTGTGTGGTGGCCTGGAAAAATCAGAACATCAAGGACGTAGTCGCTCATCTGGCCTGCCATCAAAACAACCATGACTACTAAAACATCAAACAGAACTGAAATGTGACGATGTGAGAGAGGACCAACCTCCACGACAAACTGCTTACAACAGGAAAATCAACACAGGACTAAATGTTGTTCCCCGAGGGAAGATCTACCCAAAACATCCATCAGAACTGAATTTGCATGATAAACGAAAGAGGAGATACAATTCTAGTCAGAAGAAAATGTGTTAAGTTGACCTCATTACTAATTTGTTAGCAAAAAACTGACAATACAATGACCAAGGTTTGTGCAGAAGGTCTAGTTCTTTCAAATAAAACAATCAGAACTGAAATCCATCAGGAACTGAGGGAGGGGCCACAATTTAACCGAAAATAAACAAAAGTTGCTTACAACAAGAAAATTAACAAACAAAGGACCAAATTTTGTTCCTCATGGTAAGATCTACCCAAAACATTGATCAGAACTGGAATTGGATGAGAAATGAGAGAGAGGAGATAAAATTCTAGTGAAAAGTCCGAAAACTCGTTACGTTGACCTAATTACCAGTTCGTTCGCAAAAATTCGAAAAGACAATGACCAAGTTTTGTGCAGAAGGTCTAGTTCTTTCAAACAAAACAATCAGAACTGAAATCCATTGAGAACTCAGGAAGGAGATATGATTTAACTGAAAATAAACAAAAGTTGTAAACAAACTGTTTACAACAGGAAAAAAAAACAACAAACAAACGACCAAATTTTCTTCTTCCGAGGGAAGATCGACCCAAAATATCAATCAGAACTGGAATCGTATGATAAATGAGAGAGGAGATACAATTCTAGTCAGAAGAAAATGTGTTAAGTCGACCTCATTACTAGTTTGTTAGCAAAAAATTGACAATACAGTGACCGAGTTTTGTAAGAAGGTTGAGTTCTTTCAAATAAAACAAATCAGAACTGAAATCTATTGAGAACCGAGGAAGGAAATATGATTTAACTGAAAATAAACAAATTGTTTCCAACAGGAAAAATCAACAACCAAATGACCACGTTTTGTTCCTCGGGGGAAGATCTACCCAAAACAGAAACTGGATGAGAAATGAGAGAGGAGATACAAATCTAGTGAGAGGCCTGGAAAATTCATTAATTTGGCCTAATTACAAACTCATTAGCAAAAAATTTGACAAAACAACGACCAAGTGTTATACGGAGTGATGAGTTCTTTCAAATAAAACAATCGGAACGGAAACCTGTGGAGAACTGACGGAGGAGATACGATTTAACTGAATTGTGGATGCCACGCCACTAGCTCACTGGCTTTATGGCTAGATGAGTTAAACGTGCATATGGTGAAATATGGACATACTATACAGATTAAATTCCTATCTAAAAAAAAAAAAAGAAACTGGATAATTCAGTATGTACTTACTGGCTCTGGGTTGAACTCTATTGGTGCTGGATCCTTACAGCTGCAGATGCTGCCATAACCCTCCACTTTACTGCAGAACAGTTTCCTCCTTCGGTTCAGCTCCGTGTCTGCCCAGTGGCACTCTGCCTCTAGAAAACGACACACACAGATATGCTGTTAAAATACTGGAATGAACTCTGAGGGCTGACCATCATCCTGTTCACTCTCTTCACCAATGTCCAGCTCAAAGACATCCGAGACATAAAATAACCAGTCCAGTGGCTGAACATCTACACCTTTAAACCTGGTCATGATAATTAGGTACTGTACATTATAAAAGCAGAGCTAATCAACACGGAAAGACAATAAACATGGACTCAAACAAATAAGGCAGGTCTGTACCTTCAGCCGCCGTGAGCTGAACTTCGGTCTTCAGCAGCACAGGATCTCCCCAGGTGGAGAGAGCAGGTGATTTCGAGTGCTTCTCTCCATACACCTGCCCTAAGAACACCGTTTCAATATGTTGTGACTCCACGTGCTTCATTCAAATGGAAGCATGTTTAATGCTCCTAACATTCTTCCCCCCCCCCAAACATTTTGGTAATAGATTCAAAACTCGTGGACCCTACTGTACACATCATTAAATAAAGCAATGATTAAAAAAAAGCATCTTTGTGTTTGTGCTTTACAAACCGTAAGGAGGTCTTTACCTCCTTTCTTCACAACCAGAGTCCACATGTCTCTCCAGCTAAGAGTAGCAGCCACCTGACTGCCCAGTCCCTTCAACAGGTTCTTGGCAGCATCTTTCAAATGGAAGGTTCCTTCATCCTGAGTACAGGACACATCAATCAGCTATCATCCCACTACCAAACATATATATATATCGCTAATTAGACAAAAATGAAAGTTTGAGGATGACCTTAATGGTGAAGATTAGGACTCTGCCACGAGTGACCATATTAAGAAACAGGATCATAGCTTCATCCTCATGGGGCGAGTAGGTGTCAAACACTCGCTTAGCCATTACATGGCCCTGTGCAGGGAAAACAAGACATTACAGGATAACTTCATAACATCACCCGACATGATTTCGATCCTGTATAGTATCTGTATAATCAGGATATACAGAGGATATTACATGGTAGTGTGAAGACATGAAGTTTATCTTTGAGTGTTGAACAGATTCACGAGTGAGCGTAGTCAATGAGTGAAAATATTTTCAACACAAAAAGATAAACTTCATACAGTATCTTCGCGCCACCGTGTATTCTTTATATTATACGGACACATCCACCAAAAAAAAAAAAATATATATATATATATATATATATATATATATATATATAAAAAATATATATATATATATATATATATATATATATATATATATATATATATATGAGTGATTCCACGCTTATGGGTACTGAAATGGGGACATGAACTTATTTTTAAAAATTCACCTAAAACCATTTCTTTTTTTTACCATCAGGTCACAAAACATGTAATCTTTAATGAATGATATGTTAAAAGATAACTTTAATTTTCTGAGATGTAATAAAAACATATTTATATGCCAAAGTCAGAACGTAACAGAAGTGTTGTGGACATATATATTCTCAATTTTAACAATGTAGAATTACTTTTTGAAACATAGGAAGGTAATGTTTTAGCAAATATAATTAATAAACATGTGTAGTAGAATAAACATACACATTCTTTCAATAAGATTAACATGGTATATAGCTAGATTGTAATTAATTTGTAACAGACGCGAGATGGACAATCGTAACAGAAGTAATGTAACAGACATCATTTTGGAACTCATAGGCTTGACTTTGGCATATAAATGTTTTTATTACATCTCAGAAAATTAAAGTTATCTTTTAACATATCATTCATTAAAGATTACATGTTTTGTGACCTGATGGTAAAAAAAGAAATGGTTTTAGGTGAATAAGTTCATGTCCCCATTTCAGTACCCATAAGCGTGGAATCACTCATATATATATATATATATATATATATATATATATATATATATATATTAGGGCTGTCAAACGATTAAAAAATTTTTTTTTTTTAGATTTTTTTTGGGGGGCTTTTTTCACCTCTATTTGAATAGGACAGCGTAGAGACAGGAAATGAGCGGGAGGGAGAGAGATAGGGAGGGATCGGGAAATGACCTCGGGTCAGAACCGAACCCGGGTCCCCGGATTTATGGTATGGCGCCTTATCCACCTGAGCCACGACGCCCCCACGATTAAAAAATTTAATCGCGATTAATCTCAGGATTTCATATAGTTAATCGCGATGAATCGCATTTTTTTAAATCTATGTAAATGAATAAGGCTTTTAAAGTGAAATGTTACAATTAAAATGGTGAACACATTTTATGCTAAAAGTACTTGTTAAAAACTACTGGGACAAGAGAAAATGGTCACACTCTTCTTTTGAAATGAAACTTCCCGTTTAACAGACCTTTCTCCATCAGGGTTCTCACCAGGATTTTTTTTTAGCGTAATGGGTTATGGCGAGGGAGCGTAGCGACCGAGCGGGGGGATGGTGCGGAGATTTTGAAAAATCATGCCCAAAATTGGCCATATTTGACGTTCCTGGAGGGGATAAATTGCATTTTTTATGTTGTATATCCTTGATGGAAAATTGTTACATCTTTGGATCTTGGCAATGTGTTACCTACTGTTGTATTTCACTGAACTACAAAGGGTGTTGTCAAAAGATATGTAAACTCAGACACAACCAAAGAGATAATGAATGTTTTATTGTATTAAGAAATTAAGAAATGCCTGAGCACATAAAAATAAAAAAAAAACAAATTGCATTTTCATTCAGGCATAACATACACCCAGCCCCCTTAATAAATAATTAATATATAATCTAAAACTATTAAATGACATTTAATCTCCTCCTAGCCATTCCCTCCATCCTCTGCCCGTTTATCTGCTACCTCCTTTCCTCTGCCTCCTATGTCCTTTCCTTCATCTCCTCCAACCTCTCTTGTGCCTGTCTCCTTATAGAAATATAACGATGGATGGCATGCAGGCAGATTACCAGTGTGTTAATGTTAGCCACAGTGGGATCCAGTAAATTAGCGCTAATCATCCGATACGTGCGCCCTGTCATATTGCTAAACCTGCTTACAAAGTAGACGTTTTCATTCATCAAAGGGCTTTGGGTTAAGTTTTCAAGCGTGATGGAAAACCTGTAGAAGTGGTGCACTTACATTTCTAACTGTGAAGAAAGAGCGAATGTCTCTTTTTTTGTGAGGGGGTCCGTCATCCATTGTCATTCACCGAAGTCCAGTTCAAGAGAAAGTTATCGCCAGGATCTCTCTCTCTCTCTCTCTCTCTCTCTCTCGGAACTGATTTCCAGGCATGGGTTTCCTAACAAACGTAGGCTGATTTTGACACCTTGAAAACTGCTCAAGTGCGCAGGAAAAAAAAAAACTTTTGGCGATGGTGATGAACAACTGAAAACAACCGTTACGCTATATTAAAAATTTAGCGTAGCGGGGGGAAATTACCGTTGCGGTCTGAAATTTTAGCGTAGCGGGCCGCAACCATATAAAGCGCTGGCGAGAACCCTGTCCATAGACATATAAACATAGACGCCGCATTGAGCCTGCTGGCCCGTTGCTGGGATACGTCAGAGTGTCCGCCATATTGGATGTGGCAAATCTTTCCCGTAAACCAATGCAAGTAAATGGACTGAACTTCATAAAGCCACTTTCTACAATAATATTTAACTTGATGCCTTTTATTCACCCATTAAGACACACGTATATATTTGGGAAACAAACAGGCATCAAAACAACATATATAACTTTTAATGTGATGGTTATAAATAGTGTGCGAAATACCCTGTACGTTGCAAACTAGCAACAGATACGCGATAGATAGCTCAGGTAAGCTAATCAGTCAGCATACCGTAGCAAGCTACCAAAACCTGAGGCCACAATAACCAACCTACAAAACTGAATATGATAAATGATGGAAATAGTGGAAAAACTGGAAATAGTGAATGAAAATAAAAATTTACTCTTTTATTTATTGAGTCACCACACAGACCTACTCTCGTTGAATAAAGTGAGCTGAATGACCGCCAAATTGAGTTCGGCCAGGTTCTAACGCCATACCAAAACAAAATACATCACTGATTCCTTCACATTCAGAAAGGTTAAAAACATTCATCATACGTTCAAAAACGTTCATCACAGTGTGGCACTGTATTATCTAATTCTCACTGCTTATAACTCTACACCTACCCGGTGGAGATGAGCTGGGAAACTGAAGACAGAAGGAACAGTATTGAAAAGTATTTTTCCAGTCTCACCTGTGAAAGGTAATCCCATGTGATCTCGTTTAGACGGTAAACCTGTTGGTACAGTTAAACGCAGCACATGAATGAGGCATCTTTATTCTCGGCTACTGTCTAGACGCTATACCAGAGACGGTTGAAGAATCTCCACTTTGCCACATCCAATATGGCGGCGAGGATGACGTATGATTCTACGCAGAAGGCAGCGTCCATGTTTATATGTCTATGCCTTTCTCCGTCACTCACACTTACTCTTATTGAAGCAGCGCGCGACAAGCCTCAACAGGAACTACGGGTGACTCGCAGGGCCAAATTAGAATTTGCGTTAACGGCACTATTTTTTTTCATCGCAATAAATTGAGATCGCGTTAATGCGTTATTATCGCGTTAACTTTGACAGCCCTAATATATATGCAAGTTAATCAAAAGAATTTTCATTTTGAACCGGTTCGCCATGTTGACAAGGCAGGAAAACATTGGGAGTGACGTCATCAGAGTGAAATATTGGGAATTATTATACATCCAGGACACTTTTTCGATGGAATAAAAACACGTATTCTATATGTCCCTTCTAGCAGGTTTCGTTCATTTGGTTTGATACCATGCAATATTGTTAGCAAATATGGTTTACGATACTGCACATTGTCAAGACATGTCACACGTCGGAGCTGATGCGAATATCCAATATCCAAACTTTTCTGCTGCGCATGCACACAAGCATTTCTTTGTTTGCCGGGAAAGAGAAAGACTAGGCTAATCCAGTGCTAGGATTAGCTATGCTATAATTGAGCACTAAATAAATGAACTAAAAACTGAAACTAAAGATGCGTTGAACACCTGAAAGGCTACCAAAACTTCATTAGATATTCTTCACACAGTGGCGAACCAGTAGTATTAGACCTGGGACTTGAGCTCAGCCAAACCTTAGCCCGACACTAAAAAAGCAACAGGGCAAAGGATTTTGTAAGGGATTAACGGCAGGCTGCCAGGTTGCTCCGTTGTGTGTAATTGTCGATGTTGATTTTAAAAGTAACTCAGTAAATTACAGAGAGAAATGAATACTTAAGTATGAGTGAAAAATACTGTAGGTAACGTGCAGCATGGAAGAAGAGGTCTGGAGGCAGAAATCTTAGTTTCTCGGTCGTTAGCCTGTGCTACTTGTTCTCGATGGCACTGGCTTGACCGCTTTATTAGCATTCGCCAGCACTACTGATGAATGCTACACCGGCTGGAAGGTGACTTCACTGCTCTGTTGACAGTGCCGACTCATGGTTAAGCTCATATTGGCCTTCGAGGAGGCCTAGGGCGATACATTTTTGGTCCCTCCCACTATAAATCAAAATCTGATTAGTTAATTCATCTGTCACTTCGTACATAAATGTACACTGCCATGGCCTTCTGTCCCGGCAATGAAGTCCTAACCAATGAGTGAGCAGCTCTAAACTCTTCTCAGCCTAGAGACAACAAACAAACAAAAAAATCTTATTGGCTAACTCGATGTTAATGTTTTCAAGACAGTAACACTTTCATTTCTGAAGCAAATCTGATAGAAAATGAGGCCAAATTAGAAGAGAATCATTTTAATGAAATGATGAAAGAATGAAAGCAATTAAAGAATGAAAGAAATTAAATATAACATTTGAAATGCTGATATGTTTGGGTCGTCTCTGAATGTCTAGAAGGCCCTGACGGTTCCCCTCTGTTTACAAGAGAAAAACATGCCAACGGACATCGAAAAACTGGAAGAGAAAGTGTGTATGTATTATAATAATGGCTTTGCTTTCGTGATGTATCAGATATATTCCATTCAGTTAGCACGATACTGAACTCGTCTTCGACTCATCATGCCAGCTGAATGGAATATATCTGATATACCACGAAAACAAAGCCAGCCAACATTATTTAAATACAACCCCGATTCCAAAAAAGTTGGGAAAAAGTATAAATTGTAAATAAAAACGGAATGCAATGATGTGGAAGTTTCAAAATTCCATATTTTATTCAGAATAAAACATAGATGACATATCAAATGTTTAAACTGAGAAAATGTATCACTTAAAGAGAAAAATTAGGTGATTTTAAATTTCATGACAACAACACATCTCAAAAAAGTTGGGACAAGGCCATGTTTACCACTGTGAGACATCCCCTTTTCTCTTTACAACAGTCTGTAAACGTCTGGGGACTGAGGAGACAAGTTGCTCAAGTTTAGGGATAGGAATGTTAACCCATTCTTGTCTAATGTAGGATTCTAGTTGCTCAACTGTCTTAGGTCTTTTTTGTCGTATCTTCCGTTTTATGATGCGCCAAATGTTTTCTATGGGTGAAAGATCTGGACTGCAGGCTGGCCAGTTCAGTACCCGGACCCTTCTTCTACGCAGCCATGATGCTGTAATTCCTGGGTGCCCACTACGTCGATCGCGATCGACCGGTCGATCTCGAAGGCAGGGATGGTAGATCTCATGATTGATATGTAAATATTAATATATTTGTTATGAAATTAAAAAAAAAAAACGTCGTGGTCATTTTTACATGTAAACAAATTCGCTTTTTCCCTGAAGCGAAATGTCAGCCAAGCGCTGCATCAAAAAAAATGTTACATTAGGTTACCATGACAACCAGTAAAATGAAACTGCTGGTTTCAAAGATGCAGTGCCGTGATTTAGGAAACTTCCGAAACCTCGCCTCGGAGCTGGAGATGCAAGGGAGGGCGTTTGCGCAACTTAACAGTGCGCGCTACACTGAGCAGATTGAAATTCTCCAGTCAGAGTTTGAGAAGCGATTTCAAGACTTTGCTTTGCTCGAGCCACTAGCTACATTCATGTGTCACCCATTCGGGGAAGATACTGAGGTGGATTCCCTCGCCTCAAAAGTTGCGGCACTGTTTCAGCTGAACACGTCTGCTGTAATTGATGCAGTATGTGGTTTGGCATTGTCATGTTGGAAAATGCAAGATCTTCCCTGAAAGAGACATCGTCTGGATGGGAGCATACGTTGCTCTAGAACCTGGATATACCTTTCAGCATTGATGGTGTCTTTCCAGATGTGTAAGCTGCCCATGCCACACGCACTAATACCATCAGAGATGCAGGCTTCTGAACTGAGCGCTGATAACAACTTGGGTCGTCCTTCTCCTCTTTAGTCCGAATGACACGGCGTCCCTGAGTTCCAGAAAGAACTTCAAATTTTGATTCGTCTGACCACAGAACAGTTTTCCACTTTGCCACAGTCCATTTTAAATGAGCCTTGGCCCAGAGAAGACGTCTGCGCTTCTGGATCATGTTTAGATACGGCTTCTTCTTTGAACTATAGAGTTTTAGCTGGCAACGGCAGATGGCACGGTGAATTGTGTTCACAGATAATGTTCTCTGGAAATATTCCTGAGCCCATTTTGTGATTTCCAATACAGAATCATGCCTGTATGTGATGCAGTGCCGTCTAAGGGCCCGAAGATCACGGGCACCCAGTATGGTTTTCCGGCCTTGACCCTTACGCACAGAGATTCTTCCAGATTCTCTGAATCTTTTGATGATATTATGCACTGTAGATGATGACATGTTCAAACTCTGCAATTTTACACTGTCGAACTCCTTTCTGATATTACTCCACTATTTGTCGGCGCAGAATTAGGGGGATTGGTGATCCTCTTCCCATCTTTACTTCTGAGAGCCGCTGCCACTTCAAGATGCTCTTTTTATACCCAGTCATGTTAATGACCTATTGCCAATTGACCTAATGAGTTGCAATTTGGTCCTCCAGCTGTTCCTTTTTTGTACCTTTAACTTTTCCAGCCTCTTATTGCCCCTGTCCCAACTTTTTTGAGATATGTTGCTGTCATGAAATTTCAAATGAGCCAATATTTGGCATGAAATTTCAAAATGTCTCACTTTCGACATTTGATATGTTGTCTATGTTCTATTGTGAATACAATATCAGTTTTTGAGATTTGTAAATTATTGCATTCGATTTTAATTTACAATTTGTACTTTGTCCCAACTTTTTTGGAATCGGGGTTGTAC
Source organism: Neoarius graeffei (assembly GCF_027579695.1). NCBI lineage: Eukaryota > Metazoa > Chordata > Actinopteri > Siluriformes > Ariidae > Neoarius > Neoarius graeffei. The sequence continues at coordinate 91,066,036 of NC_083572.1, forward strand.
GTCACGGTTGTAGTTTGTATGAAAAATATGAGTGGCATATCTCCCAGTTAAACACTCGTGTCTATGTAATATATAGGAATCACTACACAGTAACTCTAAAGATGTAGTGGGATTACAATCCTAACACAAACACTGGAATTTTTAGACTTTGACTAATTTTAATTATTTACCCAAAGTAATCTTCCCTTGTCACTAATATATGGCTAAAGTTTATATTCTTCACTCCGTTCAATCTTCAGCTATTCTTGTCCATTGCTGGGTTTCAGTCACGTGACTTTTCTTAGCGGTTTTACCGGAAGTGAAATAGCTGGTGGTCTAAACGGCTGCCGTAGTGTAAACAACTAGCGATAATTTATCAGAGTACGCTCATAACCTAGAAGCCACTGCTCGCTTTAGATATATTCAGAAGATTGCTATGTGCAATGGAATCGACACCTACAGTCTGGGAAAGAAGGATTTGTCATATGATCTTGAAAACTACCCTTCAGTTGAGTTCCCCGACATCTCGAACTATCTGGTGTTGCAGACGTCCTTCTACACCGCAAAACAGATGAAAGCGTGGAAGAGTACGGAGGCTTACAACTTTTTTGTATGTGGCTGGGTAAAGGACCTCGGTATCAAGTCGCTGCCAAATGAATCCTGTATTGTTTTTGCCCGTGTAAGTATGTGGGTTTTTTTTAAGCTTTTCGTTCACGTCTTTACAATGAAGCGCTGCAAGTTGAAGTGTAAACAAACAGTTCGCTTGATTCTCACTTGTGTTGGCTCTTATCTCTCAGGTAAATCATTCACAAAGATCATCAGAAACCCCTTTAAAGACCTGGATCTTAGTTAAACAAGACGGAGAAGTGATCACGGCGCATTGTAACTGTACGGCTGGGGAAGAATTTTGTCGCAACCTTCATGCATATGGACTTTGTGAGGAATAAACAAAGAAACAGCTGGGGACTTTAGCGCTTCGTGACTAAAAAGGTACCGTAAAATAACGACACACAGCAAGAAAAGTACTTGGAAAACACTAAGGACATGGCTGAGAGGGAGATACAAACCTTTCACCAAGTGAAACTCGAGCATGCTTCGACTCAACTCCCTTCGATTTCAGTGAGAGGTTCAAAAGCCACCTTTCTCGACGTCTTTTTGTGAAACCCTGTGTTCGTTCACCCTTTTTTATTCGTTCACAGGGAACCCTGAAGAAACTTTTATCAGTTTAATGGTTTGATTGATTCGAACAACCTAAAACAACGCAAGCGTAAGGCATTTTTCATGCGAGCAATGCACCTTCTCCATACAAACGCTTTGTCAGCCACCAGCTAAAGTTTTGAATAACTAATGAGGCGGATGTGACGTCAGGTGAAACCCAGCAATAAGCTATGTCTCAAATGGCTTCTTCAACGGAGTCACTGTACATGCTCATTACATCGGGTCTAACCTGCAACTTCCATTGAATATCACTTATAGGAAACATTTTAGAGATTAGGAAAATGAACAGAAAATGAAAGTGTTTTTTCAGCCGCATTTGTACATCAAGCAGCAAGACTCGTTTAAGCCCTGGAAATATAATAGGCTTAACAGGAGTCTTGTGTGCTCCTATGGTTTCACATTTCAATGTAAAATAAGCTATAGAGATCTTGCAGTCACGTGACCGGAAACTTAACAGCCGCCATCTTGTCGGTCAACAACACAGCTGAATACTGCTCCACTCGTGTACAGAATGGATCAATTTCAACCGACGGACTACACGGCTCATTTTTCTAATGAACAGATAACTAGATATATGTCTAAAATAAACGATCTACAGATTTGTGACCCTTATGGCTTTCCGGACGGAGTTTTCACGACCGTGTCAGTGGATATGGAACTGCCGGAGGTGGAATACCCAGACGTGTATTACCTCATTAACTTTCCCTCGCTGTTCAGTGGTGAAGCACTGCGTGCTTATAAATCTCTGGACAGTTATCTTTACAGAAATTCAGGATTTGTCAGCGACTCAGATGTGGCATCTTGTAAACAAGAAAATAACAACAATCCTCATTGGACGGGTAAGTAAGTCACTTAAGTATTGAGCATTAGAACTGATGCTAGATATATCAGTAGTATCTAGCATAGCACTGACCAGCCGATTATGGTTGAATATTTTATATTATCAGTTAGATCAAGTATCCGTAGTCTATCAGTATTACTGTATATATGGTAAACCTGTTTACTGTTTTTTTTTCGTACCACACCGCTAAAGACCCAATCCACCCCGCCCCAACCCTTTTCTCAGGCTCCCACTTCCCGGAATTTTTTTTTATTAGAGCAAGTCATAAACTTATGCTGCAAATAAGCACATGGATATACTGAAATAAATACATGACGAACCTGAGATGAAATGGTCACTGCACAGGCGCCAGTGATCGTTCCTTCCAGTCGGTACCCATGCCTTGTTCTTGTTGTTTGGATCAGCCCGGCCGATAGCAGCAATCCATTTTGCGCGCCTGTCAGGGTCCCGTGGCAGCCTATGAAACTAACTTCCCGTTTTCTGACCTCTCCTGTTGTGGCATTTATATGCCATGCAATTCTCCGGCATTGTGGCATGGTAATATTTGAATATTTCGGCGAAAAATAATGAAAGTCAGTGTCGGAAAGACGGCGGAAATATGGCGTTTAACCGACAAGATGGCGTTTGTCTACAATCTGGAGCGGATGTGACGTCACATGCAAGTGCTCCATTGGACTGCACTGCAAAAACCCGGCTTACAAAAACAAGAAAAAAAAGTAATAAAATTAGGAATATTTTACTTAAAATAAGCAAAATTATCTGTCAACAGAACAAGAAAATTTGACTTGGCAAGATTTTTAAAAACAAGTAAATATATCTAGCTTTAGAAAACCCACAGATGTCTTAAAACTAGTGTATTTATACTAAAAACAAGTAAAGTTGTACTACTCATTTTAACATGCTAGATACTTTGTCCCCCAACCAACAGTTTGACTATTTCATCTGGGCATATTGGTGTGCTCTGTTTAAGTAAGTGTTTATACCAACTGAGACCGCCAAATAAATCAAAATCAAAACAACAAACCAATCCATTTTGTAGCCTATTTTTGTTGCCAGATTGACAATACAACAATTCATTTCATTTAGTTATCTGTTTTGTGTTAAGAGATTAAAAGAAAGGATAAGATGCTTGAAATAAGAAATTCTGACTTTGACAAACTTGTCATGGTTAATAACACCGATGAAATTATGGTAATTCTCATTTTAAGATAGAACTTACTCATAACCAGTAATAAAATCTCAATAACAAGTTATAATACCTTATTCAGATAATTGAGGGAACAAATGCTTAAAGTAAGTGAAATACTCTTACACAAAACCTGCCTGGAAAGGAGAATTATCTTGGCAGACAAATAACAAGCATATTTTGTCTTCATTTAAGATATTTAATCTTGGTTAGATTTTACTTTTTGCAGTGTGCTTTTTCTTAAGATTAAGAAAATCTTAAGCTTTACTTACAGTAGCCTGATTGAGCACGATAACGTGTATGCCTCTTCCCTGCTCACGCATCTCATCCTCCAATACCTGAAGACAGCAGCCCACAATACACAGATTATTCTCATAAATGTTCAGAGATCATCTGAAGTCAGATGAACATGTCTGAGAGAAAATACAGTTATGCTACCGTCACAAAATTATGGGTTCTTACAAATTTCCAGTGTAGATGTAACAAAATTTGGGGTAACAGTACGTGAACTGAATCTTAACTGACAAACAAAGAAACTAAAGGACTGCCACAAAACAAGACAAACCGTGTCCGAAATCGCTCCCTACTCACTATATAGTGAGGACGCCATTTTGTAGTGCTGTCCGAAACCTTAGTGAGGATTATTTACACCCTATATAGTGCATTCAACGTATCCCTCAATGCATCACGAAAAATAGCGTACAACCAATGGTCACTAACCAAAGCAATAATATCCCATCATGCATTGTGGTCGCGCTGAAAGAAATCAAATTAAAAGTCTCAAATTTGATTTAATAAAAGGCAGTGGCAAAGAAGAAAGTATTCAGCCTTGATTTTAAAAAACTGAAAGATGCAGGTACTTTGTATTGATTAATGTGGGAAACATGCTCAGTATAATATGGATTTATCACAAAAATACATGCATGTATTTATTATTTTGAAAACCTACCAACCACCTGATCTAGCACGTTTTAATTGTGCGACAGTAATGACGTAAATACCAGCGCAACGGAGTAGTATCCGAAAGCGTTTTTTTTTCCTCTCCATTTTACCAATGAGCTCAGTCCTCTATATAGTAATTCCCTATATAGGGAGTAGTGAATGAGTGAGCGATTTTGGACACAGGGAAAGAGTAGGAACAGTTCAACAGAAAGAATCACTCACTGTGGTACCGTCCACAGCCACATAGACCTTTGAGCGACTGGAGTACACCTCGATGTCCAACACTTTGCGTCCGCTGGCTGGTCTTCGAGGCGTTTCCATATTAGCCAAGGCATCATCTGAGTAATAAAATGATAAGCATCGCATAAAATGAAAAGACAGAATAAGAAATAAACTAACCGGTTAAGAAAGCTGATCAGGAGAGTTTACGTGTTAGAGGAATCTGGTACAATGAAAACAACTCAATCCCTTATCGAATAAATTCGACTTGACCTGATTAAACAACAGAATGACCCTCAAGATAGCCAAGAAGACTAACTGTACGGAAAGTGGAAAGAGGGCTTTATAAGTGGTATCAGAACACAACCCAAGAAATAGTGATGCATTCGTGAGACACACTAGAAGCACTGTACCGCCATATTGGATTACTAACCGCTTCATAGCTTTAAATAAATCCTCAGAGCTTTTTCAACCTCATCTCTACCTATTGCATCTGTAGCAGGTGTGATTATCACAGGTAAGAAACTGGACATGATTCCAGTTCTGAGAAAATAATAGAAAACCTATTTAGGCAAAATTCATTTTTAATACATAGATGTCTAGCAGAAATCACAGAGTTTCAGGAAAATGTTTATGCCAAGCAAATCTTTCATGCAGTCAGTGGTATTTTATTAAGATTTAAATGTGCATCTTTTCAGCAATAGGATTATGTTTTTACAGGGAAGTGTGTGTGTGTGGTGACAAATTTAACTGTGTGTTTTAATAACGTATGTATATCACAAAACAATACGGGAACTTTTTTAGTAGACTGCTGTTGTTCAGCTGGATATGTAAGGAGTTAAACACTTGGAGGTGTGCTGTTATAAGAAAATAATCAGTGATGCCATGGTGTGATGTGGACAGACAAAAAAAGATGATTATTTTCCTGTAAAGTGTTCAGTATTTTGCCAACGATTAAAATTTTTAATACAGTGGTGCTTAAAAGTTTGTGAACCCTTTAGAATTTTCTATATTTCTGCATAAATATGACCTAAAACATCAGATTTTCACACAAGTCCTAAAAGTAGATAAAGAGAACCCGGTTAAACAAATGAGACAAAAATATTATAATTGGTCATTTATTTACTTGAGGAAAATGATCCAATATTACATATCTGTGAGTGGCAAAAGTATGTGAACCTCTAGGATTAGCAGTTAATTTGAAGGTGAAATTAGAGTCAGGTGTTTTCAATCAATGGGATGACAATCAGGTGTGAGTGGGCACCCTGTTTTATTTAAAGAACAGGGATCTATCAAAATCAGGTCTTCACAACACATGTTTGTGGAAGTGTATCATGGCACGAACAAAGGAGATTTCTGAGGACCTCAGAAAAAGCGTCGTTGATGCTCATCAGGCTGGAAAAGGTTATAAAACCATCTCTAAAGAGTTTGGACTCCAACAATCCACAGTCAGACAGATTGTGTACAAATGGAGGAAATTCAAGACCATTGTTACCCTCCCCAGGAGTGGTCGACCAACAAAGATCACTCCAAGAGCAAGGTGTGTAATAGTCGACGAGGTCACAAAGGACCCCAGGGTAACTTCTAAGCAACTGAAGGCCTCTCTCACATTGGCTAAGGTTAATGAGTCCACCATCAGGAGAACACTGAACAACAATGGTGTGCATGGCACGGTTGCAAGGAGGAAGCCACTGCTCTCCAAAAACAACATTGCTGCTCATCTGCAGTTTGCTAAAGATCACGTGGACAAGCCAGAAGGCTATTGGAAAAATGTTTTGCGGACGGATGAGACAAAAATACAACTTTATGGTTTAAATGAGAAGCATTCTGTTTGGAGAAAGGAAAACACTGCATTCCAGCATAAGAACCTTATCCCATCTGTGAAACATGGTGGTGGTAGTATCATGGTTTGGGCCTGTTTTGCTGCATCTGGGCCAGGACAGCTTGCCATCATTGATGGAACAATGAATTCTGAATTATACCAGCAAACTCCAAAGGAAAATGTCAGGACATCTGTCCATGAACTGAATCTCAAGAGAAGGTGGGTCATGCAGCAAGACAACGACCCTAAGCACACAAGTCATTTCTACCAAAGAATGGTTAAAGAAGAATAAAGTTAATGTTTTGGAATGGCCAAGTCAAAGTCCTGACCATAATCCAATCGAAATGTTGTGGAAGGACCTGAAGCAACCAGTTCATGTGAGGAAACCCACTGACATCCCAGAGTTGAAGCTGTTCTGTACGGAGGAATGGGCTAAAATTCCTCCAAGCCGGTGTGCAGGACTGATCAACAGTTACGGGAAATGTTTAGTTGCAGTTATTGCTGCACAAGGGGGTCACACCAGATACTGAAAGCAAAGGTTCACATACTTTTGCCACTCACAGATATGTAATATTGGATCATTTTCCTCAATAAATAAATTGCCAAATATAATATTTTTTGTCTCATTTGTTTAACTGGGTTCCCTTTATCTATTTTGAGGACTTGTGTGAAAATCTGATGATGTTTTAGGTCATATTTATGCACAAATATAGAAAATTCTAAAGGGTTCACAAACTTTCAAGCACCACTGTATATTAGTAAAACACCACGTCATGGTTTTAACTCTTTTTATTCAATCCACATTCACTGGATATGAGCAATCACGCGCTCTGGTTGGCTACTCTACTACTAGGCTATCAGCTCATATACCGTGAGTAGAGACAAACAAAATGGCGGAGCGTGTTGCTGAAACAACCGAGGACGAAATAAAAACTCTACTCGAAAACAAAATCCTAAAATACAAAAAAAAAAAAGCAACAAAATATAGAATAAAAGTATTTGATGGTAAGAACGGCTCTTTTTTTATTTTTCAAGAATTATTATTATCGCATTTTTCACAAATTGCTCCTGTCATTTCGCCGGTTTGTTTACATTCTTCATCTTGAAGCATAAAAATTTGTTGAATTTTTTTAGACTGGTTCAAAAGCTGAAAGAAGTTTGAAAATTACAGAACTGAAATGTCCAAGGAAGAATTAAATAAATGTCTAAAGCTATTCAATACCTCGACATGACAGCAAGACGGCACTTTCTACAGAAAAGCAACACTAAAGTCAATTCGTGCAGCCATCGATAGGTTTTTAAGAAGTCCGCCTAAACGGAAATGATTTTGTCAGACGTTTTGCGTAAACTTTTTAATTATCGAAGTTGCAAAAAATAAAAATGCTCCGTTTCTCAAAATCCAATGAATGTGGAGAGAATAAAACAGTTCTTCCACTCAATCTCGTCATACATGGCTTATAGCCGACTTGATTTCGTGGAATAATTGTTAAACATTTCATGTTGCATAACATCCAAACGAGGACGGTTCCTGTTCTCATTTACAGCAGCGATAACGGTCATGTCTCCTCTGTCACAGCTGCTGTTACACAAAAATTTATCGAGACTTCCTGACCAATCACAATCAAGAATTTCCCAGTGGTTCAGCATAAAACTAGATGTTAAAGTTGATTGTGTTCAACAGTCAGCTTTCCCTTCTTATTTCAGTAAAAGCAAATGTGTCAAACTCATTGTCTGTGGTTATCACATGCGCTACAGATGTGGCACAGCTGTTGAGACACGCTGGTGTATTCTTTGAAGTGTCAGTAATAGTCCACACTCAAGAGTACCGTAATCTGGAGCAGGATCTTCCTCGTTTGCTGCTCTCCTTGTTTCCAGAATAAGCTTGATGTTCACGATCACGGTAATGAACAAGAACAGGACTGCACCACCCTGACGACACACACACAAAAAAAAAAAAAATCACCACACTTCAAAAGTGCACAATGATGCAGTCACGTTAAACATTATACACATTCCAGATGGAAATGAAAGCGGTTACCTGGCAAATTCGGCGGAGAGCCCGTTTGTTGGCGAGTTTGTATTTCCAGGTAAGGTAAAGGCTGCGCTGCTGTCGGGGGATGAAGGGCTTGGCTCGGGGGTTCGGGGTCCAGGAGTCCATTATCCCTGTAACTCACTGCCCACTCCTGCTGTTACTGAAGGCAAAAAAAAAGGGCCCCAGACAAATTATTTATGTGCACATTAATTAATTTTCACATAAATTCATAATGGGCGGCACGGTGGTGTAGTGGTTAGCGCTGTCGCCTCACAGCAAGGTCCTGGGTTCGAGCCCCGGGGCTGGCGAGGGCCTTTCTGTGTGGAGTTTGCATGTTCTCCCCGTGGGTTTCCTCCGGGTGCTCCGGTTTCCCCCACAGTCCAAAGACATGCAGGTTAGGTTAACTGGTGACTCTAAATTGACCGTAGGTGTGAATGTGAGTGTGAATGGTTGTCTGTGTCTATGTGTCAGCCCTGTGATGACCTGGCGACTTGTCCAGGGTGTACCCCGCCTTTCGCCCGTAGTCAGCTGGGATAGGCTCCAGCTTGCCTGTGACCCTGTAGAAGGATAAAGCGGCTAGAGATAATGAGATGAGATGAATTCATAATCAGTCACCCTGTTTTAACACAGCTGATAATTAGGGATCCGAGAAGTTGAATCAAGTGATGTTAAAGGTGAAATGTGATTTTAAGTGTAAATGATTTGTCCAAAATAACAGACAACATGGCATGCTTTTATCGGAAAATAATCAATGAAAGGAGTCTGGCATTATTGTTACCACCCAAAGATTATCTTCCAATAACAGCAGGTTCAGTGTTAGTGCAGCAGATAACATAATATTTCAGAGGAATCTTTCAAATTGTGATACAAGCACCAAATTCGGCACAGGTACTCCTTAGACGTTATTCTTTTGAAAAAGTACGCGGGCCACTTGAAATTCAAGATGGCTGCCCATTTTAAAGATGGCCGCCATGTCCAGTACACAAATATGTCGTTTTGCCATAACTATGCACAGACTTGTCCGATATGGATGATTCTGGCATCAAATTATACATTTTTGACCATGTAGAATCCAAATCTGGGAGAATAAAATCACTCAGAAGGTACTTTTGCCTTATTCTTGGCCTTTTGCAAAATAGTCCACTAACATAGCTAGCATGCATGTTTGTATAGACTGTAGCAATAATTATAGTTTGGGGTGTAGGGTGTAGCAGTAGAGGTAGAGGATGTCCTCGTCATATCAAATCAAATCAAGTTTATTTGTATAGCGCTTTTAACAATAAACATTGTCACAAAGCAGCTTTACAGAATTTGAACGACTTAAAACATGAGCTAATTTGATCCCTAATCTATCCCCAATGAGCAAGCCTGTGGTGACGGTGGCAAGGAAAAACTCCCTCAGACGACATGAGGAAGAAACCTCGAGAGGAACCAGACTCAAAAGGGAACCCATCCTCATTTGGGCAACAACAGACAGCCTGACTATAATATTAACAGTTTTAACAGGTATAATCCTCAACTGTCCTCATGGGGCCGTCCTTCACAGGAGCGGTGCGATAAAACTCCGACCAGACACAAGGCACCAGGATGGATCAAGCAGGTCCGAGGGGGGCCAGAAGAGGCCAGCATCCCAATCCCAGGATCAACATGTAACTCAGAGGGACAGATTGGGGGGGGGGGGGAAGAAAACACGTTGTTAGGTATGCCCTAAAAATGACAAGTATTAAATCTGTGTGGTAGGCTCGCAGAGACAAGAGTCTTTACATCAGGCATAACACACAACAATGGCATGTTAATATGGTAAAATATATCATGACCTGCTCTGGCTGGATAGCAATCAGTGTTCTGCCTCTCCTTCAAGGGATTGGTCTGCACCAGTTGTGGGTGGCCTTTGGCCAAGGACGGAACCTGAGATGGATTCCTGTACATGACCTGCACCTCTCTTTAGGACTGGAGAAGAGCAAAGGAATACTCTTCTTCCATGCCTTCACTGGTTGCGATGTTGTATCAGGCTTCCGCAGCAAAGGGAAGAAGTCTGCATGGCAAACCTGGGATGTGTATGCTGATGTCTTTGCCAAGCTCAGCCAGTACCCACCAACAGTAGATGATGATGATCTGGAGGTCCTGGAGAAGTTTGTGGTGACAATGTATGACAGGTCCAGTACAGTTGCATGTGTTGATGATGCCAGGCTGAATATGTTTGCTCGAAAGCAGAGGCCATATGAAGCCATCCCTCCAACTCAAGCAGCACTTCTTCAGCATGCAAAGCGCGCTGCCTATCAAGCAGGCTGTATATGGAGTCAGTCAACACTGCGCCAACCAGAAACACAAAGTCCTGCTGACTGGGGATGGACAAAGAGTGGAGACACATGGAAGGTCTTCTGGACAACGCTTCCACCTATTGCCGAGAGTTGCCAACAGCTGACCAAATGTGGATGCAAATCTGAATGCCATGGAAGGTGCAAATGCTACCGATTCAGTCTCACCTGCACCGGACTATGTAGCTGCAAATGTGAGGACAAGTGAAACCATGCAGCTCACTGTTGGGGTGAACAGTGCATTTGTGAGTTTTGTATTTGACTCATTGCACTCTGCAGTGACAAACATTGACCATAACTAAACATTCCAGTTGTGCATTTAAAAATAACAAATAAACAAAATGGTTTGTAGGATATGTTCTGGTCTATGTATATTTTTCATCATATTTTTGCTAGAAATGGCAGAAAGGGGCTCCCTAGAAGGTTAAGAGTGGGATTTTTAGATTTCTCATAGTCAAAAACCTACTTTTAGACACCAAGATCATTCAAATCGGTCAAAGTGGCCAGATCATATCCCATTTTCAAGTCTGCAGCGGTGGCCATCTTGAAAATAAGCAGCCATCTTGAATTTCAGGTGGCCCGCGTACTTTTTCAAAAGAATAATGTCTAAGGAGTATTTGTGCCAAGTTTGGTGCTTGTATCACCATTTGAAAGATTGTTTCAGTTATCTGCTACACTATGTTGTGTTTTATTCCTCTTATACCACAGAAATGTTGTCAACATCTAAAATTTATTTATTACAGAACGACACATTTTCATCCATTTAAACTTACAGTGAATGCTGTAAGTTTAAATGGATGAAGATGTGTTTAAAATTTTGAAGACCATTTATCATTTTCGTTTCACTTCACAATTATATGCTACTCTGCGTTGGTCTATCACATAAAATCCCAATAAAAAACTTTTAAGTTCGTGGTTGTAAGGTGGAAAAATGTGAAAAAGTTCAAGGGGTATGAATACTTTTTCAAGGCACTGTATACCCTGAAACACATCACTAATAAATGTGCACGTTTCATGTTTCCAGATGAAGTTTTGTACATTGGTCTAATTAAAACAATTATGTTGTGGACGGGCGGCATGGTGGTGTAGTGGTTAGCGCTGTCGCCTCACAGCAAGAAGGTCCGGGTTCGAGCCCCGTGGCCGGCGAGGGCCTTTCTGTGCGGAGTTTGCATGTTCTCCCCATGTCCACGTGGGTTTCCTCCGGGTGCTCCGGTTTCCCCCACAGTCCAAAGACATGCAGGTTAGGTTAACTGGTGACTCTAAATTGACCGTAGGTGTGAATGTGAGTGTGAATGGTTGTCTGTGTCTATGTGTCAGCCCTGTGATGACCTGGCGACTTGTCCAGGGTGTACCCCGCCTTTCGCCCGTAGTCAGCTGGGATAGGCTCCAGCTTGCCTGCGACCCTGTAGAACAGGATAAAGCGGCTAGAGATAATGAGATGAGATGTTGTGGACATCATTTTATTTATTTTCATGTACATTTAGGCCTGCTTGATTATTTTTATACTATATTTTAATACATTTCTATTTTAATGAAGACGTTTGTCTCCTTTTTTTGAGGAGTGGGTTTCGGCTGATAATATCGGTTATTGAAAATCAAAGACTTTTTTTAGCGTTATTGTTATAATAATGCTATTCTTTCATTTTTATAGTGTTATTATAGCTTTTTAAATTTTTTTTAAGCATTATTACGCTTATTTTTGTATTTTCCGGGTTTAAACCTCATGGCCGACAGAGGCCTTTCTGTGTGGAGTTTGCATGTTCTCCCAGTGTTGACGTAGGTTTCCTCTGGGTGCTCTGGTTTCCTCCACAGTTCAAAAGACATGCAGATTAGGCAAAAATCCCCAGCCACTGCACAAGTCAGTGCATACTTAATGCCGGTCCCAAGCTCAGATAGATTGGGGAGGGTTGCGTCAGGAAGGGCATCCGGTGTAAAAAACCTGTGCCAAATCAAATATGCAGATCATGATGATCTGGTATGGCGACCCCTAATGGAAGCAGCCGAAAGAAGAAGAAATAGTACTAGAGCGGCAGCTACAATTATCGACACCTTTTCAGATTTACCAATTAAAAAATATTTTACAAAGGTGAGTTTCAGTTACAACAGTTATTATTGGTTAATCAATCAACCGGAAGACCCGCCTCACCCTTTGACCTTGTCGTCTGATGACACAGCTCGTTACCTGAGACAGAATTTTTTTTAGCACGATCAGCAATTTGAGGAAAATCTAGATGTCATCATCGCAGGTAAGCATGGTGGAAAGATCATGGACATGTTTTTACTTCTCAAATTCACCGACATTTCATGATCTCCTTGTCGAAACCTACTTTGTTTCTTACTCTTTCGTTTGACAGTCGCCATTTTGTATCTAAGCGTGTTTGAGAAGTCACGTGAGGTGTCGATAATAGTGATCACTTTCACCGGTGTCCACCATTATCGACACCCTGTGGAATTAAGTGACATTTACAACTGTTATGGATCGATCTTTGTGCAACATTGTTGAAGTAGATGAAGTACTCTAAAAAAAAAAATAAAAGTGCTGTGATTTATAATAATTTTTTTCTGATTCGTAACAGAATGGAATGTTTATAGAGTATTTGGAATCCTATTGCAATAAATAGAATTAGACCAGAATTAAATTCCTAGCATATAAAAAAAAAATTACATGCTTTAAATATTCAGATTTTTCTACTCTATTCAGGAAATATATTTTTTGTAGTTTGTTGTAAATATCAACCACATATTACAATATCAGTAGACATTTTATATTTTGGTTAAAGGAAGGACATGCGCCCTTTGACCTGGATTTTCACGTGGTTACAAAAAGTGTCTCCCATAGCCCAGAACGGAAAGTATGAACCGGAACGGGACGGTACATTACAATAACATTACATTTTCTAAATATTCAGGGGTTTCATACTTAACATCTTGTACTCACACGTATCACTGTCATGTATTCTTTGATTATCCAGTATTATTATATCCAGTCACATTGTATTAACATGATATTCACGATATTTTCAATCGAAATTGATCTAAAAGCCCGGAACTCCAATTACGGAATATACCTCGGTGTGACGTCACAAAGAAATCCCGTGTGGCAGAACGAGTGCCATCTCGAGTAAAATGTGGTTTCACCCTGATTGAAAACGTAGGTCATAAAACAGAAGCACAGATCAAAAAAAGATAAGAACTTGAAATGTATACAATATCAGCTGAAGAAACGAAAAGGTAGAGGTAGGGAAAAAGGCAAAAAAATTGTAAAATAGATGAATAAATAGTAGTTAAGTTATATGTTTTGACAATAAAACAACAACAATATATTCTGTTTTTCTTCTAACTTTATTTATCATACGTGACGGGACAGGTTCATCGATAAAGGCGGGATGACTAATGTAAGTACCGATTAATAAAATGGTGGACGTGACGGACGTCTCTGAAACTGGAACAAAAAAGGTAAGATTATACATTATGTAAATAAATGCCACAAAAATGGTATTGCGGGACAGAACACTTGTTATAAATGGGACAGAACAGCATATAAAAACCCGGAAGGCAAATGTAAGAAAATACGTGACACCACATTAAAATACATGACGGTACTGCTCCGTCCCGTTCTGTTCCGTACCAGGTTATAGGAGATGTGTGGTTACAATGTCAATTGCCTGTTGACATTGATTGGTAAAACGACAAAACTAGAAATTAATACAAACAACAACGTATGATTAACAAAATATGATCTATGAAAATACTTACAAAGTGGGTAGAAAGTGGAACAAAAAGATTTTCTGACACAGGTTAAACATTATTAGTTAATTTGTTTACAAACATTAGAATTACTTCCTCATTTACGTAAACACCGACACTGATATATTTATATAAAAGATATTTGTACTGAATATGTCTATGAAAAACACATTTTAAATAAAAACTATGTTTTGTTAACTTAATACCACATACCAATTTTTTGTTAAAATAAATAATAATCTGGATGGCAATAATTGTGGAATGGTGTCAATAACTGTGGACAAAGGTGTCGATAATCGTGGAACGGTGTCGATAACTGTGGACAAAGGTGTCGATAATCGTGGAACGGTGTCGATAACTGTGGACAAAGGTGTAGATAATCATGGAACGGGGTCGATAACTGTGGACAAAGGTGTCGATAATCGTGGAATGGAGTCAATAACTGTGGACAAAGGTGTCGATAATCATGGAATGGGGTCGATAACTGTAGACAAAGGTGTCGATAATCATGGGCAAAGGTGTCGATAAGACAAAGGTGTCGATAATCGTGGAATGGAGTCGATAACTGTGGACAAAGGTGTCGATAATCATGGAATGGGGTCGATAACTGTAGACAAAGGTGTCGATAATCATGGGCAAAGGTGTCGATAAGACAAAGGTGTCGATAATCGTGGAACGGTGTCGATAACTGTGGACAAAGGTGTCGATAATCGTGGACAAAGGTGTCGATAATCATGGAACAGGGTCGATAACTGTGGACAAAGGTGTCAATCATGGAACGGGGTCGATAACTGGACAAAGGTGTCGATAATCGTGGAATGGGGTCGATAAATGTGGACAAAGGTGTCGATAATCGTGGAACGCGGGTCGATAACTGTGGACAAAGGTGTCGATAATTGTGCAACAGGGTCGATAACTGGACAAAGGTGTCGATAATCGTGTTGATAACTGTGGACAAAGGTGTCGATAATTGTGGAACAGGGTCGATAACTGGACAAAGGTGTCGATAATCGTGGAACGGTGTCGATAACTGTGGACAAAGGTGTCGATAATCGTGGAACGGTGTCGATAACTGTGGACAAAGGTGTCAATAATCATGGAATGGGGTCGATAACTGTAGACAAAGGTGTCGATAATCGTGGAACGGTGTCGATAACTGTGGACAAAGGTGTCGATAATCGTGGAACGGTGTCGATAACTGTGGACAAAGGTGTCGATAATCATGGAACGGTGTCGATAACTGTGGACAAAGGTATCGATAATCTTGGAACGGTGTCACATGATCTGATACACTAAGTAATCGGGAATCAACTCTTTTTTTTCCAGTGGAAGTTTGAGTAATTATTCATGCACAATTACTGTGCATGAATAACTGTGGACAAAGGTGTCGATAATCGTGGAACGGTGTCGATAACTGTGGACAAAGGTGTTGATAATTATGGAATGGGGTCGATAACTGTAGACAAAGGTGTCGATAATCGTGGGCAAAGGTGTCGATAACTGTGGACAAAGGTGTCGATAATCATGGAACAGTGTCGATAACTGTGGACAAAGGTGTCGATAATCATGGAACGGTGTCGATAACTGTGGACAAAGGTGTCGATAATCGTGGAACGGTGTTGATAACTGTGGACAAAGGTGTCGATAATTGTGGAACGGTGTCGATAACTGTGGACAAAGGTGTCGATAATCGTGGAACGGTGTCGATAATTGTGGAACGGTGTCGATAACTGTGGACAAAGGTGTCGATAATCGTGGAACGGTGTCACATGATCTGATACACTAAGTAATCGGGAATTAACTCTTTTTTTTTTTTCCAGTGGAAGTTTGAGTAATTATTCATGCACAATTTACGTATTGAACGTCTTTTCTACTTTTGCAACGGCCAAAAAAGCATTAAGGTGTAGATAATTGTAGCCACGCTCCAGTAGTAGTTGTTATCAGCGTTATAAAGTGATGACACTGGAGCCGCCGGCCCAAAACGCCCAATAGACACCTAATAAAAACCTCTCCATAATAATAATAATGATGATGATGATGATTACACACACTTTTAATCAGCTTGCCCAAAGCAACCACAACCTATTTGAACGCGCGGATTGATATAAACCTGTGATTCGCCTTTCAGCCGGAACTTACTGACACCTTCTGACCAATCAGAATGGAGAATTCAGCAGCGCTGCGTTATCCAGCAGTAACTCTAGTTCCTACCGTTCCTGAACTGTTTGCTGTATTTCGCTGAGGTTTATTTCTCTCTTCGAATGAAATAAGCAAACGGACCCAAATATATAATATACAGATATGCAACAGGATACAGTTCTAACATTTTATAGCACACAAACAAACACTTTCTCTCCATCTGTGTGGAGCTTCAGTCCAGATCACCTCCGCTGGTTTTCTACCGTTAGCAAGAAAGTAAACATTAATCACTATACATGTTATACTAAAAGAGTTTACCGTTCCTGCAGGTTATGTTCCGCCCATATTCACGCAGACTGTTCTGTATTACATTTTACAAATTTTACTGTTAGCAGCTGAACGCTGGATGTACAAGAATGAAAACAGCAAATGTTATTAAAAGGTACAATGGCGGCCGCGTGTCCTGTTTCCATAATAAAAGTCCCGTGTTTGGAGCATTAAGAGTTTGTATCATCAGTACTGTGTTAGTCCTAGTGCATCTCAAAAAATTAGAATATTGTGAAAAAGTTCAATATTTTCCATCAGTTATTTAAGAAAGTGAAAATGTTATATATTATAGACTCATTACACAGAAACTAAAATGTTTCAAGCATTTTTCTATTTTAATTTTAATCAGTATGGCATACAGTACAAAAACATAAAAAAAAATCTCAAAATAATAGAATATTTCATTTCAAGTTTGAGTAAAACAGTATGAACACAGTGTATCTCTCGGTCTAGTTCAGTACACACAACCACAATCATGGGGAAGACTGCTGACTTGACTGTTGTCCAGAAGATGATCACTGATGCCCTCCAAAAGGAGGGTAAGCCACAAAAGGTCATTGCTGAAAAGGGTGGCTGGAAAAGGTGCACAAGCAACAGGGATGGCCGCAGTCTTGAGAGGATTGTCAAGAAAAATTGATTCAAGAACTTGGGAGAGCTTCACAAGGAGTGGACTGAGGCTGGTGTCAGTGTATCAAGACCCATCACGAACAGACATCTTCAAGAAAGGGGATGTCAACTTTCGCATTCCTAATATCAAGCTACTCCTGAGCCAGAGACAATGTCAGAAGTGTCTTATCTGGGCTAAGGAGAGAAAGAAATGGACTGTTGCTCAGTGGTCCAAAGTCCTCTTTTCAGATGAAAGTACATTTTGCATTTAATTTGGAAATCACGGTTCTAGAGTCTGGAGGAAGAATGGAGAGGCACAGAATCCAAGGTGTTTGAAGCCCAGTGTGAAGTTTCCACAGTCTGTGATGATTTGGGATGCCATGTCATCTGCTGGTGTTGGTCCACTGTATTTTATCAAGTCCAAAGTCAACACAGCCATCTACCAGGAGATTTTAGAGCACTTCATGCTTCCATCTGCTGACGAGCTTTTTTGGAGATGCTGATTTCCTTTTCCAGCAGGACTTAGCACCTACCCACAGTGCCAAAACTACTACCAAATGATTTGCTGACCATGATATTACTGTGTTTGATTGGCCAGCCAACTTGCCTGACCTGAACCCCATAGAGAATCTATGGGGTATTGTCAAGAGGAAGATGAGAAACACCCGACCCAAAAATACAGATATGCTGAAGGCCGCTATCAAAGCAACCTGGGCTTCAATAACACCTCGGCAGTGCCACAGACTGGTCACCTCCATGCCACACCGCATTGATACAGTAATTCATGGTAAAGGAGCCCCAACCAAGTATTGAGTGTATAAATGAATAAACTTTTCAGAAGTTGGACATTTCTGTATTGTAAATCCTTTTTTTGATTGATCTAAGGGAATATTCTAATAATTTGAGATACTGGATTTCTGATTTTCATGAGCTATAAGCCATAATCATCAAAATTAACACAAAAAAGGCTTTAAATATTTCACTTTACATGTAATGAATATAGAATATATGAAAGTTTACCTTTTTGAATTAAATTATGAAAAAAGGGAACTTTTTCATGGTATTCTAATTTTTTGAGATGCACTAGTAAGTGATATATATATATATATATATATATATATATATATATATATATATATATATATATACACACAAACAGGTGGACAGTAGCGAAGTACGTTTACTTGAGTACTGTACTTAAGTACACTTTTTGAGTATCTGTACTTTACTCGAGTATTTTTTTTATTTTTGGAAACTTATGACTTTAACTTCACTACATTTGAAAGACAAATATCATACTTTTCACTCCACTACATTTCTATCAAGCTCCTCGTTACTCATTACTATAAAGCAGCTTTGAAAGTGAATGTTTTTTTCTCATCTCATCTCATTATCTCTTGCCGCTTTATCCTGTTCTACAGGGTCGCAGGCAAGCTGGAGCCTATCCCAGCTGACTACGGGCGAAAGGTGGGGTACACCCTGGACAAGTCATTAGGTCATCACAGGGCTGACACATAGACACAGACAACCATTCACACTCACATTCACACCTACGGTCAATTTAGAGTCACCAGTTAACCTAACCTGCATGTCTTTGGACTGTGGGGGAAACCGGAGCACCCGGAGGAAACCCATGCGGACACAGGGAGAACATGCAAACTCCACACAGAAAGGGCCTCGCCGGCCATGGGGCTCGAACCCGGACCTTCTTGCTGTGAGGCAACAGCGCTAACCACTACACCACCGTGCCGCCCCCATGTTTTTTTCTTTTCTTTTCTAAAATGTGATGGTTTTTTCACAGGTGACACTGATACGGCCTATCAGTAATCACTAGGGTCACGTCACGTCCACAGACTGGATAAAATAAAGTTCAGTGATTTCTCAACAGCATTATTTAACATGATCAGTTGATGGTAGAATAGGAGGAGGCGGTTCTTCTGGAGAACGCACACACCCATGGCCATACCTAAAACCCATATTTCAGTTTTCTGAAAGGATTAAAGAGTTGTTTCATTTTAAATGTTTGTTTTGTTTGCCGAAAACAAACAAACCATATCACGGCCTACAAAAACTTGCTGTCCAACCTGTGGAAGCATATTGAGGAATGTGACCGTTTTGTTCCAAGAGAAAGCTTGCAGTGAAGTTGTCTGTGCTTTTAGAGCTAGCAATAACGTTGCAAACGTAGCTATGCAATCTGGTTAGTCAAATGACTTTCTATGGATTTGGCCGCCAAGTTGCCATTGCCTTGTCCACGGCTAACGATAACACATAGCTAGTTAACTTGGACACTGTTAGTTAGCATGTAAAAATGGAGTTACGCTAACATGAATAATGTTAATTTATCTGAAGTCCTTTCAGAAATATGTTTATCATAATCTTGCCAAATAAACAGAATGTAGAAATCTTTTTCTTGTAACGCTAGATACCCAATATGATTTCGAGTTTGAAAAGCGTTTGCTAGCATGTCAGGTGGAGCTTCACTGACTAGCTAGCTTAATGTTAAACCACCATGATGGCACAGCATGCGTTCATTTTGTGAATTCACAAAATAATCCAGTAGGTTGCTTCAGATGCATTAGTTTTGTCAGGTATTGTGACAATAATACAACAATGCATTGACAGAAAATATACTTTTAATACTTAAGTATTTTTAAAAGCAAGTACAACCCCGATTCCAAAAAAGTTGGGACAAAGTACAAATTGTAAATAAAAACAGAATGCAATGATGTGGAAGTTTCAAAATTCCATATTTTTTTCAGAATAGAACATAGATGACATATCAAATGTTTAAACTGAGAAAATGTATCATTTAAAGAGAAAAATTAGGTGATTTTAAATTTCATGACAACAACACATCTCAAAAAAGTTGGGACAAGGCCATGTTTACCACTGTGAGACATCCCCTTTTCTCTTTACAACACTCTGTAAACGTCTGGGGACTGAGGAGACAAGTTGCTCAAGTTTAGGGATAGGAATGTTAACTCATTCTTGTCTAATGTAGGATTCTAGTTGCTCAACTGTCTTAGGTCTTTTTTGTCATATCTTCCGTTTTATGATGCGCCAAATGTTTTCTATGGGTGAAAGATCTGGACTGTAGGCTGGCCAGTTCAGTACCCGGATCCTTCTTCTACGCAGCCATGATGCTGTAATTGATGCAGTATGTGGTTTGGCATTGTGTTGTTGGAAAATGCAAGGTCTTCCCTGAAAGAGACGTCGTCTGGATGGGAGCATATGTTGCTCTAGAACCTGGATATACCTTTCAGCATTGATGGTGTCTTTCCAGATGTGTAAGCTGCCCATGCCACATACACTAATGCAACCCCATACCATCAGAGATGCAGGCTTCTGAACTGAGCGCTGATAACAACTTGGGTCGTCCTTCTCCTCTTTAGTCCGAATGACACGGTGTCCCTGATTTCCATAAAGAACTTCAAATTTTGATTCGTCTGACCACAGAACAGTTTTCCACTTTGCCACAGTCCATTTTAAATGAGCCTTGGCCCAGAGAAGACGTCTGCGCTTCTGGATCATGTTTAGATACGGCTTCTTCTTTGAACTATAGAGTTTTAGCTGGCAACGGCGGACGGCACGGTGAATTGTGTTCACAGATAATGTTCTCTGGAAATATTCCTGAGCCCATTTTGTGATTTCCAATACAGAAGCATGCCTGTAGGTGATGCAGTGCCGTCTAAGGGCCCGAAGATCACGGGCACCCAGTATGGTTTTCCGGCCTTGACCCTTACGCACAGCGATTCTTCCAGATTCTCTGAATCTTTTGATGATATTATGCACTGTAGATGATGATATGTTCAAACTCATTGCAATTTTACACTGTCGAAGTGCTTTCTTATTGATCCACTATTTGTCAGCACAGAATTAGGGGGATTGGTGATCCTCTTCCCATCTTTACTTCTGAGAGCCGCTGCCACTCCAACATGCTCTTTTTATACCCAGTCATGTTAATTACCTATTGCCAGTTGACCTAATGAGTTGCAATTTGGTCCTCCAGCTGTCCCTTTTTTGTACCTTTAACTTTTCCAGCCTCTTATTGCCCCTGTCCCAACTTTTTTGAGATGTGTTGCTGTCATGAAATTTCAAATGAGCCAATATTTGGCACAAAATTTCAAAATGTCTCACTTTCGACATTTGATATGTTGTCTATGTTCTATTGTGAATACAATCAGTTTTTGAGATTTGTAAATTATTGCATTCCGTTTTTATTTACAATTTGTACTTTGTCCCAACTTTTTTGGAATCGGGGTTGTAGAACAGGATAAAGCGGCTCGAGATAATGAGATGTGGTTATTCAGTTAACAAAGCAGTTTTTATTTAAAATTTGTTTTATATAACAGTGGTGCTTGAAAGTTTGTGAACCCTTTAGAATTTTCTATATTTTTGCATTAATATGACCTAAAACATCATCAGATTTTCACACAAGTCCTAAAAGTAGATAAAGAGAACCCCGTTAAACAAATGAGACAAAAATATTATATTTGGTCATTTATTTATTGAGGAAAATGATCCAATATTACACATCTGTGAGTGGCAAAAGTATGTGAACCTCTAGGATTAGCAGTTAATTTGAAGGTGAAATTAGAGTCAAGTGTTTTTCAATCAGTGGGATGACAGTCAGGTGTGAGTGGGCACCCTGTTTTATTTAAAGAACAGGGATCTATCAAAGTCTGATCTTTACAACACATGTTTGTGGAAGTGTATCATGGCACGAATAAAGGAGATTTCTGAGGATCTCAGAAAAAGCGTTGCTGATGCTCATCAGGCTGGAAAAGGTTATAAAACCATCTCTAAAGAATTTGGACTCCACCAATCCACAGTCAGACAGATTGTGTACAAATGGAGGAAATTCAAGACCATTGTTACCCTCCCCAGGATTGGTCAACCAACAAAGATCATTCCAAGAGCAAGGTGTGTAATAGTCGGTGAGGTCACAAAGGACCCCAGGGTAACTTCTAAGTGACTGAAGGCCTCGCTCACATTGGATAATGTTAATGTTCATGAGTCCACCATCAGGAAAACACTGAACAACAATGGTGTGCATGGCAGGGTTGCAAGGAGAAAGCCATTGCTCTCCAAAAAGAACATTACTGCTCGTCTGCAGTTTGCTAAAGATCACGTGGACAAGCCAGAAGGCTATTGGAAAAATGTTTTGTGGACAGATGAGACCAAAATAGAACTTTTTGGTTTAAATGAGAAGCGTTACATTTGGAGAAAGAAAAACATTCCATTCCAGCATAAGAACCTCATCCCATCTGTGAAACATGGTGGTGGTAGTATCATGGTTTGAGCCTGTTTTACTGCATCTGGGCCAGGACAGCTTGTCATCACTGATGGAACAATGAATTCTGAATTATACCAGAGAATTCTAAAGGAAAATGTCAGGACATCTGTCCATGAACTGAATCTCAAGAGAAGGTGGGTCATGCAGCAAGACAACGACCCTAAGCACACAAGTCATTCTCCCAAAGAATGGTTAAAGAAGAATAAAGTTAATGTTTTGGAATGGCCAAGTCAAAGTCCTGACCTTAATCCAATGGAAATGTTGTGGAAGGACCTGAAGCGAGCAGTTCATGTGAGGAAACCCACCAACATCCCAGAGTTGAAGCTGTTCTGTACGGAGGAATGGGCTAAAATTCCTCCAAGCTGGTGTGCAGGACTGATCAACAGTTACCGCAAACGTTTAGTTGCAGTTATTGCTGCACAAGGGGGTCACACCAGATACTGAAAGCAAAGGTTCACATACTTTTGCCACTCACAGATATGTAATATTGGATCATTTTCCTCAATAAATAAATGACCAAATATAATATTTTTGTCTCATTTGTTTAACTGGGTTCTCTTTATCTACTTTTAGGACTTGTGTGAAAATCTGATGATGTTTTAGGTCATATTTATGCAGAAATATAGAAAATTCTAAAGGGTTCACAAACTTTCAAGCACCACTGTACACTACAAAATATCCATCCATTCATTATCTGTAGCCGCTTATCCTGTCCAACAGGGTCGCGGGCAAGCTGGAGCCTATCCCAGCTGACTATGGGTGAGAGGCGGGGTACACCCTGGACAAGTCGCCAGGTCATCACAGGGCTGACACACAGAGACGAACAACCATTCACTCACATTCACACCTACGGTCAATTTAGAGCCACCAATTAACCAAACCTGCATGCCTTTGGACTGTGGGGGAAACCGGAGCACCCGGAGGAAACTCCCCGTGTCCGTGTGGGAACATGCAAACTCCACACAGAAGGGCCCTCGCCAGCTGCTGGGCTCGAACCCAGGACCTTCTTGCTGTGAGGCGACAGTGTGAACTACAGTGACACTACACCACCGTGCCGCCCCACTACAAAATATCTTTTATATAAATATATCGATGTTGGTGCTTATGTAAATGAGGAAGTAATTCTAATGTTTGTAAACAAATGGACTGATAATGTTTAACCTGTATCAGAAAATCTTTTTGTTCCACTTTCTAAGTATTTTTGTAGATTACATTTTGTTAATCATTCGTTGTTGTTTGTATTAATTTCTAGTTTTGTTGTTTACCAAGAAATGTCAACAGGCAATTGACATTGTAACCACATGAAAATCCAGGTCAAAGGTCGATTTTTTTTTAAATAGAGATTTTAAATTTACATCTAAAAATATAAAATGTCTACTGATATTGTAATATGTGGTAGATATTTACAACAACCTGCAAAAAAAAAAAATTCTGAATGGAATTGAAAAATCTGAATATTTCAAGCATGTAATTTTTTATATGCTAGGAATTTAATTCTGGTCTAATTCTATTTATTGCAATCGGATTCCAAATACTCTATAAACATTCCATTCTGTTATGAATCAGAAAAAAAATATAAATCACAGCATTTTTATTTTTTTAAAGTACTTCATCTACTTCAACAATGTTACATAAAGATCGATCCATAACAGTTGTAAATGTCCCTTAATTCCACAGGATGTCAATAATGGTGGACACCAGTGAAAGCGATCACTATTATCGACACCTCACGTGACTTCTCAAATACGCGTTTAGATACAAAATGGCGACTGTCAAATGAAAGAGTAAGAAACAAAGTAGGTTTCGACAAGGAGATCATGAAATATCAGTGAATTTGATCAGTAAAAACATGTCCATGATCTTTCCACCATGCTTATCTGCAATGATAATGTCCGGGTTTTCCTCAAATTGCTGATTGTGCTAAAAAAATTCCATCTCAGGCAACAAGCTGTGTCATCAGACGACAAGGTCAAATGGTGAGGGTCTTCTGATTGATTAATTAACCAGTAATAACTATTGTCACTGAAACTCACCTTTGTAAAATTGTTTTTTTATTGGTAAATCTGAAAAGGTGTCGATAATTATGGACTGTCGATAATTGTAGCCACTACTATATGTAAGTATTTAGATTGTGATATGACTCATAAAAAAACATTTCAGGTGAAATATTTTTCTTTGCAGTCCCAACAACAAGACTAAATCAGGACTCAGGGCTCAATTTCAGAGTGACATTACATGACATGACCTTTATAATCTGATATCATACTGGAATAAAGTGATATTTCAACATGTTCAAAAAAAATCTACCTGGATAAAAACTTGCACAGGTTACAGGGTACAAGGCAGAAATACACTGTGCCATTGTGTACACCTTTCTGTTTTAGCCAGCATTAACTTTTCAGCAGTTTGTGCCACAGTAGCTCTCCTGTGGGATTGGACCATATGGACTAGCCTTCATGCCCCATGCGAATCAATGAGTCTTCGAAACCCATGACCCTGTCGTCGGTTCACCGGTTGTCCTTCCTCGGACCACTTTTGGTAGGTACTAACCACTACATACCAGGAACACCCCACAAGACCTGTCGTTTTGGAGCTGCTCAGACCCAGTCATCTTGCCATCACAGTTTGGCCCTTGTCAAAGTCGCTCAGATTCTTACGGTTGCCCATTTTTCCTGCTTCCAACACATCAACTTCAAGAGTTCTCTTGCTGCCTAATATATCCCACTCCTTGACAGGTGCGACTGTAATGAGATAATGTAATTCACTTCACCGGTCACTGATTTTAATTTTACGGTTGATCATTGTGTGTAACATACACACACAACCTAGATAATTTTATTTTACAATTCCAAAAAAGTTGGGACAAAGTACAAATGGTAAATAAAAACGGAATGCAATAATTTACAAATCTCAAAAACTGATATTGTATTCACAATAGAACATAGACAACATATCAAATGTCGAAAGTGAGACATTTTGAAATTTCATGCCAAATATTGGCTCATTTGAAATTTCATGACAGCAACACATCTCAAAAAAGTTGGGACAGGGGCAATAAGAGGCTGGAAAAGTTAAAGGTACAAAAAAGGAACAGCTGGAGGACCAAATTGCAACTCATTAGGTCAATTGGCAATAGGTAATTAACATGACTGGGCATAAAAAGAGCATCTTGGAGTGGCAGTGGCTCTCAGAAGTAAAGATGGGAAGAGGATCACCAATCCCCCTAATTCTGCGCCGACAAATAGTGGAGCAATGTCAGAAAGGAGTTCGACAGTGTAAAATTGCAAAGAGTTTGAACATATCATCTACAGTGCATAATATCATCAAAAGATTCAGATAATCTGGAAGAATCTCTGTGCATAAGGGTCAAGGCCGGAAAACCATACTGGGTGCCCGTGATCTTCGGGCCCTTAGACGGCACTGCATCACATACAGGCATGCTTCTGTATTGGAAATCACAAAATGGGCTCAGGAATATTTCCAGAGAACATTATCTGTGAACACAATTCACCGTGCCATCCGCCGTTGCCAGCTAAAACTCTATAGTTCAAAGAAGAAGCTGTATCTAAACATGATCCAGAAGCGCAGACGTCTTCTCTGGGCCAAGGCTCATTTAAAATGGACTGTGGCAAAGTGGAAAACTGTTCTGTGGTCAGACGAATCAAAATTTGAAGTTCTTTATGGAAATCAGGGACGCCGTGTCATTCGGACTAAAGAGGAGAAGGACGACCCAAGTTGTTATCAGCGCTCAGTTCAGAAGCCTGCATCTCTGATGTTATGGGGTTGCATTAGTGCATGTGGCATGGGCAGCTTACACATCTGGAAAGACACCATCAATGCTGAAAGGTATATCCAGGTTCTAGAGCAACATATGCTCCCATCCAGACGACGTCTCTTTCAGGGAAGACCTTGCATTTTCCAACATGACAATGCCAAACCACATACTGCATCAATTACAGCATCATGGCTGCATAGAAGAAGGGTCCGGGTACTGAACTGGCCAGCCTGCAGTCCAGATCTTTCACCCATAGAAAACATTTGGCGCATCATAAAACGGAAGATACGACAAAAAAGACGACAGTTGAGCAACTAGAATCCTACATTAGACAAGAATGGGTTAACATTCCTATCCCTAAACTTGAGCAACTTGTCTCCTCAGTCCCCAGACATTTACAGACTGTTGTAAAGAGAAAAGGGGATGTCTCACAGTGGGAAACATGGCCTTGTCCCAACTTTTCTGAGATGTGTTGTTGTCATGAAATTTAAAATCACCTAATTTTTCTCTTTAAATGATACATTTTCTCAGTTTAAACATTTGATATGTCATCTATGTTCTATTCTGAATAAAATATGGAATTTTGAAACTTCCACATCATTGCATTCCGTTTTTATTTACAATTTGTACTTTGTCCCAACTTTTTTGGAATCAGGGTTGTAGTTATTTTTCAAAAATGCTAGAATGCTAATTATCTAGGCACTTTTTTTTGTTCCCTCCCCATCTTAATTTTGTAGTTTATGTAACCTACAGTATTTCTATTATTTTATTGTTGTTCTATTAGCCACTGGGTTTTTTAGGCCTTTATTTCTTATACAGTTTTATTTTACACAGTTTATTTGCAGCTTGTATTGTTTTAACATGCTGTATTGTTATCGAGCGATTTCTGGCACAAAAAATTCCTTCAGGATTAATAAAAGTTTTATCTTATTTTAAAAAGACATCCACTTGTTTTAATTGAACCCGCCTTCAGTTTCAAAATATATGTATTGTATCTTGTCCAGGGTGTACCCCGCCTTTCACCCGTAGTCAGCTGGGATAGGCTCTAGCTTGCCTGCGACCCTGTAGATCAGGATAAAGCGGCTAGAGATAATGAGATGAGATCTTCTCCAGAATATAAATGAAGACAGGTTGCATGTCTCATCTCATTATCTCTTGCCGCTTTATCCTGTTCTACAGGGTCGCAGGCAAGCTGGAGCCTA
Source organism: Neoarius graeffei (assembly GCF_027579695.1). Taxonomy (NCBI): domain Eukaryota; kingdom Metazoa; phylum Chordata; class Actinopteri; order Siluriformes; family Ariidae; genus Neoarius; species Neoarius graeffei. The sequence goes on from NC_083572.1 coordinate 91,093,685, forward strand.
TCCCAGCTGACTACGGGCGAAAGGCGGGGTACACCCTGGACAAGTCGCCAGGTCATCACAGGGCTGACACATAGACACAGACAACCATTCACACTCACATTCACACCTACGGTCAATTTAGAGTCACCAGTTAACCTAACCTGCATGTCTTTGGACTGTGGGGGAAACCGGAGCACCCGGAGGAAACCCACACGGACACGGGGAGAACATGCAAACTCCGCACAGAAAGGGCCTCGCCGGCCACGGGGCTCGAACCCAGACCTTCTTGCTGTGAGGCGACAGCGCTAACCACTACACCACCGTGCCACCACAAGTTGCATGCATTACTCTTATTTTTGTATTTTCTCTTTCATTTTAGCTGTATGCACCTCTGGGGGGGAACGAAGTTCCTGGGTTGGCCTGATGACTTACAAGCATTTACATTGAAAATTCAGTGAGCAGAATGACTGTTGTATCTTGATTGTGGTTTAAAACTGCAGTTTCTAAAAAGCTTCTCGGCTTGTAGTTATGATATAATAATAATTAAAACAAGAGTGCTCTGACAGCACAATATCCCACGCTGGGAACGATATCTATGCTACAAGTCCTTAATACACCCTCATGAAATTGTCAAAAGTACAAGTTGGGTAATAAAGGGCTATAACTCTGGTGAAATGTGACCGAATTGATTGAAATTGCTGTATGTCGGTAATGCGCATATTACAAACTGTTTTGCAAAGTTTTGGAAAATTCCTGCAAAAATTGTGAGAGGAGGTGATTTCAGAAGACAAGCAACCTTTCATGAAATTGTCAAAGTACAAGTTTGGTAATCAAGGGCCATAACTCTGGAAAAAATTAGACCGAATTGAACGAAATTGCAGTATGCCCATTACTGACATATAACAAAGAATCCTGTCAAGTTTCGTGAAATTCCTCCAAAAATTGTGAGAGGAGTTGATTTCAGAAGGTGAGCACCCTTCCCAGGACAGACGGACATCGCCACGACATAATCCCCCTTCGGGCCTTTCAGCCAGCCAGCCGGGGGGGAATTTTAAAATGGCTCTGGCTGGCTCTTTCATTCCAGACTTCTGTTGACAGACTCTGAGCCCCACACCCAGACAGAACAAAGGCAACTTAATTATTCAAGCAAAAACAGTGATGTCATAGATTCATTTCGCTGGAATGGTTTGGGTCCAGCTGTAGTTTTAAGACGGGAGATAGGGTCAATTGTGGGGTCGATGAGGGTTTTTAATTTGCTCATTGGAAATACAATTCACCTTTGCAGGCAGGAGCTAGGATTATAAATTACAAATGATATCTTAAAAAATATGATTTAATTGCATTATTTAAAGCGCTGTACTGCTACTTTAATGTCATATGAATTAACTGATAAACAACATGAATAATGGTTTGTTTAAAGCTGATTCATAATTACAAGAGTCATAACTGCAAAATCTAAAACAATGGACCACTGGAACAGAAAAAAAAAAAAACTATTTGAGGAGGATAAAAGTTTTTAAAAAAAATAATCAGATGAAAGGTCAAATATCAAAAACATTTGTGGATTTAATTAGCGAATGAGAAAATTCACATGAATTTTTACATTACTGACAGAAGCAATCATAAAAGTGAATTTTATTTTTAAAAAACAAACAAAAAAAACCAAATAACTTCTTCCATGACATTCATTTCCTCTTTGACTTGTGACTCTTCTTCGAGCGACTGCACAGAAAACAGAAAACCATAAACAGAAAACCATAAGACAATGAGACAAACTGTGCCACATACATGTATCTTACTGTAAATGAATACTCAGATCATGTGTAACAGTGTTGTTACCTCTCCGGTGATTTTGAGTGACTGCGGTGCCTGTGGCTTCTGTGATGACCTGCAAAAGCAAAATGTAGATGAATTCCCAAGCAAGGACGATAAGGACAAAACTCAAATTATCCCTGTGATGAACTGCAATAAATTCAGACTTTTTTTTTCCCCTTAAATGAAATTTACTCATTATTTACATGCAACTAAGTATACAGTGCTTTCTAGAATAAATAGCACTTATAACAAGAGTGCTCTCAGAGCACAATATCCCCCGCTGGCAACTACGCCATAACTCCGGTAAAATGTGACTGAATTGAACGAAATTGCAATATGCGTATTACCGACGTATAACAAAGAAAGAATCCTGTCAAGTTTCGTGAAATTCCTCCAAAAATTGTAAGAGGAGTTGATTTCAGAAGGTGAGTACCCTTCCCGGGACGGATAAACGGATATCGGCACAACATAATCCCCCTTTGGGCCTTTCGGCCAGCGGGGGATAAAAATTGTGAGGGAAGTTGATTTCAGAAAGCAAGCACACCTTGATGAAATTGTCAAAAGTACAAGTTTGTTAAGAATCAAGGGCATAACTCTGGTAAAAATTTGCCCAAATTAAACGAAATTTCAATCTGCGTATTACTGTCATATAACAAAGCCTTTTGCCAAGTTTGGTGAAATTCCTCCACAAATTGTAAGAGCAGTTGATTTCAGAAGAACGTACACCCTCATGAAATTCTCAAAGTACAAGTTATTTAATCAAGGGTCAAAACTCTGGGAAAATTTTCATAAACGAAATTAAATCACAATATGCGTATTACTGTCATATAACAAGGCCTTTTGCCACGCTTCGAGAAATTCATCCAAAAATTGCGAGAGGAGTTGATGTCAGAAGGCAAACACACCTTCATGAAATTGTCAAAGTACAAGGTTGTTGATCAAGGGCCACGACTCTGGGGAAAATGCAACCGAATTGAACTATATGCGTAGTACCGACATATAACAATGCGTTTTACCAAGTTTCGTGAAATTCCTCCAACAACTGTGAGAGGAGTTGATTTCAGAAGGTGAACACCCTTCCCCGGAGAGAGGGAGGGACAGACAGACGGATGGAAATCGCCAAAACATAATCCCTCTTCGGGCCTTTCGGCCAGCGGGGGATAAAAATGAGGAAAGATGGTGGTGTAAAATAACCAGAACGTCAAGGACGTAGTCGCTCATCTGGCCTGCCATCAAAACCACCATGACAACCAAAACATCAAACAGACCTGAAATGTGACGATGTGAGAGAGGACCAACCTCCACGACAAATTGTTTACAACAGGAAAATCAACAAAGGACTACATTTTGTTCTCTGAGGGAAGATCTATCCAAAACATCCATCAGAACTGAATTCGCATGATAAACGAGAGAGGAGGTACAATTCTAGTCAGAAGAAAATGTGTCAAGTTGACCTAATTACTAATTTGTTAGCAAAAAATTGACAATACAATGACCAAGTTTTGTACAGAAGGATGAGTTCTTTCAAATAAAACAAAATCAAAACTGGAATCCATTGAAAACTGAGGGAGGAAACAATTTAACTGAAAATAAACAAGCAAACAACCAAGTTTTGCTCCTCATGGGAAGATCAACCAAAACAACGATCAGAACTGAAACCGGATGAGAAACAAGAGAGGAAATACAATTGTGAGAGAGGCCTGGAAAATTCATTAATTTGGCCTAATCACGAACTCGTTAGCAAAAAAAAAAAAACCTGACAAAACAACAACCAAGTTTTGAGTGGAGTGATGAGTTCTTTGAAACAAAACAATCGGAACGGAAATACGTGCAGAACTGATGGAGGAGATACGATTTAACTGAATTGTGGGTGACGGACGGACGACAGACGCTACGCCATGGCAACAGCTCATCGACCTTCAGGACAGATGAGCTAAACATTAGGCACAAGAATTTTAATTTTGCCTTTAAACAGTGGAAGAACCTCCAAACAGATCGAGCAGACTGTCGTGAGACGTAGCCTACCTGGAGATTTGGAGCGGTGCCTCCTGTCTCTGGATCTGCTGCGGTGTCTGCGTGGACTCTTACTGCGGTGGCGATCGCGCTCACGCTCTCGCTCGCGTCTGGGAGAGGGACTACAGGAGAAGGCAAACAGTTCTATGTTAACCAGGTCAAGATGCCCAAGTCTCACTCTTGGTTTAGTGGATAATCTTGCATGAATATTGTAGATTTGTGCCTAATCATAAAGACCAAACCGTGTTCATTCCAGGACTCGTTCACAATACATGCTCTCTGAACATCCTTTAAACACCGTTAGTACTGTTTCTCTTTACCGTCCTTAGACATGTATACAGTCATGATTTATAATCCCACTATCCAATATCACCTCATAGAAAACGGTGATATTGGATAGTGGGATTATTATTTTTCCCCGTCATTATTTCCCCCTTTTACAACAATACTAAAGTCATCCAAATGATTCAATATCACAAAGGGAATATTAATGCACTTATCAAAATCAGCCTTTGTTAATTCATATTCCTACCAGTGTAGTAGTCGAGTCACTTAACCTCGAGTCCGAGTCCAGTCTCAAGTCCCCAGTGGTCAAGTCCAAGTCTCATCTCATCTTATTATCCTCTAGCCGCTTTATCTTGTTCTACAGGGTCGCAGGCAAGCTGGAGCCTATCCCAGCTGACTACGGGCGAAAGGCGGGGTACACCCTGGACAAGTCGCCAGGTCATCACAGGGCTGACACATAGACACAGACAACCATTCACACTCACATTCACACCTACGGTCAATTTAGAGTCACCAGTTAACCTAACCTGCATGTCTTTGGACTGTGGGGGAAACCGGAGCACCCGGAGGAAACCCACGCGGACACGGGGAGAACATGCAAACTCCGCACAGAAAGGCCCTCGCCGGCCACGGGGCTCGAACCCGGACCTTCTTGCTGTGAGGCGACGGCGCTAACCACTACACCACCGTGCCGCCCCCAAGTCTAAGTCATTAAAGAAAATTTCAAGTCAAGTCTGAGTCTACTATTGATCCGAGTCGAGTCCAAGACTCCAACAGCACCACCATTTGACGGTGGCCGTTTCAGCACCATTAACACGAGTTTGTTCCTGAACATGACGTATGAACAGGTGAATGTGCTTCTTTTTATCAGGGAGTGTGAAGTATTCTGTCAGAGATGGTTGGGAGACGGATGGAAGTGCAGGAGGTGTGTTTATTAATACAAGTGAAGACGGTAAACAATCCAGAACGGCAGGCAAAATCGTAAAACGGTGAATGAGACAATAGGTCGAGCGAGGCACAAACAGGCTATCGTAGACTCGGCAGAATCAAAGACGAGAAACAGGAAATCAAACAAGGAACTACGGCTCGGTAATGTGTCAGCAACACAACTCAATACAATTTTTGTAATCGCCATACTGATGGCACCTCAATCCTGTGCAGGTGCGAGTCGTTTATGCTGCGTGCGTGCTGTCCGGAGCGCGCCCGAGAGTCTATCTGGTGCACGAGTCAAGGCGCGCAGGTGTGACACACTTGCATGTAATTAGTATAAAAATTTACATAGATATAAATATCTTATTAGAAATTATTATGGCATGTTACAAGAAATAAAGAAAAAAATCCGAGTCCTCGTCTCCAATTTACAAGTCCGAATGCAGTTAATGCACGAGTCCGAGTCATCGGTGCTTAAGTCAAAGTCGAGTCACGAGTCCTGGACTAGAATACTACAAGCCTGATTCCTACGACTTGTCAACAATAACTTGCGATTACCAATTATTCACCGAAGGCGAAGTGAACATCTGTGAATAATAACCGAGACGAAGTCGAGGTCATTATTCACGGGGTCTGAGGCGGATAATTATTTTAGTATAAATACACAGGTGATTATTTAAAAAATAAAAATAATTGATTTCAATCTTCAAAAGCGGCATGCAAATGTAATAACGGCATGGCGCAGACTTGTCACTTATCTACGCCGAGTCACATAAAATACTTTGCTTTGAAATCAATAAATCAAATCACAATTCCATTTTACCTTTGAATAGTTTTAAACCAACCTTCATAGCATCTTGAGTGCTTTTAGGAACAGCATTTTCTTTCATAATCTGTAATTCTTCCTCACTTATGAAGGCAAAGTGCTCGGCCACCATTTTGCCGAGTCGCTTGAGGTGATTATTGAGAAATAGTCCGAATTTCTTGACTCATCAGCACGTGCGATTTTCTATAATCGCCTGCGTATTTATACTAATGACCTCGAATCCATCTCTCAGGATCTGATTTGACCATATATTACTCAGGTCACATTATGTAAAATGTTTGTAGCAATTTTAAATGCATCACGTTACGAAAGACAGCTAGAATATGATTTCTGTTTTGCACTTCCATAAACAAAGCAAATATTCTTTGTCTTAAAAAAAAAAAGTTTTAGCACCATTAATGAGCGTTCTTAGCATACTTTAAAACTAAAAACACCTTCCTTAAACTCCAAAATCAACAAAACCCCTGTCTATCAAAATCCTAGGCAATCAAGTGTGTTCAAACTTTAGACTGGTACTCCATGACTCGCCCACATCCCACTGGTGTTTATGAAGAATGTGGAAGCAGACTGATAACGTTTCTGCCGGTGTGTACCTTCGTCTCTTCGGTGATCTGCTTCGTCTGTAAACATAAAATGAAAAGGATAATTAGAAATCAAACTAAGGCTGCTCGATTATGGGAAAAATAATAATCACGATTATTTCAGTCAATACTGAAATCACGATTATTCAAACAATAATAATAATAATAATAATAAGTTCAACTTATATAGCGCCTTTCAAGAAACCCAAGGACGCTTTACAATTATAGACAAAGAAAAAAATAACAATAAAACAAATAAATAAATGAATAAATAATAAAAAAAGTAAAAAGTCCACCAAGTTGGGGTCAAGATGTAATTCCAGTGGTGTAGCAGCCACAGTCCCACCAAAAGGCGCATGAAAACGAGTCCCACATCTCCAGCACCGCCGCCGTCAGCCACATCGCTCGAACACCACGCCGTGGATCCACAAAGCGAGCACAGAAGCTCCGCCACGCAGAGCGCTGGTATGTCCCAAAACGCCTGCACAGCTGCCGCGACGCCACCGAGCAACATCGCTCGGAACATCACGCCAAGCATTAAAGCGCAGAGCGCTGGACAACCACGAATGTTAAATGAGCAGCGAGCTCGCTGCAGTCCATAGCTGGGAGCGCAGGCATCGCCCACGGTGAACCAAGGCCTAGAGGGAACCAACGCCCAAAACTGGGTCCGGAGCTACACCATAACCGGCGGACAAAACACTCAAACAAAACACCAAACTACACAAACACACAGAAAAATAAATAAATAAAATGAAAATTGAAAAAGAAATAAAAAAATTTAAAAAAAAGCTCTGGTGAGAAGCGGCAGCCAGAATGCGCACGACGTACTCTCAACCGGAAACAGAAACGAAAAAAAAAAAGGCAAACGATTTTTTGAAACAATGCATTTATTCAGCATTTCTCTTGAAAACAAAACAAAAAAAACTCTTTGTTATTGATCATTTACGTTCACCTTTCTTTCAAACTGAAAATATAGTTTAGAAAAACTTAAGTTTGCGATGTATAAAACAAAATAAAAATATTCTTTTGACATAAGACAGAGAAAAACAAATGCACATTCTATCCAGTTGTCCACAATCTCTATATTGAAAAAAATAAAATAAATGTACTTATTTATATAAAGAATATCCAAAAATAAACTTTGGTACACTTTAGTGCAATACTACAAAATTCCAAATCAAACATTTTTGTAAACACCCACTATTGCATGGGTGCAAAGCAACTGAAATTAACTTTAACTTGAATAAGTTTAGGTGAATATGGCAAATGCTGTTAAGATTTCTTAAAAGGTTTTTTGCAAGAAATACCAGCCTGTTAACATGATCAGGTTTCAGAGATGCACGCAAGCAAGTAACAATGTTTCCACTAGTGCTAAAAACTCTCGCTGACGAGGAGCTTGTGGCAGGGACACACAAGTATTTCCTGGTGAGATTTGAAAGATGTGGGTAGACAGCTTTTGCATCTCTCCACCATGTCAGAGGGTCCTTCTCAGGATCTATTGATTCTGTCTGGAAGTAAGACTGGATCTCATAACGTTTGTCAAACTCGTTTATCATTTTCTTAAAACCCCCACCCTCTACTGCATTGATAGGCTGCATGTCTTTGGCTAAATAATATCCGATGGATGCTGCGAGTGCGTTGTGCCTCTCCGAACTCGTGGCATACGGAGTGGCATTGTAGAGAGTGGCTGAAATGGATGGCTGCATTGTCTTGCTGGTTGTGGCGGCATCGGCTTTATCTTTGTTTTTTATTATGTAGTGAAAACTCATTATGTCTGATTATTATAACTATTCTTTAAGTTCGTTTCTTAAGACGCGTATTTTTACAAACGAGGTAACATACTAAAAAATACGTGTCTTAAGAAACGAACTTAAAGAATAGAATAATTTGTTTTTTATTGTTTTGTCGTGAATAACTTTATGGCTCAGTTTCAGGTGGTTGAAGAGGTTTGTAGTGTTGCCAAAAGGCGCAGATACTACCTTATTGCAAATCTTACACACGATGCGCTTCTGTTCCACGTCGGATTCTTCGAATCCAAAGTGATCCCGTATTACAGACGTTTTTCGTCCCTTTTTGTCGACCAACCGATTCTGCCCTCCTTCTGTCATCTTGCGAGCCTACCTTGCGCCAAACAATTCACAATCTCTCCTCCTTTCAGCTGCGTGAGTGGAGAGCCATAGAGACACACACACTGCTTCCGCCGCGCGAGTGTTGTCGGCAAGTCTGCGCATGGGCCCGCGGGAAGGAAATGTATTGCGTGTGCGCGTCCCCGACAAACGGCAAAATAATCGTTTCAACTCGATTATATGAATTTTGAGATCGTTTGACACAAAAATCGAAATCGTGATCAAAATTCGATTAATTGCACAGCCCTAAATCAAACAGGCTGTTTCGACACATGACGCACTCCATGAACACACAAAGGTTTCGTCAGTGCAGGAAAGAAACATCTAGCAGTATTTTTAAAAAAATAAATAAAAGATAGACAAGCAATTCCGACTGAGGTTTTATCCAAGAACGCCCATAAAACTTGAACACAACTACTCAAAGTCACTCACTATCTAGTTGATTTCATCTTACATGTCAGATACTGACCTTCTGGGTGAGCGGCTTCGTCTGTAGCGAGGAGATGGAGATCTGCGTGGTCGATCCAGATCTCTGTAACTCCGTCTGTGTGGCTCTGGTGCCTGCACTCGCTCCGGCTAAACACAATCAAGAGAGAAAGAAGTTACAAACTGTTTGGAAGCTATTTATACACCTTGTGTTTGCCAAGAGGTGTAACACCGATCGTTTTTCATGAATGAAGCATCCAATCAGACATGTGTGCCATTTCCAATCCACTGTTTTGATGAATGCACTGTAATGTGTTTAAAAAACAGAAACAAAAGAACACCACATTCCTTTTTTGGCTCAGCCTTTGGCTGAAGCCTATTGAGGCGCCGGTCTGGATGTGTACGTTTAACCGAGTTCGAGCATGTTTAACCCCTTCAATGCCCTTGGACGAGTCATGTACGTCATGAAAACTTTTACCGCTGCGCCTTATAACGTACGTTACTCATCATAAACACCTTTTATGTACCTTACATGGCACATTACTTTTACTGTAGCACATTACTGCGAGTTGGCCTAGTGGTTAGCGTGTCCGCCTCTCGATTGGGAGATCGCGAGTTCTATTCATGGTCGGGTCATGCCAAAGACCATCATGAAAATGGTACCCAGTTACTTGGATCCTTGGTGTACATTAAAGGGATAGTTCGGGATTTTTGACATGAATCTGTATGGCATCCCCATCGATAGTGTCGTGCAAACACACTGACTTACCCCTGACAGCATCCTGTGAGTCCAGTTCTTGTCCAGTTTTGGTCCAGACGAAAGTAGTCCGGCAAGTTTGTTGGGGTCACGAAAGTAAAACGTTTTTCGTCTCAAAACAGTATGTGTTCAAAAGAGTGATATATTTGCATCACAAAACCGTTGTCAAATAAAAAGTCAGACCTCGAAATCGCTTGGCGCCATTTTCTCTCCCTTCTTATCACTGCGCGCTGCCGGCTTCATCCAGCTGCGGCTCCAGCTTCAAGGATAAGCTGGAGCCGCATAAGTAGGAGTCCCGGCGGGTGGTTTGTATTCGATTCGTTTATATCCCGACCTTGTTAGCTGTCACATTTATGTTCATGGACCCGGTAAGCTGGTAAATAATATTTATTATTTTTTTTTTCTTTACCAAATTCTAACAGAAAACGAGAGCGCCGGAAAGGGAAAGCTGAGCCGAGCCGCCTCACGGCTGTAATGCAAATTGCTTTCCTCCTCAGTATACAAGTGCGCTTCCATGTCAGGGAAAAAGAAACTACCACTGCTGCCTATGTAGTGCCCTATTTATACAAATAGGAGTCATTCAGGATTCAGCCATGTTTTTGCTCCGTGTCATGGCTGAATCCTGAATGACTCCTATTTGTATAAATAGGGCACTACATAGGCAGCAGTGGTATTTTTCCCTGACATGGAAGCGCACTTGTATACTGAGGAGGAAAGCAATTTGCATTACAGCCGTGAGGCGGCTCAGCTCAGCTTTCCCTTTCGGGCGCTCTCGTTTTCTGTTAGAATTTGGTAAAGAAAAAAAAATATATATATTATTTACCAGCTTACCGGGTCCATGAACATAAATGAGACAGCTAACAAGGTCGGGATATAAACGAATCGAATACAAACCACCCGCCGGGACTCCTACTTATGCGGCTCCAGCTTATCCTTGAAGCTGGAGCCGCAGCTGGATGAAGCCGGCAGCGCGCAGTGATAAGAAGGGAGAGAAAATAGTGCCAAGCGATTTCGAGGTCTGACTTTTTATTTGACAACGGTTTTGTGATGCAAATATATCACTCTTTTGAACACATACTGTTTTGAGACGAAAAACGTTTTACTTTCGTGACCCCAACAAACTTGCCGGACTACTTTCGTCTGGACCAAAACTGGACAAGAACTGGACTCACAGGATGCTGTCAGGGGTAAGTCAGTGTGTTTGCACGACACTATTGATGGGGATGCCATACAGATTCATGTCAAAAATCCCGAACTATCCCTTTAAGTCCTAGTAATTCCTGTTTATGGACAGGTTCTCATTGACAAGACCCGTTGTCTTGTTTTTTTTTTAAGTTGTTTTTGATTACTAAAAGTTATTTTTACTCTACAACAGTGTTTTTTGTGATTTTTCTATACAAATATTAAAAATATAAAAGTTCTGAACAAGTTAAAGAAAGATTATCAAAATATCCCAGTTTTGACCCATTTTTGTCCTATATGCCCGGCACATTACAAGTAATTATGGGTGGCAGTCAAGGGGTTAAGAACGTAATTGGTGCTCCAGACTCAGGTAGCGTTTCCACAGTTGTTCCCCGATATCTCAAACTATCTGGTGTTGCAGACATCCTTCTACACCACAAAACAGATGGAAGAAGCTTGCAACTTTTTGTATGTGGCTGGGTAAAGGACCTCGGTATCAAGTCGCTGCAGAATGAATCCTGTATTGTTTTTGCCCGTGTAAGTATGTGGGTTTTTTTTAAGCTTTTCGTTCACATCTTTACAATGAAGCGGTGCAAGTTGAAGTCTAAACAAACAGTTCGCTTGATTCGCACTTGTGTTGGCTCTTATCTCTCAGGTAAATCAATCAATCATTTACAAAGATCATCAGAAACCCCTTTAAAGACCTGGATCTAAGTTAAACAAGACGGAGAAGTGATCACGGCGCATTGTAACTGTACGGCTGGGTAAAAATTCTGTCGCAACCTTGATGCATATGGACTTTGTGAGGAGTAAACAAAGAAACAGCTGGGGACTTTAGCGCTTCATAACTAAGAAAAAGTACCGTAAAATAATGACACATAGCAAGAAAAGTACTTGAAAAACACTAAGGACATAGTTGAGAGGGATATGGGTCTGTCTCAGAAACTGGTCTCTCATTTGGGACATTATGGTCAAAAAATAAATTTTCTAATTTCACTATTTTTTTTTGCATTTACTGAACACTCAATGTTTCTTTTGTCATGTTTAATAAGAATAAAGATAGCATCTTGCTTTATCTGGCCTCCACTGTGGAACATTTTTTTTTATTACAATTCAAATGCTTTTGTAAAATTGATTTCCATATAAAATAACTCCATCATGAAGAATTAAAACCCCTCCTTCACAGATGAGTGAAAATATTGAATAAATTTCCTCTTTTTGATTGCTTGGGTTAAAAATGCCAAGTTATGATGACTGAATTGATTATTCACTTAAATATGAATAATATGATACATTTTGGGTATTTGATAGGCGAAATAGGACACAATGGAGAAATCAAGAACACACCGGAAAGATGAGAATAACGGCGGTGGTAAAAGAACAGCGACTGTAGCGGCTGAAGGTCGCGCGGGTCTCTGTTGCGGAGCGCGAGCAACGGGACATCACTACCGCACCGGACGGAGCGCGAGGCGGGGGCGGGGCAAAATGACTGGCCGTAGATTCTATCAAAAGTTTGATCTACATTGACCATGGTTGCAAAATATTGGCCAAAAATACGCAAACACTACGAAATATGAAAGCAAGATGAGAAAGAAACATTCTATTGCCTTATACTGCAAGACTAAAACAAAATAAAACTGTCAAAACTCACCTTTTCAGCGATAACGTCCGAACAGATCACTCGCGTAACAGAAAGACCGCAAATGGAAGCACGATCAACTTCTAACTGTTGGAGTGGAAAATTCCATTCTACACATGCAAATTGTTAATGTGTCCCCTTCCCCACACACAAATAACACGCTACGGTAAAAAATAGACCACAGCTCATTTTATAGCTCAGAAATTCATACAAGACCAGCTACCATCGTAACATATTCTGTAAGAAACATATTCTAGACCGAACTTTCAGCTTTCGTTTAAAAAAAGAAAATCGCAGATTTATAACTAAATTTTTATATGGCGTAGTGATTTTAAGTTACTACTTTTGGTGAGGTAGTGACCTTGACCCTGAGGCTTTCCGTTTAGATCAAAACACACGATCGTATTGGTTTTGCGGAAAACGGAGTTACAACGGTGATCAAATATTTTGCATGATGTTTTATTACGGTTATGATTATTCTGTGAGCGCACCAATCCTTAGGCGTATAAAGTTACAACTTAAAATACAGTTAGTGATAACTGTAGACTTTTCAGTGGACTACAACCTTTTTAAGGGAATGCGATGTAGTCAACCATTTATCATGTCCCAGATCAAGCCGCCATTTTTCCACAAATTTGCAGAATTTTTGCCAAATTCTGAACAGAGTATTCACATCAAAGATTTAGTTTTATCTGTATTATTTTTTTCATCATTTTATTTCAAATTAAAAACCAACATCACCATTCAAAACCGTATAGTTTATTGACAGTATATTTAGTGGGGTACCCCCACAGTACCCAGTTTTTGAGACAGACCCATATACAAACCTTTCACCAAGTGAAACTCGAGCATGCTTCGACTCGGCTCCCTTCGGTTTCAGTGAGAGGTTCAAAAGCCACCTTTCTTGACGTCTTTTTGTGAAATCCTGTGTTTGTTCACCCTTTTTTATTAGTTCACGGGGAACCCTGAAGAAACTTTTATCAGTTTCATGGTTTGATCGATTCGAACAACCTAAAACAACGCAAGCGTAAAGCATTTTCATGCGAGCAATGCACCTTCTCCGTACAAACGCTTTGTCGACTGAGCTTTGGTAGACCACCAACTAAAGTTCTGAATAACTAATGAAGCGGATGTGACATCACATCAAACCCAAGAACGACATCAGTGATTGTGTTTTAATTTTTACAGAACATCCAATCATCTGTCCAAAGAACAGAACAAAACAAGACATCCTGTAAGAAGGAAAGTAAGAAAATGTATTATCCCTCACCTTCTCCTCCTCCTCCTCTTCTTCTTCACTGGACTCCACCTCATCCAGGTCTTCTTCCAGGGCACTGATACGTGGATCGAGCAGCTCGGCCTCCTCCAGAACCTGCCTCTTCTACAAACATCACATCCAACAGCACAGACTCGTACCTGAGCACAGATGCTTATCCAGCAAATCATTCTGAACTCGAGTAGAAATTTGAACCACCAACCTGAAGCCTTGGGAGAATGACGTCACACACACGCTCGGCATGAAGCAGCTCGTCTATGAACTCGTCCACGTGCATCAGTTCAAATTCTGAGGAAAGGCATGTTCAGAGACTCCTTCTTTAGGTTTATACACTACCGTTCAAAAGTTTGGGGTCACCCAGACAATTTTGTGTTTTCCATGAAAAAGTCACACTTTTATTTACCACCATAAGTTGTAAAATGAATAGAAAATATAGTCAAGACATTTTTCTGGCCATTTTGAGCATTTAATCGACCCCACAAATGTGATGCTCCAGAAACTCAATCTGCTCAAAGGAAGGTCAGTTTTATAGCTTCTCTAAAGAGCTCAACTGTTTTCAGCTGTGCTAACATGATTGTACAAGGGTTTTCTAATCATCCATTAGCCTTCTGAGGCAATGAGCAAACACATTGTACCATTAGAACACTGGAGTGAGAGTTGCTGGAAATGGGCCTCTATACACCTATGGAGATATTGCACCAAAAACCAGACATTTGCAGCTAGAATAGTCATTTACCACATTAGCAATGTATAGAGTGGATTTCTGATTAGTTTAAAGTGATCTTCGTTGAAAAGAACAGTGCTTTTCTTTCAAAAATAAGGACATTTCAAAGTGACCCCAAACTTTTGAACGGTAGTGCATATGCTTTAAATAAACAGACTGTGTGTCTGTGATAGTTTTTTTTTTTTAATTCATAATCCACCAATAGACTTGCAGTGCTCATTTTTTTCCCCCTTCTCTCATTTCAACAACCAGAGAAAGAAACCCTACTCGCTAAACATCTCCGGTTCAACATGAAGCGACACCCTGCACAGAAAATCACCGAGGTTTATCTGGATGACACTGAAACGATCAGACGAGTGCTGAGTTTGGTGAAAAACAGGAGGTGAATCGGCCTGTAACTTTCCTTCAAGGAGAACGGAGAAAAACACCGACATGGCCAATCCGGAAGGAAATAAAATCACAAAGGGGCACTTTTCTGATATGACCCCATATACAGTGGTGCTTGAAAGTTTGTGAACCCTTTAGAATTTTCTACATTTCTGCATAAATATGACCTAAAGCATCATCAGATTTTCACACAAGTCCTAAAAGTAGATAAAGAGAACCCAGTTAAACAAATGAGACAAAAATATTATACTTGGTCATTTATTTATTGAGGAAAATGATCCAATATTGCATATCTGTGAGTGGCAAAAGTATGTGAACCTTTGCTTTCAGTATCTGGTGTGACCCCCTTGTGCAGCAATAACTGCAGTTAAATGTTTCCGGTAACTGTTGATCAGTCCTGCACACCGGCTTGGAGGAATTTTGGCCCATTCCTCCGTACAGAACATCTTCAACTCTGGGATGTTGGTGGGTTTCCTCACATGAACTGCTCGCTTCAGGTTCTTCCACAACATTTCCATTGGATTAAGGTCAGGACTTTGACTTGGCCATTCCAAAATATGAACTTTATTCTTCTTTAACCATTCTTTGGTAGAATGACTTGTGTGCTTAGGGTCGTTGTCTTGCTGCATGACCCACCTTCTCTTGAGATTCAGTTCATGGACAGATGTCCTGACATTTTCCTTTAGAATTCGCTGGTATAATTCAGAATTCATTGTTCCATCAATGATGGCAAGCCGTCCTGGCCCAGATGCAGCAAAACAGGCCCAAACCATGATACTACCACCACCATGTTTCACAGATGGGATAAGGTTCTTATGCTGGAATGCAGTGTTTTTCCTTTCTCCAAACATAACGCTTCTCATTTAAACCAAAAAGTTCTATTTTGGTCTCATCCGTTCACAAAACATTTTTCCAATAGCCTTCTGGCTTGTCCATGTGATCTTTAGCAAACTGCAGACGAGCAGCAATGTTCTTTTTGGAGAGCAGGGGCTTTCTCCTTGCAACCCTGCCATGCACACCATTGTTGTTCAGTGTTCTCCTGATGGTGGACTCATGAACATTAACATTAGCCAATGTGAGAGAGGCCTTCAGTTGCTGAGAAGTTTTCCTGGGGTCCTTTGTGACCTCGCCAACTATAACACGCCTTGCTCTTGGAGTGATCTTTGTTGGTCGACCACTCCTGGGGAGGGTAACAATGGTCTTGAATTTCCTCCATTTGTACACAATCTGTCTGACTGTGGATTGGTGGAGTCCAAACTAGAGATGGTTTTGTAACCTTTTCTAGCCTTTATACTTGTCTGCGTCTGTTCTGATGTACTTCAAGGTGCTGACTGCAAAGTCATCTGAAATGTTTTAATTTTTTAATCATGCATGGCATTTTCCTACATTTCGCAAGAACAATATCATGTGGATGAGATGTGATCATTTTGATGTCCTGAGTAGGGCTGGGTTCAAAAGATTGATCTCTTCCAGGTGGCTATAGGCACTATTTTCTCGACCGCGCAAGGACCGCTATAAAAAGCGGGTGCCGGGAAACGAAACCGAAACTTAAGAACGCGAGATGGCTGAAGCTGTACAGCTAAAATCACCGCCTGGCCTGAAAGCTGATGTATGGCATTACTTTGGATTCAAACGTTACGAGGACAGAGACGAAGAAGTCGACAGAACAAAAGCAGTGTGCAAACTGTGCCACATAGAGGTAAAATATAGTGGCAATACAACCAATCTCCGCAACCACTTATCCAGGCACCACGCCGACACAGTTTCAGCTAAACCTGCGGCGAATCAAACTGCACGGGAGAAGGCATTTGGTGTTAAATTACATGCACAAACACATATTGGGCTGTTCCTGTCAATAGGGACAGTTTTTACTTTTAAGTGACAATCCAGCAATATCTAAGTAAATCGATATCGAATCGGATTGTGACCTTATGAATCGGAATCGAATCGATCCAGTAAATCTGGATCGATTCCCAGCCCTAGTCCTGAGGGTCACTTTTCTCCCTTTTGGGACCAAATATCCTCCTTCTCGAGGTAAACAGTATGGCTCTATGGAAACAGGCGAACATGAGGAACTTTAAATATATAATTAGCATAACTACGGAACCGCATCACACCAAGATGGCGATGTGTGGAAAACACTGATTCTGCATCGACCTTGGAGAGTTTCGAGTCGCAGGGATGTAATTTTTGGTAGACCTTCGTGAATAGATCCATGAAACAAAAAGACCAATATCTTTTCTCTGTTCCTGCTTTTGTGTTTTTGTTTCTTTCTCTGTCAGATCAAAACATTCGATGTATAACTCCATACTCGCTACTGTGGAGACGAGCTCATGCACTGCTTAGCTAAAATAGCTAAGCGCTAGCTAGAACGATCTAGTTATCTGTCCAGAAAAATGACATCATCGAACCTTGCTCTATCTTACAGTTGCACTCACTAGGCAGGCTTTCCTTTTCTTTTCCCCTGGCAGGAGAGCCGAGTCCGTTATATTCGCCCATGCTGACTTGTTTTGGTTAAAAGTAGGTCAAATACGCCTCACGGTGGTCACGCCTCACGGTGTTACTCACTTGTTTTGGCAATCTCCGGGATTGTAAAATGCAGGTCACGTTTTATCTCGCCAAAACATTTACGCACAGGATACACAGTGTGTGCAGCAGTGAAACAGCTTGAAACTGCAACAGCAACAGAGCATTTTACCCAGAATTCAACTTTGCAGTCAGAACCAACGCTCTGTACATCATTACATTCGCTACCTATTTTCAACCTCGTCACACTGGTTTCCAGGCAACCAAAACATGAGACTGGAGCATACACTTGTATCCTGGTGGATTTGTGATTGGTCCCCCCAGACTGTGTGTTACTTACCTCCGTTCCTGTTCTGACTTTTAATCTTTCTATAGTCATTGTACAATGGTTCCAGATATTTATAACAGTCCACTGAGGTGCCTGTCAGGCGCATGTACGTGGCTCCAAGCAGGCGGACATATCTGGACAGAAAAAAAAAAAGAAAAAAAAGTCATAACGTTTTTTGAAAATGAATAAACTGACAGTACAGCTGGTTTCTTGGTGATCAATTCCAGCTCTTGTATTTGGCTTCACGAGCCATCAGAATTTCCCAGACACAGGGTCACTCCATTTACTACACGGAACTTCGAACTGAATAACTACGACCTTATTTATGAACATAAACAGGATTATTACAGAAAATCATACTTTTATCAGGTCTGCAGAACTGTGGAACGCTTTTTTAAATATAAAATACTACATTAAATCAGGGCTTTGAACCGGAATTTTTTTCCTATTGGTTCGTTCCGAACAGAAACGGAATTTTAACGTTTCCGGTTTTGGGTTCCACCATTAAATAGACGTTCCCGAACCGGTTAGAACAAAAAAATTTCGTTCCCGGAACGGTTAATTACGTTCCCTGTCAGCTGTTTAACAAATGGCTATAAAATTATGTCTCTGTCTCATCCAGCTTAAGCCAAATGTAGGCTAATTCTATTACAACCTTCATTAAATAAGACAAGAAATAATTCAAAACAATTATTTCAAATGTTGGTGATTTGGATTCTCAGTATGTCTTCCCATCTACACAAACAGAAAAAGTGCCAAAAATGAAAGATAATTCATTTAGTGTGTTACCAAAGGCTAGTCAGGCCCTATAGAGGGCTACCGCATGACATCACCGCGCCGCGAGATTTTGTTAGGCGCCATATTGGAAATACACATCTATGCAAGTACATACATTCATAAACTACAGCTGAAATGTAGCCAGGGCCGGTTCTGCCCTAATCTGGACCCGGGTGCAACATCGCGCAACCCCCCCCCCAAAAAAAAAACCAGTCTAAATCAGGACAACCATCACATAACTATAAACATTTTATATCAACTATTTTAACTAAATGGGCTATAATAAATCGGGCTGCCTCAGAAAAGTAACCATTCAATGACGCAACTGAAAGCCTGCAGCCACGGCGGGCTGCCTCAGAAAAGTAACCATTTGTCCTACCTTAAAACTTGTTTTGCATTTTCTGCCTCCTTTTTTGTATTTTCGACCCTCCGTTTATTTTCTTTCCTTTTCTGAAAACCCGATTTGTGTCCAGACATTTTGTTCTGCTACCAACGAACTAACTCGTCAGGTCTCGTCTCTCGAGCGCGCGATGATTCCCGTGGGAAGGGCAACAACTGATACATTTTTACAAACAGCCAATAGGGAGGTTGCATCGTTCAGGCTCTTATTTGCTCAGACACTCAGTAATGGAGACGTGATGGCAGTCCACCTTCCCGCTCTCTCCATTCAATCAGCGAACGTCACACAGGAAGTGAACCCCAGCGGGTCATAGAAACTTGCGCAGGAGAAGAATGACTATTTGTATAGGCTACAGAAACTTTGAGGAACGAAATAAAAACCGGTATTAACCGGTTACCATTATTTTTAATAAGCGTTTCTGTTCCGGAACATAAAAAATAATAAAGTTTCTGGTTTCGTTTCTGTTCCATGTGAAATAGAAAAAGTTCCCGGTTTTCGTTTTCGTTCCTTGAACCGGTTCAAAGCCCTGCATTAAATCCTTCGATTCGGTATCCATGTTTAAATCTTGCCTTCTTGACATTTATCAATTAAAACAAACAACTTAGTCTTCTACGTTCGCGTCGAATGAAAACGTAATGATATTGTGTGATTAATATTTTCCTGGCGGCACGGTGGTGTAGTGGTTAGCGCTGTCGCCTCACAGCAAGAAGGTCCTGGGTTCGAGCCCCGTGGCCGGCGAGGGCCTTTCTGTGCGGAGTTTGCATGTTCTCCCCGTGTCCGCGTGGGTTTCCTCCGGGTGCTCCGGTTTCCCCCACAGTCCAAAGACATGCAGGTTAGGTTAACTGGTGACTCTAAATTGACCGTAGGTGTGAATGTGAGTGTGAATGGTTGTCTGTGTCTATGTGTCAGCCCTGTGATGACCTGGCGACTTGTCCAGGGTGTACCCCGCCTTTCGCCCGTAGTCAGCTGGGATAGGCTCCAGCTTGCCTGCGACCCTGTAGAAGGATAAAGCGGCTAGAGATAATGTGATGTGTGAATGTGTAATATTTTCCTCATGATATAACTCATCCGCCGATATCGTTCAATTTTTAGTACCTGGTTTTGAAGAGGTAACCTTCCTTTGTCATCTTTGTCTATGTGACTTTCCCCCCCTCCTCTCTTTATCATCCAGTGCTGATATTGTATGGTTTCTGCATCTGACTTAATTTTTATATACATCTTATTCATCAACACATACATTAATTCATATCAGCACAAAGTTTTCTATTGTTTATTATCTTTGTGTATTGTAGTATAATTTGAAGGTGTAATCTTTGTAAGAAGAAGCCTTTGTTTGTCACATGTACACTCAAGAACAGTGAAATTCCTCCTCTGAAGCAGTGAACACACACACCCACACACCCAGAGCGGTGGGCAGCTATGCTACAGCACCCAGGGAGCAGTTGGGGGTTAGATGCCTTACTCAAAGGCATTTTATTTGGGGGAAACTGGAGCACCCGGAGAAAACCCGCACAGACACGGGGAGAACATGCAAACTCCACATAGAAAGGGCCCCGTCAGCCACTGGGCTTGAATCCAGAACCTTCTTGCTGTAAGGCGACAGTGCGAACCACTACACCACCGTGTGCTGCATTACTGTGTTTTAGCATGTAGAGGTTCGGTGGCAATTGGGACGCAAGTCCTGTTCCTTTCTCCTGCCACATGTCATTTGTTCGTAATTAGTTATTGTCTTATTTTTTTTTCTTCCTTTGTATTCTGTGTAAATGTGTCAAGCTCAATAAACTAAACTACTAATGCAGCAGCAAGAAAAAAAAAAAAATCACAACCTCCGTTATTTCATTCATTCATTTTACAAACTAATGATTTTGTGTACGAATAAGTTAAAACATTCAGACAAGCCACATTTAAATATATACTTTAAATTCTCTCACTATCAGCACGAGCGTAGTACAGCAATAAATAAATAAAAATAATAATAATTATAAAAGTAATAAAATGCACAACTTTCCCAGTCTATCTACCTCCACTAACCAAACCAGTGTTGTGTCTGGAATCATGTACTTCAGTAGTAAATGTGACTGTTATTAAGTACCAACACTAACCAGGTTTAAAAATAAATAAATAAATAAATAAAAAACCCTCTTCCGTAGCCTTCAACCCCACCAAGAGGTCTGTTTTGCATGCCAGCCTTTTGGATTTTCTAAATTTGTAAATACATGAGTCAGAGTCTTCGATTTGAGACGCGCCCATGACAATCATGATGCAACTTTCAAAGTTTTAAGTGAGCCAGAACTTGTGTGTGTGGGCGGGTGGCATGGTGGTTAGCACTGTGTGTCACCTCACAGCGAGAAGGTTCTGGGTTCGAACCTCACAGCAGACGGGGGCCTTTCTGTGTGGAGTTTGCATGTTCTCCCCGTGTGGATTTCCTCCAGGTGCTCTGGTTTCCCCCCCACTGTCCAAAGACACGTACTTTAGGTAAATCAAAGGGGGTGAAAATTAATTGGGCTTTTCCCTGTACTCCTTCCCTGTCACAAACTACATGACATATTTAAAAAAAAAAAAAAAAAAAGTGTTTTACATCATTCTGCATATATTGTACACTAAACATTTACCGTATTTTCCAGACTATACGTCGCTCCGGAGTTGAAGTCGCATCAGCCAAAAAATGCATTATGAAGACGAAAAAAACATATATACGTCGCACCGGACTACAAGTCGCACTTTTTTGAAGGGTTATTCTATCCATGGAATCTGTGATTGTATCTGATAAGCGGCGCGTGGTTACTGCGCGACTGCATTGTTTATTTAATAAATGAACAGCTGAGCAGTGATGACGCGCCCTTTGCCCTGTAAATAGCCTAGTCTGATTATTTTAAATATCTACTACTATCTTTAATACTATCACTATCGTTATTACTAATAGCCTATATTATTATTATGACTAATATTAGTAGCCTATTACTAATCGTTACTATCGTTATTACTCGCGGTGGGAAAAAAAAAAAAACATATACATGTCGCACCGGAGTATAAGTCGCATGGCCAGCCGAACCATGAAAAAAAAAGTGCGACGTATAGTCCGAAAAATACGGTAAATACTGCTTTTAAATCTTCCAGATGTGCGTAAGGGTGATCCCAGCTTAGGGTTGCAGAAAATTTAGGATAATTTGACCATAAAGTTTGGGAATCCTGACGTTTTTACGTGTTTGCTTTAAATGCACGTAGTCATTTCGTACACATAACAGAAGACTGAAATGTTGACACTGGTTTGGTTTTACATTCGAATACAAGCGAGTTTTTAATTGTTTCTTTTCAGGTTTGCTTGCCGACTCGTCCGTCATTAATCCGGTCCGGATTAACACACGGTAATTCTGGATTACGTTCATCTATCACGAAGCCCGATGACAAGAACACAAACTTCAGCTCAAAATCACCAAAGAAAACTGATCTCCGTACTTGAAATCTTCATTCTTGATGAATTCTACGATGATGTCTTTCTCTGGCTGAATCTGGAGCATCTTCAGGGTGAGACATAAGAAGGGTGTGGGTTTGATGTTGCCTCCGTACACGCCGCCGATGTACTTCAGCTCCATCGCTTTGTCCACAACGAGCTCGGCTTTACGTGGTGAAAGCAGCGACAGTGTAGGAGAACAGAAAAAAAAAAAAGATATAAAAACAGAGAGAACATAGTTTAGAATCCGACTACATATTCACATACAAGTACACGTTTTGTGCAAGTGAGTACAAAAGTTTGTGCACCCCACAGGTAAGCTTTGTAATGCAAGTTTTGCAGATGCTGGATGAAAAGTGGCAGATTCTACCGTAACTGGATCCATTAACCACTTGCCCACAAAATAAGAAATTTTTCTTGTCCTTTTTTCAGTGAGGTAATATTTTCAAGATTGAAAATATGGTATTTGGTCTTCTAAAACAGCACGTCATTTAAAAATACACTGAGTATATCAATAAAAGATTTTTAAAGAATAAAGTTCTATTTCTTTGACATATCTGACAGACATAACTCCCATTTTAAAAATCACTTTCATTATCCCTGTTGCTATCGTCAGTGAATTTCTGTCAGATGACCTGACGATAGACTCAGCCATTATGGATCTTTGGTAGTTATCGTGTTATCTGTTGGGTGTCAACAGACAGAGTTGCAATAGATTAACAGCGAAAAAACAATTTCATTCACGAGAGAAGCCCACAGTTATTTTTAAAAAATGCTATCGTCAGTCTGTCAGTCAAATGCACCTGACGATAGCAAAATTCAAGCCCTCACCACGCACATGTTGACTGACGCAAAGAGGAAATTCTACTGCGCATGATTTTTGTGACAGCAGACATTTACTTCCAGGCAAGACTTGGAGCTCTGACAGCTAGATTTCATCAAATAAATCAAGGTAAGATTTTCAGTCAGCTATCCTGACGATAGAAATTTTTGACAATAGAAACATTGAGAATATATTTGTGCATTCATATTTAAAGATTTCTGGAGGAAAACTATCATAAGTTGAGATAAATCAGAGCCACTTGCGACCCTTTCAGCCGACAGGCCATTTCAATGTGGTATTTCCCCGCGAAAGTGACACAGTCGTGTCTATCGTCACTGTTCTGACAATTATTGTTGATATTTCAATTTTGAAAATAAACTATCTTTATTTCAATATTTTATTTTATTATTTGGTTCTAATGATGAGGTATTTAATATTATTACTAAATTTGTCAGATTAATAATGTAAGAAACAGTTTTGTTGCTATTGTCATCTAGCGTGTCTGTCAGAATATGATGGTAGACGTTAGTTTGTCTGTCAGATTTTGATGATCGAAACCGATGTGTTTCTATTGTCATTTAGCATGTCTGTCATGTCAGGCTTTTATTAATTAGTTACCAGGACTACTGTCCTAAAATTTACTGTGAATGTCCAAGACCCCAAATGCTACTAGAAAAACTTAATAGAATGATCAAAATAATCAATTCAGCAATTTAAGGAGATGGGACTTAACTGGCCTCTGTTATGGTAGAATCTGCCAAGTAACAGAAGTGTTCAATCCCTGGACGTGTTTTACAGGACGACTGAGATTTTATATCTGACACTGTTATAGAAGCGAGTTATTTATAAAATCACGCTGTTATCACCCAGATGAGGATGGGGTTCCCTTTTGAGCCTGGTTCCTCTCGAGGTTTCTTCCTCATGTCGTCCCAGGGAGTTTTCCCTTGCCAGCGTCGCCACAGGTTTGCTCATTGGGAATACATTTGGGATAAAATCAGCTCATGTTTCAAGTCTTTAATTTTCTGGAAAGCTGCTTTGCGACAATGTCTGCTGATAAAAGCGCTATACAAATAAACTTGAATTTTTTACTGAACAAAAGAACGTGTCGCAATAAAAAGTCTAACTTTGTTACTGAACGTGATCTAAACCCAGACATTTATTCCATTTTCTTTAGTCCTTGCATATGTACAGTATTTCTTCCACATCTGAATGAAAGTCTCTACTTTTTGTCCTTTTTCCCCAGCTCAAATTTAAAAAAAAAAAAATCCACCAGCAAGCGCCTTTTTTACATTATAAAAATACATTTGAACAAATGATCCGATGTCTGCCTTCTTTGACCTCTGTTTCGACTCATTTCCCAAAACCACAAAGAGACGAATACTTCAGACTTTTTCCCAAGAAATAACCAAAAAATAATAATTCAAACCAGGAATGAGAATGATGTAATAAATGTGATGTATATTCTGAACATGATATTAATCAGCGGTCTCAAAAGTAGCCGGTCACCGGCGGCAAATCGCCGGCTATGGCTTGTTATGCCGCCGGCTATTGTCAGTCGAGTCACACAATTTGATATTAAATATTTGACAGCAAAAAAAGTTGTGAACATAAATTACATCCACTATGTCATGTATGTCCGTTGCCGCGTCAACTGTGTTTACATCCTCGACAGGAGTGCAGCCATTACTGCCACCTGTGTTGCCAGATTGTGTTTACATCCTCGACATGAGTGCAGCCATTACTGCCGCCTGTGTTGCCAGATTGCGCGTTTTCCCGCCCAATTTGGGCGGTTTTTGGACATATTTTGGGCTGTAAAACATCAGCAGTATCTGGCAAAATTATTTTTTTTTACTTAATACAAGAAATTAATGGATGCCAACGTTTTTGCCAAAATGGTATTTTATTTTCCATTGTTTAGGCAGCTTCAGCATCATACTGTGAGATTCTGTTCAAATTGTTTTTTTCTTCTATGAAGCCTGAGCCATTTATTTTATTAGTTTATAATTGTTTAATTTAGTCTTCAGGAGAGACTGCCTGCACACGGTACTAGTATTAATAGTTTTTTTTTCTTACATGAAAGCTGAGGCTGAGGCCAATATTATATTTTAAGGTAACTTCATGTTGTGCTGTGAGGTTCTCTGCACTTTAACTTTTGAACCAACAGGAGCATTTGGATAAGTAAAGCCTATTTTTCTGCATTTTTGTAGTCCTGGTAATCTTTTATATTGGTAAAGTTGTTTATAGGACCATTTCTCAGTGTCTGTTTTTTTAATCAATAGTTTTTCAGTAATAACTTAATATTTAACATATCACTCAATTTTAAACAACCCCCGCACCTCCCCCATAGTCTCCAAAATTTCTGTGGGAAACACTGGCGTGCGTAACAACGCTAATCAAGCTTAAGCTAGATGACCCGCCTCAAATACCCGTCCCGGGTAAATGTTATCCCAATTTTAGATGGCCTGTTCCAAACCATCCCGCCCCATGAAAAATTCGTACTTGCATATATATCTATCTATCTATCTATCTATCTATCTATCTATCTATCTATCTATCTATCTATCTATCTATCCCTGCACGCTTTGCATGCATTATGTCTGCCGCTGGCAGACATTTTACCATTTTGCACCCTGCTGTAAATTATTTGTACCCTGCTATTCTCCCAAACTTTGAAGCCCCTGTTAATGTGGACTTTTTAAATCCACTTGCCTCCTCAGGATATTTTTCTCCCAAGTCTCCTAAGGCTCGGTCCCACTGCACTTACGGATGCAAAGAGGATGTAAAACGTAAAAAAATCTTTGCCATCCGTTGGAAAACGCTATGCATCCGTTGTGTACTCATTGCATACGTGCTTCACACACTCTATCCATCGAGCATCCGTCCACTGTGATTTCATCCGCGCAAAAAGTTTTGAGCTGCACAAAACTTTTAGAACGGATGAACTTTCCGCCGTGTACGATGTAAATCCGCGACATATACGAGCAACAAACGTTCTATGTCCGTTATCATTCGTTAAACGTCTGCTGTATCCTCTCTGCATCCTCTGGGCATCCTCGCAACTCACATCCGCTGCAGCTGAAAACGGAAAGAGGGAGGAAAGATAAAGTACATGAAACGTCTATTCATCGTTAGTAGCACGGAAATAGAAAGGATGTAAGCGTATGCATCTCGTATATAAAGTATTCAAAACGGACAAAGCGTTTATATCTGGGATGTATCTCGTATATTTAGGATGTCTGGAGTATGTCTAGAGTATGTAGAAGGACACCTAGCGGACAATCGATATTTTGTATAAAAAGGGGGAGAAAATCATCTAGTAGTCGAGATGTATCGATGTAGCCGCCAGCACGTCTTTCCGCTTTATGCTGACGGCGTGCGTGCTGCATCCCTTTATATCCGCGGAGCAGACGCAATTCATACCCCCCGCATGCGCAGTGAACGGTCTGCATCCGATATACATCCGCGCAACATCCCCTTTGTTTCCGTTAGGCGTACGTGATGCATCCCCTTCATCCGCTATGCATCCGCTCTTTCTGCTATGCGTCCGCTTCTCAGTTATCACCGGTAAACCCTTCGGAGCTGTCATCCACTTCCATCCGCTAGGCTTCCTATGAACATGCGTTTAACATCCCTGCTATATACTACCCACGTCCGTTCTTTTCCGTTCTGTTTTCACAAATTTTCGCCAATTTTGTCCATTTCTGGAGAGGATGAAAACGGATAGAGCCACCCCCGAAATTTTGCTCGTCCGCTGTGTCCTTTTTGCATACGTTTTGTGTCCATCGGCCAGTGGGACCGGGCCTTAACATTAGTTTTAAATTTCTGTAAATCTCCGTCAGTTATTTTTCTCTGGATGCGTTTTCATGCTGAAATTTCCTCAATGTCTAAATGGAGATATCACTTGATAAGCTGATGTGATTCGAGTCTTATTTGCTAAGTTTACTGCAGTAGAGGTAGCGTAATCTGTCTTCTCCTTGTTGCTTTTTTGCCCGTTCCCAATGTAACTCAACAAGTACTGAACGCATTTTGATGAAATTTGGTGTACAGCTTTAGTATTATCCTAAGTACAACTGATTTGACTTTAATGTTGATAACATGCAGCCTGGAGGAGGTATACACTCTACAGAGTGCCCTTCTAGTATTTCTACCGATCTACAGTCCTGTGCAAAAGGACTTCACATACTACAAGTAGAGAGCATTATACATGAATGTTAGTATAGAGTCTATCAGATACACACTATATTTTATATTGCACCTGGCTATACTGTTTTTTTTTCTTCCTCTAAAATATACAAGGCTTGTCTGAATATAACCTGATGAGCAAAATTGCGTCTTCCATCATGAAGGTTGTCAGGTAATGCTTTCATATTCAAACGTAAAATTTACATTATATATGTTTGTTTTTAGCATGAGGCCAATAAAATGCTAGGATAGCTCCCATACCAAATACAATCTCTCAATAAAATGCAACAGAAACCATAAGGTCAATGCTGGACTCTGCAATGTGCTTCATACTGGTCAGGCTATACGCTATAAATAATTGGATATACTCAGTGTTTTCCCCAGAAAAAAATTAAAGCCCTAAATTCTGGAATGATAATACACAGACAATTGAGTGCTAATGGTATGAAAGCAAGCGCCAAAGGCGCGACGCGAAACTGGGGGGGTCCGGGGGCATGCTCCCCCGGAAAATTCTTTGAAAATAGACGCTCTGAGGTGCATTTTCAGGGTCTCTGAGAGGTTTTAGATACATGATTACAGGATAGATTTTACCAGTGTTTCAATGATTTCTGACCTAAATAGTATTAATGTATACACATTTGAAATTTCACCTTAAAGTCCAACACGCAAGTTAAACTGTTGTTATAGATTACTGAGGTATATGATAGACTGAAAATCTACGGGGATCCCTTAATTATCTATGATCAAGTAGTGTTGTAATAAAAATGTGCATGAAAATATGACCAGTGGTTTGCTCCATCTTATGCAATCCAATGAAGAGAATCGATCATCATGACCTCCTGTTGATCACAAAGGGATCTGAACCTCAGAACTGCCATCTTAAAATAAGCTGCTGTATTACTATAACTGTAATGATTTAGAATGTTTCGGATGCAATTACCGTAATGTGTATAACTAAGATGCACTGAAAAGAAAACTAAGGCAACTGCATATTATAAAGTTTAAATTTTGGCACTTTATTAAATGGACTAAATTAAGATTAAAACATATATTTAAAGGAAAAGACGACTTAAACTGTAGAAATTAAGTTTGCAGAAAGATTATGTACTTTTAAACACATTTCATGAAGGGAATTTGTTAATAAGTGTGAAATGTTAGCCTGGCTAACGCGACAAAGCTCTCCGAGCTATTGGTCTGGCCAAGATATTAAGCCCAACCATTTCCCAGAGCGCGTGGTTGACCCGCCTCCCTGAAATGCCTCAGTTTGCTACTGGTCGAAGCCAGAAAAGGCTGTGATGAAGCTTAAACCAATCACATCACTCTTTCCTCTGACGTATGCGACGCGACGGGGCTAACTGGTAGATTAAACTCTTACCGAAGCCGGTCGGGAGCAAGGCGAAAACGTCCTTCCTTTCAATAAATACCTCCAGGGCTGCTCTTTGCTCCGTTTTCAATGAGAACTTCCCGTTGAATGCTTTCAATACAGCATCTATGCGTAATAGATGCGGAAGCGTGAATGAAGCGCTTCCGGCATAGATTCTGTAAACAATCTATGGCTTCCGGTCGCAGTTCTACTACGTCAGTGCCTTGAACACGCCTCTACCCAGGGCCGTTGGAGATGCTCAAAGTTGATTGGTTCCCGATTTTTCGGGAGCTTGGAAGAGCTGTAGATAGCTTGCCTGGCCAGACTAAGCTCGCAACAGGCCCTCGTGTTGCATCACGCTTAGGATGGGCGGGCCCAGGCTAGTGAAATGTAGCATACTTTCGAATAATAATAATAATAATAATAATAATAATAATAATAATGTGTATTTGGCAGTGTGATGTCACTGTGAGCCTTTAACAAAAGAATAATCTGGAGCCACCTTTTGTTAAATGGATCCCAGTGACATCACACTGCCAAAAATGCTTATGATTATTCTTTGAAATTATGCTATATTTGACACATTTGGACAACTTCACTTCGTGAGAGCGTTTATAAGCACATAATCTTTCTGCAAACCCAAACTAATGAATTAAGTTTTCTCCTCCTTTAAAGCAGATTAATTCTCCTCGGCTTTTGCTTGGCCCAATGTTGGGTAGCCCTTTCATAGTCCATCTCGCTGTCATCCATGCTGATGTGGATTAATTTGTCCAGCGAGTCTTCTCCTAGCTTATTAAAATCAGTCGGCTTTGTCCATCTGGTGGGGGACAACATCAGCAGCCAATGGGATTGCTTATAATGAATCAGAAACTTCCGGGATGTTTGACGTTTTCTTTCAATATTTTTATTGGACGGTTTGAACACATGATCCTGACGTAGTCAACAGATTAGTTTGTTTACATCATACCACGCGGACATATTACTTTGACAGAATCAACACAAACACTGGGGGAAAAGAAAGACCGCTTGTTTAACACAAATATATCAATCAGTATGTAAATGGATCTTTTATTTGCTCTCCTATGTATCTAGTTACTTGTGGGTAGGAAATTTAACGTATCGGTTAAATTTCGCTGGACAAATTAATCCACATCAGCATGGATGACAGCGAGATGGACTATGAAAGGGCTACCCAACATTGGGCCAACATCGGTATAAATCTAAGCGTATCGGATTTTAATTAAAGCAACTAAGCGTATCGGCAGGCAGAGCAAGCGTATCGGGCCCGATACGCTAAAACGCTTTGGGGAAAACCATGAGAGCTGATATAGAATAGCCACAGGAAATTTTATATTAATTAAAAAGGTATTTTTGATGTCTTACACAAAGTCTGGTTATACAGTAGTGCGGAAAAGTCTTAGGCATATGTAAAGAAATGCTGGAGACCAAAAATTTCTTAAAAATAATGAAATGAAACATTTCAACATAAAAATATATATATATTATAAACAGTAATCAGTAAGCCATAATAAATGAAACAGTCAATATTTGGTGAGAGACGAGTCGACCCTTTGCTTTAAAAAAAATAAATGAATTAAAAATAGTAGTCTCAGGTACACTGAGTGCAGTTTGATAAGGAGATGAGCTGTAGGTTTTACTGAGCATCTTACAGAACCAGCCACAGTTCTTCTGGACACTTTGACTGTCACACTCGCTTCTTCATTTTGCACCAAAACCCAGCAGCCTTCATTATGTTTTCTTTTTTCATCTGAAAAGTGCTCTCTTATGTAACATGCTGCTCAGATACAACTTTTTTCTTTTTTTCTGTAACATTTAATTTTGCGCTGGAAAACGAACGAACGTTTGGACTCTAAAATGTTTTTGTACTGACTCGATAACGTACTGTTTGTCTCATCTCATTATCTCTAGCCGCTTTATCCTGTTCTACAGGGTCGCAGGCAAGCTGGAGCCTATCCCAGCTGACTACGGGCGAAAGGCGGGGTACACCCTGGACAAGTCGCCAGGTCATCACAGGGCTGACACATAGACACAGACAACCATTCACACTTACGGTCAATTTAGAGTCACCAGTTAACCTAACCTGCATGTCTTTGGACTGTGGGGGAAACTGGAGCACCCGGAGGAAACCCACGCGGACACGGGGAGAACATGCAAACTCCGCACAGAAAGGCCCTCACCGGCCCCGGGGCTCGAACCCGGACCTTCTTGTTGTGAGGCGACAGTGCTAACCACTACACCACTGTGCCACCCCCATACTGTTTGTGTACAGTACAAAAACATTTCTCTCAAATAAACATTTTGGAAAATTCTCTCAAGTAATTTGGAAACGGTGGAGACGATTGACACAGGTCGATAGCTACCAGGATCCGTTTTGCTGTTTATGTAGTGGAATAACCCTTTCCATCTTTACACTGGTATTCAGGCATGGAACAGTTTTCCTTCAGTTACACTACGTACAAGATCTGTCTAATTTTAAAAAAGCTGTAAAAAGTCTTGATTTTAATCAGATATCACACAAGGAGAGAAACACTTTTGTTGACTATTAGCTTCCACTGTTGTCTGTGTTAATGTTCACTCGTCATGTTTTCTTCTTGTAAATTTATTCTAGTTTTTAACTTTGGTGCGATGTCCTTCTTGTTACCATATTATTATTATTATTATTATTTATTGTATTACTTTATTATTGATTATATTTTGGGTATTTACTTAGTATAGTAGCCATGGCTGTCTGTGATAAGTCTCTGGAACCACAATGGAAACAAGTGTTCACACCGTATTTTAGATGTACTGCATTTTCTCATCTCATCTCATTATCTGTAGCCGCTTTATCCTGTTCTACAGGGTCGCAGGCAAGCTGGAGCCTATCCCAGCTGACTACGGGCGAAAGGCGGGGTACACCCTGGACAAGTCGCCAGGTCATCACAGGGCTGACACATAGACACAGACAACCATTCACACTCACATTCACACCTACGGTCAATTTAGAGTCACCAGTTAACCTAACCTGCATGTCGTTGGACTGTGGGGGAAACCGGAGCACCCGGAGGAAACCCACGCGGACACAGGGAGAACATGCAAACTCCGCACAGAAAGGCCCTCGCCGGCCACGGGGCTCGAACCCGGACCTTCTTGCTGTGAGGCGACAGTGCTAACCACTACACCACCGTGCCGCCCGTAAAGGTAAAGTGTACTGTACGATTATGTTTTATTCTAGTATTACTGTATTTTTTTCTATAATTAAGGTTATCTTGAATTTCTTTCTAAAGAAGAAAACCTTTATTTGTCACATGCACACTTCAAGCACAGTGAAATGAAATTCATCCTCTGCATTTAACCCATCTGAAGCAGTGAACACACACACACACACACACACACACAGCCAGAGCAGTGGGCAGCCACACCAGAGCGCCCGAGGAGCAGTCAGGGGTTCGGTACCTCGCTCAAGGGCACTTCAGCCCAAGGCCGCCCCATGTTAACCTAACCGCATGTCTTTGGATTGTGGGGGAAACCAAAGCACCTGGAGGAAACCCACACAGACACGGGGAGAACATACAAACTCCACACAGAAAGACCCTCGCCGGCCGCTGGGTTTGAACCCGGAACCTTCTTGCTGTGAGGCGACCGTGCTAACCACTGTATTTCTGTATTTACTGGGCAGGTGAACGGATTTACATTAATTTCAATGGGAAAAATTAATTCGGTTCGCGAACGGGGTCAAAGAACAAATTAAGTTCGTAACCCGAGGTACCACTGCACTGCAAATATCTATCATACCATTGCATTATAGTCCATTCATGTTGCACATACTGTAAATATCTCTATCATTACGCATATCAATGCAATACCTTACCTGCTAGATTTTTTTTATATTTGTATATGTTAATAGTTAATTTATCTAGAAGTTTTCTCGATTTTCTATTCTCTGTTTATTCTGTAATGATGCTGCTGGAATTTTAATTTCCCTGAGGGAACCCTCCCAAAGAGATCAATAAAGTTTTATCTATCTCTAATTCCATTCCATACCCTGTAATTTCTATTTGTATATTACACTTATGTTAAAGTGCCATTCCACCATTGGATGTATTCTTTGGCATAAAATACAATATATTTTATGACAACATGACTAGACAGAGAAATCTTTTAGCTTCAAAATGATATATCAAACATAATTTTTTGACAACGACAAGTATATTAATTTTGCGACCAAAGTCACCTACCCTTTTAATTTCCGCGCGGTAGTGAAACGTGATGTCATCGGCAGGTTCCCCTTCTTGTGTACCACGTCCCGTGTGACGTGGCACAGATTATCAGCAATGGCGGATAGAACGCGATTTCCACTTGTCGATTGCTGTGCCGATATTCACCATCGACCGTCTCCTTTGGGCATCACTTGCTATTTTCCTTCGATTCTTTTCCGAAGCTGACAATCGCGTTCTATCCGCCATTGCTGATAATCTGTGCCACGCCACACGGTACACAAGAAGGGGAACCTGCCGATGACATCACGTTTCACTACCGCGCGGAAATTAAAAGGGTAGGTGACTTTGGTCGCAAAATTAATATACTTGTCGTTGTCAAAAATTGATGTTTGATATATCATTTTGAAGCTAAAAGATTTCTCTGTCTAGTCATGTTGTCATAAAATATATTGTATTTTATGCCAAAAAAATACATCCAATGGTGGAATGGCACTTTAAGGGTTGTTTTACAATCAGGGTACAAAGTTTGTGTCACAGGGGTCCAAAATTCAAATTGATTCAAACTGGTTCTTGTACCAGTTTTTAAGTGAAGGACAAGTTAAAGAACAGATTTCAGGTAATTTTTGACATATGTGTATGGTAGTTTTGTGTAATCTGCTATAAGATAAAGAAGATTAAGTGTAGCTTTAAGCAGGGCTGGGAGAAACAAATGAAGTGATTCTCGGAGAGGACTTTTTTTTTTGACAATTCAGAATCCACTACTTCCATAGTGCTTTTAAATCTAAGGCTGTAAGCTTTGTGTTAGTTGTCTCTAATATTTATGTCCCAATATCTTGACCACATTTTAGGATGAAAATAATCATTTTAGATATGTTATTTTATATTGAAAAATTAGCTGTCTCAGAGAGGACATTTTTTTGACACAATTACATACTAATTTGATCAAAATAGTCTGAAAACTTACTGGCATTCAACATTACAACTTAACTATGTTTCCAATGATATGGAACCAAATATTTGTTTTATGGTATAAAGAATGATTTAAGTGCATCCCTTTTGGAGCTACCTGTGGTCAAAAAAGCACTTTTTCTAAATGACACGAGTAATTTTGCTAAATATGATATACAGTACACTACCGTTCAAAAGTTTGGGGTTACTTTGAAATGTCCTTATTTTTGAAAGAAAAGCACTATTCTTTTCAATGAAGATCACTTTAAACTAATCAGAAATCCACTCTATACATTGCTAATGTGGTAAACGACTATTCTAGCTGCAAATGTCTGGGTTTTGGTGCAATAGGGCAATTCCATGTAAATGTCAACCTCACCATGCAAAAATAAAGCAACATGTAATACATCAAAACCACTCCCAGAGATATCACCTAGGCCTGTATTTTACAGATGTGAATAAGTTGAACCAATTTGTAACCAACCTAATATATGTCACCGTCAGTCTCTTTCTTATAATGTAAAACCCAAGCTAAAATCAACTTTGATCATGTACAATTCTATATTATTGCCACAAGCCACAGAAATGTATGCTAAAATCCACAAAACAGCAAAACAATAGCCATCCTAAATATTATTTAAGAACTTTGATAGTTTTAGCTGATATTTAGAGAGTTTTTCAAAGGGTTATGGTGGTTAAATTGCTGATTTTCTAAACGTATGCCATGTCTATTTCAGACGTGTCACATCCATAACGGAATTTCGTCACATCCATAACGCTGACTTTTCCTTCCGAAACTCTGCATGAAATACAAAATATTTTAAACAAAGACTTTTTAATATTCACCTTGGACCCCTCTATCAAATGGATATCTCCATTTCGACATTAGGTTTACAATTTCACAGAGTTTGATAAAAATGTACAGTCACCCAAGAAAAGTGATACTTTTTCTGTCACATCCATAACGCATCTTTTATTGGCATTTTCTGGCATGCCCTAGATGTACTATGGGAATTGTTCTTGTTCTATCACTTCTCCAGTATGGTACAGCCTTAAAATATGCAACATAAATATTGGGAGACAATAAAACATGCACTGGGTCATTTGTTGCCATTTTGAGTTCAAGTGTCATGTCCATAACGCTGGAATTGCTCAATATCTCCATAGGTGTATGGAGCACTTGCATGTGACGTCACAGCCGATCCAGATTGTGACAGACGCCATTTTGTCGGTCAAACGCCATATTTCCGCCTTCTACTTCTACCTTTTCTTCTGGAAAACCCTACTATATACAATTCTACTACAACGGCTGCGGCTACAAGCTCTCCCTACCTGTGCACGTTTTTTGTGTGTATTTTTGCATGTTGTTCGTCTGTACCGGACTTCAATATCCACTACAACCGTATGGACTTACTGGACATTGGTTTCCAGCAGAAAATGACGGTTTGTAGCGATTTCCATCGCATGCACAACATTCCGGACGAGATAGCGAGACCAGCGGGGTCTCCGTGGATTGTTATCGGAAGCAAAGCGAAGGAGGCGGCGTCGGGAGAAGAAGCAAAAGCGAGGCTGCAGGCAGAGCCGGCCTGTTGACTAAGCTCAGAAAACAGCCACTCAAATCTCCACTGCTAAGCCTTTACCTCTCCAACGCCAGATCCATGGTAAACAAGACGGACGATGAGGAATTACAGCTGGAATTACCTTATTCTATTCTATAATCGGCTGGTCAGTGCTATACTCAATACTTAAGTGACTTACCCATCCAATGAGGATTATTATTTTCTTGTTTACAAGATGCCACATCTGAGTCGCTGACAAATCCTGAATTTCTGTAAAGATAACTGTCCAGAGATTTATAAGCACGCAGTGCTTTACCACTGAACAGCGAGGGAAAGTTAATGAGGTAATTATACACGTCCGGGTATTCCACCTCTGGCAGTTCCATATCCACTGACACGGTCGTGAAAACTCCGTCCGGTAAGCCATAAGGGTCACTAATCTGTAGATCGTTTATTTTAGACATATATCTAGTTATCTGTTCATTAGAAAAATGAGCCGTGTAGTCCGTCGGTTGAAATTGATCCATTCTGTACACGAGTGCAGCAGTATTCAGCGGTGTTTTTGACCGACAAGATGGCGGCTGTGTACTTTCCGGTCACGTGACTGCAAGATCTCTGTTGAGGCCTATTTCCAGCAACTCTCACTCCAGTGTTCTAATGGTACAATGTGTTTGCTCATTGCCTCAGAAGGCTAATGGATGATTAGAAAACCCTTGTACAATCATGTTAGCACAGCTGAAAACAGTTGAGCTCTTTAGAGAAGCTATAAAACTGACCTTCCTTTGAGCAGATTGAGTTTCTGGAGCATCACATTTGTGGGGTCGATTAAATGCTCAAAATGGCCAGAAAAATGTCTCGACTATATTTTCTATTCATTTTACAACTTATGGTGGTAAATAAAAGTGTGACTTTTCATGGAAAACACAAAATTGTCTGGGTGACCCCAAACTTTTGAACGGTAGTGTAAATTGTCAGACAGTCACCAAAAATAACGTTATCACCAAATGTGTTTTTTGCATGGTAAATAGAGCTATCACAGGGCTACAATAAACAACCAAGTTTATTCAGTCAAGCCTTTGGATATTGAAGATAATAAGTGTTAAATGTGATTTTTAGCTTGCCTACCCTGATTGTAAAACAACCCGTATTTCATTGCCTTGTAGCTGTGACAGTGCAAAGACAAAGTTAAATCTAATCTAATAATCGAATCACTGAACAGTTCTGAGGTGATCTTTTGGACCTTTTATCCAGGTCAAGAAAAAAAAATAATGATTTTCTACTTCAGGTCTTGTGCCAGCTGCTGAAAGCAAACTTTTTAGGCCTTAAATGACACTTTACAGTAAAGTAAACTGTTTTAAAATGGACTGTTTTTGAGTCAGTAAACACCTCAGTGATGTGAATCCGAATCAGTGAAGCAGCTTCACCTCAGACTCGCACTGAACCTGTCAGAATTAACTTCCTGAGAGCTGTTCAAGCTATAGCTTCAGAGATTGAAAGTTTAGTTATTTCTTAATAATTAATATTATTAATATTCCCCAGAAACACCAATAAGTCCTGTAACAGTCTCTCTGTAATTCCCCCCCCCCTTGCTAACCCCATTAGCATCAAACTCTCCGCCTCTTTATCACCTGTAAGACCGAAACATTCTTCTTTCCAGTATTTCGACTCGTAGATTCGCGTCCGAATAATTTTCTCGACCAGATATTGCGGATTAGTTCCGTGAATACTGTTCGCATCTTTAACTGTTCTGTTCGCCATGGCCTCAACACCACCACAGGAAACCCAAACCGCTCATGGAGTCTGGCGGAAACACAGTGAACATCCGCGTCCCAAATACCGCAGTATTCAATACATAGTGCACTAGGACTAGTCGAGATTTTCCATGACTTCGCACCCTACGTAGTGCACACAAAACGAAACAGAGCGTTATTTGCGATTCAACCAATCGCTAAATGCTTCCGGGTGAGAATGTAAATGGCCGCGTTGCAAATAGAGCCCTATTAAAGAGATAGTGCACTAGTTAGGATATAGATTACTTTATTTCCTATATTCCCATAGTGGATTCGTTTAAAAAAAATAATAATTAAAAAAAATTTAAAACAAAAATATGCTGTTAATATTTGTCGAAATATTTTCGTCTCAAATAGCTCATGATGCAACATATAGTCTTTTTTTTAAACTTTTTTTATTTCTTTAAATAACACTATTGAAAAAGTACAAATGTACAAAACCAACATGGCAACATCATGATGTTTTTTTTGACAACTTTATTTCAAACAGTGAACACGGACAAAGGTAAACATGAAATCGCTTCCATTCAGAGGCAAGGATTGAAAATCATGAACAAGAAGGAAAGAAAGCACAACTTTATTCATCACACACTTGTGAAATTTCCTCTCTGCATTTAACCCATCTGAAGCAGTGAACACACACACACATACCCAGAGCAGTGGGCAGCCATGCTAACAGCGCCCGGGGAGCAGTTGGAAGTTAGGTGTCTCGCTCAAGGGCACCTCAGCCCAAGGCCGTCCCATATTAACCTAACTTGCATGTCGTTGGACTGTGGGGGAAACCGGAGCACCCGGAGGAAACCCACGCGGACACAGGGAGAACATACAAACTCCACACAGAAAGGCCCTCGCCGGCCCCGGGGCTCGAACCCAGGACCTTCTTGCTGTGTGGCGACAGTGCGAACCACTATCTCAAGAGAGACAAAAGGGACAACTTAAATGAAATAAAGAAAAAGAAGAAAAAGATAAAATAAATAAACAGATAATAATAATAAAACACGTATGCTAATAATACAAAAAGTAAACCAGTAAACGCAAGATTAATGAATTAAAAAAATCAAGTAAAGACATTAAACATAGTGCATATATTAATTGTTTCAGCTGCTTTTTTGTTTTGTACAGGGAAATTGTTGCAATGTACTGCTCCATTTCTGTATTGAGTACCAAGAAAAAGGCTTCTTGTTTAGTTTAGTTGTCACAATTGAAAAATGTTACAGACCAAAAAGATTATCTATATGGACCCTTTTCACGTGACATCACGACAAATGCGGCCGCCATTTTGGACATGTACTACCAGTAGTTTACCACAGCCAACACTGAGGAACGGCAGCAAAGAAAGTGTTTATTTTCAGCAAGACTTCCATCATGCCACTATATTGTTGTGCACCTGGATGTAGTAACCATCAACAAACAAGGCAAGGGTTATCATTTTATCGGATCCCGGTAGATGCTGACCGACAGAGAAGATGGATAGCGGCATACCAACTCTTGTGTAGTGACCACTTTGTTGGAGGCAAGACGAATAAAATTAGCCAGAAAAGGCATTACATTGCTGTTAACATTCCATTCTAGTTTACTGTAATTATTATCTGGCAGCTATTTACACCGGCTCCAGTGTAAATAGCTGCCGGAGCCAACGTCCGAGGTTCCGGAGCGTGCGCTAGCTCGTGGCCGGCGGCTCTGGCAGCGCGTGCTAGCTCGCGGCCGGCGGGGGAGCGCGCGCTAGCTCGCGGCCGGTGGCTCCGGCAGCTATTTACACTGGATCCGGTGTAAGTAGCTGCCAGATCATAATTACAGTAAACTAGTAAATACAGTTTTCTGCATCTCGCTCCTTTTTCTTTTATGTTTGTTGCCTTCCTCGCATTCAAACCGATTCGAGCCGAAGTCCACTACATGTCCAAAATGGCGGTCGCGTTTACGAAGGTCACGTGACTGAAAAGGGTCTATACACAAACAAAAATCAAACAGAAAAAATACTATGAAACAAAATTAAATTTTTGTGACTGGAAAAGGAAACAGGACTCTCGTCCCAATTGACAACCCTTTCCACAAAAGAAAAAATGTATATATACACTAATTTAAAGGAATAGAAAATTTGTACTTTAAAAGGAGTTCATTTCGGCTGAAAAAGTCAATCTTAATTTGGGTGTCGAACTAAATAATGAGATATACAAAATGTCTAAACAACCTACATATAATGACAAATACAGTTTATGGAGCTTGTCAAAATGGTTGTTTCTTGTTTGAGAATTTGCATTTATGAATGTAAAATTTGGCAAGAAGTAAGATCAGATTGATGAGGAAAAATGCATTATTGTCCTTATTACTCTGATCATAACAACCAAAAATAACATTTCGAAAGTAAAGAATAAAGTCAGAGAAAACATAATACATAAACATAAACAGATTCATAATGAATTTGGTGAGATTTGTTTTCGTAATGTTCTTGGACTTGTCTGTGTTAAGTTTTGTGTTTTACTGTTTTTATGTTTTATGTCTTAACATCAAGGACCATGTTGGAAATAAGTGTTTTTCACTTTAACATGTTATCCTTTGGATTTTATTGTCCATCAATCCAAAATCCAAAATCAAATCAATCAATCAATGTTTACAATAAAGGAGTTAATGTCTTTCCAAAGTTTATGTGTAAATTCACAAGACCAAAATAAACGAGAGACAGTTTCAGGGTGCAGTTCACAAAAAGAACAATTCACGTCGATGTCACACTTAAAACGATGTAAAAACACTTTTGTGGGGTAAAATCTATGCAGCAACTTGAATGAAAATCATCATGTTATCATCCTATTAAATTTAGGGAAGAGCACGTCGGATGCAATTTTTGCTTTAAGAATGTTAATGGAGAAGTACAGGGA
Organism: Neoarius graeffei; assembly: GCF_027579695.1. Taxonomy (NCBI): domain Eukaryota; kingdom Metazoa; phylum Chordata; class Actinopteri; order Siluriformes; family Ariidae; genus Neoarius; species Neoarius graeffei. Next base: position 91,133,871 of record NC_083572.1, read on the forward strand.
AGGCCAGAGAAAGCTACATTGTGTGTTTGTAGACCTGAAGAAGGCATACGATAGAGTGCCGAGAGATGAGTTATGGCATTGTATGAGAAAGAGTGGAGTGAATGAGAAGTATATCAGAGTTGTGCAAGACATGCATGAGAACAATGAAACAGCAGTGAGGTGTGCAGTTGGAACGACTGAATGGTTCAAGGTGAAGGTGGGACTTCATCAAGGATCTGCTTTGAGTTCTTTCTTGTTTGCCATAGTGATGGATAGCTTGACAGACGAAGTGAGGCAAGAGTCACCATGGAGCATGATATTTGCGGATGATATTGTGATATGTGGTGAAAGTAGAAAGGAGGTTGAGCTGGGTTTGGAGAGATGGAGGTATGCATTGGAACGAAAAGGAATGAAGGTGAGCAGTAGCAAAACAGAATACATGTGCATCAATGAGAATGGGGATGAGAGTGTAGTGAAGATGCAAGGAGCAGACGTAAAGAAAGTTGGTGAATTCAAGTACCTGGAGTCAACTTTGTAGGAAAATGGGGGCTGCGATAGTGAGGTGAGAAAGAGAGTGCAGGCAGGGTGGAGCAGTTGGAGAAGGATTTCGGGAGTCATTTGTGATAGGAAAGTCCCAGCAAAAGTGAAAGGTAAGATGTATAAGACAGTAGTGAGACCAGCTGTGATGTATGGATTGGAGACCGTACCGTTAACGAAGAGACAGGAGGTAAAGTTGGAGGTGGCGGAGTTGAGGATGTTAAGGTTTGCGATGGGAGGTTGGACAGGATAAGGAACGAGCACATCAGAGGGACAGCACATGTGGAGAGCTTGGGAATGAAGCTAAGAGAGATGAGACTGAGATGGTCTGGGCACATCCTGAGAAGAGATGCAGAGCATGGTGGAAGGAGAATGTTGAGGATGGAGCTGCCAGGCACACGAAAACGAGGAAGGCCAAAGAAGAGATACATGGATGTAGTGAGAGAGGACATGAAAGTGGCAGAGAAGGATGCAGAAGACAAGGAGCAATGGAGACGAAAGATCTGCTGTGGTGACCAGCCAAAAGAAGAAGAAATTTAGAGAAGAACAGAGAAATGATCAAAGGGAACAATCTTATAAAAATCTAGTATAAACAACTTATAACACAAAATCGAAAATAAATCATGTAGGAAACGTAGTAGTTCAAGATATCATTATTCAACATATAGTGCACAAAGGACTCCAAAGCCATTTCGTTACACACTACATAGCACACTTATCTATAGTTATTTGAGATTACGCCAACGAATTAATGCTTCCGGGTGTGAATGGCTGTGTTGCAAATAACTCCATTTTGCCTATGTAGAGCACTACTTAAGGCAGGAAAGTAATCCATTACTTTCCACCCTACGTGGTGCACTTATATAAGAAAAATAGCTTTTTTTTTTTTTTGCAAGCCAGCCAATAATTAAACGCTTCCGGGTGTTTATAATTGCGTTGAAAAGAGCTAGTGACTGAAACCATACGGCACTAAGGCTGGAGCAGACATTCCCTAAGTAGTGCACTAATATCAAGAGTTTTGTTTGAGATTCCGCCATTGAGCAAATGCTTCCGGGTGTGAAGTCGAGCGCGTGAAGATGTATAATGACGTAAAAAGCCATATCTATCGATATATTTATTTGTTTATAATAAACCTATCGGTCTTATGTAAATAAATTAAAATACATGTTTATTTTAAAGAATTTGTTCAATAAAAACACCCAACGGTTTTTTTTTAAGTTTCCGCCAATTTTTAATAACTTCCTGATCTGATACTAACCACTTCCGCTGGTCAAGTAGGCGGAGACAGCAGCCAAACGTCATTTACGCGCGAAAAAGTTGTCGTGGTTTTAAATAGTGGAGGTTTTGTGCAGGTTATAGTTGTGTCAGTTGTGGATTTGGGTTTTAAAACTTTTATATTGAGATTTAAGTGAGTTCTGTTATTCATTTACGGTCAATGTGGACTTGAGCACTCGGATAAACACACATTTATCGACTTTAAAGGAGTCTTTAAAGGTAAGATCACTGTGGAGTTGAGTCCTAAATGGCTCCCTGAGTGCACTTCATCAGATCTGGATGAATATAATGGCTTGTGTATTATTATTATTTTTTTTTTATGGTGTGTTGTTTTTTTTTTTTACTTAAATTCAGAATGAGTTATTTGAGTTTCAGCTTCAAATGTTCAGTACTTTGATCAGTAGATAATGTGTGTATTACAGTGGTGCTTGAAAGTTTGTGAACCCTTTAGAATTTTCTATATTTCTGCATAAATATGACCTAAAACATCATCAGATTTTCACACAAGTCCTAAAAGTAGATAAAGAGAACCCAGTTAAACAAATGAGACAAAATATTATACTTGGTCATTTATTTATTAAGGAAAATGATCCAATATTGCATATCTGAGAGTGGCAAAAGTATGTGAACCTTTGCTTTCAGTATCTGGTGTGACCCCCTTGTGCAGCAATAACTGCAGCTAAACGTTTCCGGTAACTGTTGATCAGTCCTGCACACCGGCTTGGAGGAATTTTAGCCCATTCCTCCGTACAGAACAGCTTCAACTCTGGGATGTTGGTGGGTTTCCTCACATGAACTGCTCACTAAAGGTCCTTCCACAACATTTAGATTGGATTAAGGTCAGGACTTTGACTTGGCCATTCCAAAACATTAACTTTATTCTTCTTTAACCATTCTTTGGTAGAATGACTTGTGTGCTTAGGGTCGTTGTCTTGCTGCATGACCCACCTTCTCTTGAGATTCAGTTCATGGACAGATGTCCTGACATTTTCATTTAGAATTCGCTGGTGTAATTCACAATTCATTGTTCCATCAGTGATGGCAAGCCGTCCTGGCCCAGATGCAGCAAAACAGGCCCAAACCATGATACTACCACCACCATGTTTCACAGATGGGATAAGGTTCTTATGCTGGAATGCAGTGTTTTCCTTTCTCCAAACATAACGCTTTTCATTTAGACCAAAAGGTTCCATTTTGGCTTCATCTGTTCACAAAACATTTTTCCAATAGCATTCTGGTTTGTCCATGTGATCTTTAGCAAACTGCAGACAAGCAGCAGTATTATTTTTGGAGAACAGTGGCTTTCTCCTTGCAGCCCTGCCATGCACACCATTGTTGTTCAGTGTTTTCCTGATGGTGGACTCATGAACATTAACTTTAGCCAATGTGAGCGAGGCCTTCAGTTGCTTAAAGTTACTCTGGGGTACTTTGTGATCTTGCCGACTATTACACGCCTTGCTCTTGGAGTGATCTTTGTTGGTCGACCACTCCTGGGGAGGGTAATAATGGTCTTGAATTTCCTCCATTTGTACACAATCTGTATGACTGTGGATTGGTGGAGTCCAAACTCTTGAGAGGTGGTTTTGTAACCTTTTCCAGCCTGATGAGCATCAACAATGCTTTTTCTGAGGTCCTCAGAAATCTCCTTTGTTCGTGCCATGATACACTTCTACAAACATGTGTTGTGAAGATCAGACTTTGATAGATCCCTGTTCTTTAAATAAAACGGTGCCCACTCACACCTGATTGTCATCCCACTGATTGAAAACACCTGACTCTAATTTCACCCTCAAATTAACTGCTAATCCTAGAGGTTCACATACTTTTGCCACTCACAGATATGTAATATTGGATCATTTTCCTTAAATAAATTACCAAGTGTAATATTTTTCTCATTTGTTTAACTGGGTTCTCTTTATCTACTTTTAGGACTTGTGTGGAAATCTGATGATGTTTTTTAGGTCATATTTATGCAGAAATGGAGGAAATTCTAAAGGGTTCACGAACTTTCAAGCACCACTGTATATCTGTACCTGTAACTTTAGTGCCTGTTCTGTATCACTTCAGGAAAATGAGTCACTACTTCACAAGACTGCGTGTGCAAAGAACATACACATGGCATGGAAATCCGATCAGTATAGACCGAAAACTGAAGAGACTCCACCACGAGTAAGTGTAGAGCTGGATCACAGAATGAGCTTGGGATTCAGACTATCATCATTATCATCATTCCTATTTCTCCTACCTGGGAATAAACTACAGCTCTTGGTATGAAATTTATTCAGTTTAGTTCATGGCAGTTTTTAAAATGTCCAAAATGCTCCCCAGGTCTTTGGTGATATCTGTTGAAGGAAGACCAGACCATGTGGTGTCTGTAGGTCAGTGCATCCTAATTGAGGGAGATGATGATGACAGCCCGTATGTTGCACGGCTACTTGAGCTTTTCAGTGATGGTAAGAATCGCTCGTCTCCTTTCCACACTGTCTCGTTAATGTTCTTCACATCTTGTAAGTCACACTAACATTAACGTCCAAGGCATACAAAGCTAATTTTCTGCCTTATTGTGACCCAAATCTGATTTAGGACTCAAGTCTGGTCTTGAGACTTTGTCCTGTATTGACATTTTAATTTATTTTACCAGGAAGTCATATTGAGATTTAAAAAAAAAAACCTCTCTTACTGGTGAGACCTGGCCAAGAGAGCAGCTGTACAAACTCATTACATATTAAAATACAACATGTACAAAAATCACAACATAAAACAGACTTGGGCAACATGGTCTTGGGTTTTGATTGAGTGTTTATTAAAGCAATGCTTGTGGTGTTTCTTGCCATATTCACAAAGTTTGACAAGAAGGTATTACTACTTCTGAAGCCAACTAAACCAGTGTTTTTCAACCACTGGGCTGCAGATTGCTGGGTTGCATCAGACATCACATCTGCCTTATTAGATACGCAAGACATGAAGTGGTGGTCAGCTGAGCTCTCTGTTTACAAAGCGTTACTATTGCTGGGGCGCCTTCCTAGTTGTTAAAATGCCTGACGCTTGCATTGTTTTGGGCTGCTCGAATCAAACAAACCATGAAACTGAAGTTTGTTCTGGGTTTTCTGTCGAGTCATAAAAAAAAAGGGTTGAAAGAGCAAAGGATTTTACCAAAAGATGATGAGAAAGGTGGCTCTTGATCCTTTCACAGTGATGGAATGGAGCTGAGTCGAAGAACACTTGAATTTACAGTGATCGCTTTGTGAAAGGGGAGGTCTTTAACTCCCACCTCCGGGAGAGCTTTTCCCAGCTTCCGAGGGAGACGGGGGACATTGAGTCTGAGTGGACCATGTTCTCTACCTCCATTGTGGATGCAGCTGTTCGGAGCTGTGGCCGCAAGGTCTCCGGTGCCTGTCGTGGCGGCAATCCCCGAACCCGGTGGTGGACACCGGAAGTAAGGGATGCCGTCAAGCTGAAGAAGGAGTCCTATCGGGCCATGTTGACCTCCAGGACTCCTGAGGCAGCCGACGGGTATCGGCAGGCCAGGCGTGCTGCAGCTCGGGCAGTTGCGGAGGCAAAAACTCGGAACTGGGAGGAGTTCGGGGAGGCCATGGAGAAGGACTATCAGTCGGCCTCGAAGAAATTCTGGCAAACTGTCCGGCGCCTCAGGAGGGGGAAGCAGTACTCTGCCAACACTGTTTACAGTGCGGGTGGGGAGCTGTTGACCTCGACTGGGGACATTGTCGGGCGGTGGAAGGAATACTTTGAGGATCTCCTCAATCCCACCGTCATGTCTTCCACTGAGGAGACTGAGGCTGATGACTCAGAGGTGGACTCGTCCATTACCCAAGCCGAAGTCACTGAGGTGGTTTGCAAGCTCCTCGGTGGATGAGATCCGCCCTGAGTATCTCAAGTCTCTGGATGTTGTGGGGCTGTCTTGGTTGACACGCCTCTGCAGCATCGCGTGGCGGTCGGGGACAGTGCCTCTGGAGTGGCAGACTGGGGTGGTGGTCCCTCTTTTTAAGAAAGGGGACCGGAGAGTGTGCTCCAATTATAGGGGAATCACACTTCTCAGCCTCCCAGGGAAAGTTTACTCCAGGGTACTGGAGAGGAGAATTCGACCGATAGTCGAACCTCGGATCCAGGAGGAACAATGCGGTTTTCGTCCTGGTCGCGGAACACTGGACCAGCTCTATACCCTTCATAGGGTGCTCGAGGGTTCATGGGAGTTTGCCCAACCAGTCCACATGTGCTTTGTGGATCTGGAGAAGGCATTCGACCGTGTCCCCCGTGGTATTCTGTGGGGGGTGCTTCGGGAGTATGGGGTTCGGGGCTCTTTGCTAAGGGCTGTCCGGTCCCTGTACGAACGGAGCAGGAGTCTGGTTCGCATTGCCGGCAGTAAGTCAGACCTGTTCCCAGTGCATGTTGGACTCCGGCAGGGCTGCCCTTTGTCACCGGTTCTGTTCATAATTTTTATGGACAGAATTTCTAGGCGCAGCCAGGGGCCGGAAGGAATCCTGTTTGGGAACCACAGGATTTCATCTCTGCTTTTTGCGGATGATGTTGTCCTGTTGGCTTCTTCAAACCAGGACCTTCAGCATGCACTGGGGCGGTTTGCAGTCGAGTGTGAAGTGGCTGGGATGAGAATCAGCACCTCCAAGTCCGAGGCCATGGTTCTCGACCGGAAAAGGGTGGCTTGCCCTCTCCGGGTTGGTGGAGAAGTCCTGCCTCAAGTGGAGGAGTTTAAATATCTCGGGATCTTGTTCACGAGTGAGGGAAGGATGGAGCGTGAGATCGACAGGCGGATCGGTGCAGCCTCCGCAGTGATGCGGTCGCTTTACCGGTCCGTCGTGGTGAAGAAGGAGCTGAGCCAAAAGGCGAAGCTCTCAATTTACCGGTCAATCTACGTTCCGACTCTCACCTATGGTCATGAGCTTTGGGTAATGACAGAAAGAACAAGATCGCGGATACAAGCGGCTGAAATGAGTTTCCTTCGCAGGGTGGCTGGGCGCTCCCTTAGAGATAGGGTGAGAAGCACAGTCACTCGGGAGGAGCTCGGAGTAGAGCCGCTGCTCCTCCACATCGAGAGGAACCAGCTGAGGTGGCTCGGGCATCTTTTTCGGATGCCTCCTGGACGCCTCCCTGGGAAGGTGTTCCAGGCATGTCCCCCCGGGAGGAGGCCCCGGGGAAGACCCAGGACACGCTGGAGGGACTATGTCTCTCGGCTGGCCTGGGAACGCCTCGGTGTTCTTCCCGAGGAGCTGGCCGAGGTGTCTGGGGAAAGGGAAGTTTGGGCTTCCATGCTTAGACTGCTGCCTCCGCGACCCGGTCCCGGATAAGCGGAAGAAGACGAGACGAGACGAGACGCTTTGTGAAAGGTTTGTACAGTCGTCGGATTTATTTCGTCTGGATTCGCAAATCACTTTTCTCACTGTGTTCTGATATTTTGTGATGTTTTGAAGTTCAGGAGATGCTTCAATCCTCGGATGTGTTTTTGTTTACTGTTTGATCGGGGTTGCCATATTGTAAACTAACACATATACATATGGTAATACACCTAATACCCAGGTCTTTAAAGGGGTTTCTGTGGATCTTTGTGACTGATTTAGCCGGAAGAGAAGAGCAGGGAGGATAGAGACTCAAGCGGCTGTGGTTTGTTTTTGATTTCACCCAATATTAAAACTTGTAGCGTCTTAGCAAAGATGCGAACAGAAAGTCCTGCTTACCCAGACTAAAACAATACAGGATTTATCTTGTACTGTCCTGATCTCCAGATCTTTAACCCAGCTACGTACGTATAAAGTTGTCCTCCATGCTCTCCCAGGTTTTCATCTGTTTGTCCGTGTAGAACGATGTCTGCAGCACCAGGTAGTTTAGATGTCGGGGAACTCAACGGATGGATAATTTTCCAACTTGTAGGAAAAATCCTTCTTTGTTAGCGTGTAAGGATCTAATCCCATTGAGCGGCTTCTATCTCCACTTCTTTTGAGTGTACTTCTTGGTTTTAATAACTTGCTTCTTTGCTGAACACCAACATGGCAATAAGTTCTTGTGTTAAAGGACATGGGACATGGATTTCTGGGTATAATTATGTATAAAGGACATAAGAAATGCCATCTAAATCACTGCAGGGCGTCAAAAATGTGAAAATCATCACATTATTCAACTTTTTTTTATACATCAGTGTAAAACAATGATTCGCTAATTAGCTAAGCGGTCACGTGACCCGTGACATCACAAAAACTTTCCAAGGAGCCAGCGCTTGGGAATCTAATGTAAACAGGTTACTGAAATGGACACCATCGGCAGTGATATTCCCGATGTTTCACAGAGATGTGAAGTTAGACCCTATCAATTCGAACCGATAGCTGGAAATTCACATGAACATGGATCTTGTCTTTACTCTGACGGGTCAGATGATTCTGAGAGTGAGAGTTCATTCAATCCCCATGAAACTGAAAGCGGTCGGCTCGATAACGCATCCTGGTAAGTTAAAAACAATTCTGCTCAAAGGCTAATGATCTGTTGAAAGAAGTATTATTTTTGTATCATACATCGAAAGTTCATCATAGATCTAGCTAAAGTCCGTTGCAAGCTAGGTTTTTTTTTTCTGATATTTTTTGAGATTGATTGAGATACAATGCTTCCAGAGTCCGAGATGAAAACATTCAAAATGGCGAAACGAGTCAGAATTATGATGATCAATAATTGATACACCCAAAATTATAATACTAATCCTTACCGCATGAGGCCCATGGTAAAACCACACTTCCAGGAGGGGCTGCCGTCTGCCTCCCAAGCCGGCCGAGAGCGCTCCTCGTCGGGCACGGCCAGGCGGGCGAATGCCCTGGTCCGTCCGCCCTGTCTAAAAAATAATGGTACAATTCCGAGTGAAGGTATCAATGCGCTGTCGAAGCGCGCAGAAGGTGTTAGTACGCCTGTCATTATAGTGCGGACTTTCCATAGCATAGAAAATCGCCACGTTTCAATTTGTGTAACTGAACTTGTTTCATATCACTGGTCATATAAACCTATGTAAACAGGAAAAACGTGGAAGAGTTTGGTCGCATCTAACTACAGCCCCAAAAAATACCATTGGCCATGCTGAGCCTAGCTACATTGCTAACAGGAGTGACAGCGCGTCTGACTGATTGGGAGGTCGCAATACACCATGATGTTCAATGTACGTTAAACACTCTTAAAAACGAAACAATTTTCTTGTCATCCAAGACACAAAAACCATTTTGTCGCATTCGTCATCATCACGATTCACACTTCTCCATATTCATCTACCCGCTTGTGCTGTGCCTGAAAGTTTTTGTGACGTATGATCACGTGACAGCGGCTTTTCCGGTTGTAAAATATGCATATCGGAGCTCGAGCAGAAATGCCATATAATTATCACGAATATAACGATTTTGCTGAATTTAATAGATAATTTTGTATTTGTTAATGCAATTATTTCATATTTTTAATGGAAAGAAACTGATATAGCGTGCATTTGTTTCATGTCCCATGTCCTTTAATGGACCAGACTCCACTTTTGGATCATTAATCCCTTTTGACTGAGATTAATCCACATGTATGGTTGTATACTGGCTTCTGGCACATCCATACAGTTTTAAGTACAATACCTACAATTAAAACCAGTTTGTTTTTATTACATTTATTTAATTCCTGGGCTCCCATCTGTAGCAGCGAGTGATGTCGTGTCCCCTTAGTACACTTTTTTACAATAGATTACTAGATTCTAATAGAATAGATGAGCCAAAATAATTGGAGATTTTTTTTAATGGGCCCCGACTTGTTACAAGTATGAATAGGTGGGCCTTAAAGTAAGAAAAGGTTGCGAACCCCTGCTGTAGATGAAGTAAAGACTTGGCCTTGAAAAGGATTTGATGGTTTTTGGTCTCAATCTTGATTCCGTCTCTTTCATTTCAACTCGATTTTGACTTGTTCTTTGATTCTTGATTTTCGACTCCATCTCGGCAAGTCCTCGTCTTGGACTTGATTTATGGTCTTGACTACAGCCTTAATCTTATTTCTTCAGGATCGTATGGACAAGAAAGGAAAAAAAATCTCTTCAAATAGCCACTTTTTTTTTTTTTTTTTTTAATCTGATCCATATCTGAAAAGTTTCCATGCGGCGCTCTTGTGTGGAATTCTTTTTCCTTGTTCCTGATTTTTAATTTGTACATCACGGCCATGTCTCCATGACTCTTCAGTAGGAAGATGAGAAAATCAGTGATTTTTGGTTTCTTCATATTTGGGGAATGGATTCAAGCAAAAGTGTAAGGAACCTACAGAAAGGAATAAACGTGTGAAATAATTGCTCAAGAAATTAAACTGGGTGTTTTTGAGGATGAGTGCATTTTCATTAAATATGAATATGGTTGGAGTGTATGTTGTATAAATAGTTAATCCTCAAAATGGACAGGTTCCATCTGATCCGAAGAAAAGGGAATTGTGCCAAGTCATGATTTGGTCTGATTTGATAAGATTGGATTATTGTGTCCTGGGGGGGGGGGATCTGATTTTGTCTTTTTATTTATTTATTTTTTTTTCCCCTGGTCCGGTAATCTGAATGTAGCCCTTGTTGAACAGTTCCATGCTCGTGCATGGATTTAATAATGTCTGTATGTCCATAGATGCCAATCAGGAGAAGCGGGCGACGGTGCAGTGGTTTGTGCGGCTGTGTGAAATACCTCAGCACAAAAGGAAGCTCCTGGGCCGAGACCCTCATCCACAAGAGATCTTTTACTACCAGGATGACTCCTGTGATAATGAGGTGGATGCTACGACCATCCTCCGAACAGTTCAGGTAGGTGCGTGTGTGTTGTTTACCTCACCCATGACGGAGTAAGCAGGGTGAGGTACTGTAATGAGTGCGGTTTGCGTGTGTGTCTGTCTGTCAACAATTTAGCATCTGGATGGTTGCACCGATTAACTTCAAATTTTCAGGGTAGATGGGCAATGGTCTGTAGATTACCTGATTTAAATTTTGGGGGTAATCTGGTCAAGGTCACTGGAAAGGTCAACCTTTCGGTCAAAATAACATTTTTTCATTATAACTCAAACGGTTGCCGATAGACAGATGTTTACTATTATGAGCATATGGGAGTTCCTATATGGCCTTTCATTTGGCACCATGATCTTTGAACTTTGAAAGGTCAAACTCAAGGCTATGGATTTTCAGAGGGCTGTAACTTGAAAACGGTTGATGGTCGCCAGATATTTACCATTATCAACTTCCAGAAGTGCCATATGGGCTTTCATTTGGCACCATGAGCTGTGACCTTGAAAGGTCAAACTCAAGGTCACAGATTTTCAGAGGGCTGTCAGTCAGTTGATGGTGGACAGATATTTACCATTATCAACTTGTAGGAAGTGCCATATGGGCTTAGCCTAGTAAACTAGACCCACCCGCCTAGCGGCCAAAAATATTTTTTGCCTGCGAGTGGGTCTAGCCTCGCACCATATCAACAAAACACCCCGGGCATCAAATCGTGCCCGCCAATCACAACGCAAGGTTTTTGTTTGGATTCTTTGGGTGGGCTTTTGCAGGAGTGACGACAAAGCTGCGCGACGCTGGAGAAAGCACAACAGGAAAGATGGTTACGGCTAGTGAACAGCGCGCGTTTGACTCCGCTTTGGAATCAGTTTTAGAAGAATTAGACTTGGAGTTTTCGTTGAAACATGAGCAGGAAGAGGCTCTCCGCTCATTCCTTTTCAAGAAGCATGTTTTCGCTGTTTTGCCAACTGGCTATGGCAAAAGTCTGATCTACCAGCTGGCTCCGCTCGTAGCCAAAAGGATGGGGCTAGTTTGTGCAGTACGAAAAATTAGTAAACAGCTTTGAAACATTACTTTTTGATTGTTTCTTATTTTCCCGTTATTTTAAATTTAAGGGAAATTATTTCACCAAACACCACTAAATAAAAACTCTCAAAAACAGTTTAAGCAAACCCTTGAAAAACACTTGGAAAAAAATGTGTATGTTAAGTATGTGGTACAGACTCCAAACTTATGGTCATTATCTCCAAACTTCTTAATATCTAGAACCTGTTTATTAATTAATACGCATTTTGAAAAATTTATTTCAAGGTCTCCCCCACTGCTTTCTGTCGCTCTGACTACGTCACAGTCACTGTTGTGCTGATTGGTCAGAGCGTTGGCCTATAGAGATCTTGCAGTCACGTGACCGGAAAGTACACAGCCGCCATCTTGTCGGTCAACAGCACAGCTGAATATTGCTGCACTCGTGTACAGAATGGATCAATTTCAACCGACGGACTACACGGCTCAATTTTCTAACGAACAGATAACTAGATATATGTCTAAAATAAACGATCTACAGATTAGTGACCCTTATGGCTTACCGGACAGAGTTTTCACGACCGTGTCAGTGGATATGGAACTGCCAGAGGTGGAATACCCGGACGTGTATAATTACCTCATCAACTTTCCCTTGCTGTTCAGTGGTGAAGCACTGTGTGCTTATAAATCGCTGGACAGTTATCTTTACAGAAATTCAGGATTTGTCAGCGACTCAGATGTGGCATCTTGTAAACAAGAAAATGATCCTCACTGGATGGGTAAGTCACTTAAGTATTGAGTATAGCACTGACCAGCCGATAATAGAATAAGGTAATTCCAGCTGTAATTCCAAATTGTCCATCTTGTTTACCTGGCGTTGGAGAGGTAGAGGCTTAGCAGTGGAGATTTGAGTGGCTGTTTTCTGAGCTTAGTCAACAGGCCGGCTCTGCAGCCTCGCTTTTGCTTCCTCTCCCGGCGCCGCCTCCTTAGCTTTGCTTCCGATAACAATCCACGGAGACCCCGCTGGTCTCGCTATCTCGTCCGGAATGTTGTGCATGCGATGGAAATCGCTACAAACCATCATTTTCTGCTGGAAAACAATGTCCAGTAAGTCCATACGGTTGTAGTGGATATTGAAGTCCGGTACAGACGAACAACACGCAAAAATACACACAAAAAACATAAACGTGCACAGGTAGGGAGAGCTTGTAGCCGCAGCCGTTGTAGTAGAATTGTATGTAGTAGGTTTTTCCAGAAAAAAAGGTAGAAGTAGAAGGCGGAAATATGGCGTTTGACCGACAAGATGGCGTCTGTCACAATCTGGATCGGCTGTGACGTCACATGCAAGTACTCCGTACGCACAGAGACAGTTTGAAAGACAGCGGGTTGTTCCTCCCACACCCTTCGGAAATGTCTACGAGCGAGGCCAGACTAAATATTCACATTTAGTCTGGCTTGCCAGGCTAATATGGGCTTTCATTTGGCACCATGAACTTTGACCTTGAAAGGTCAAACTCAAGGTCATGGGTTTTCATAGGACTATAACCTGACAGCTGATGATTAAGAAATAGTACCATTATCAACATAATGGGTATAAAATAAGTGCTGCTGGGCGAGGTTTGTTTTGCCTGGCAACGTTTGTTTAAAAATGAATTAACCCAGACAGGAGATGAAGATCTGTGACACAGAAGGTTTTTAGCTCATAACTGGAATAGGGTTTTTTTTTTTTTTTTCCGAGGTACTGAAAGGATGGAAATGGTTGTAAATAGTGATGAGTGATCCTTATTTTGTTTGATCATACAGGTCTGTTTTTCTTTTGCCTGTAGATTAAACACATCCCTGCTGAGGCGCCGTTCCCAGATGTTAAGGGCAAAGACATTCTGTTTGTTAAACTTATGTGGGACATGAAGAAATTTCAGACTCTGGATCCTGAGTTGCCCCTTCAAAAGCCCAGGTCTCCTTCTCCGGCCCTGCGTGCACTCCGACCCCGTGCTCTCCCCACCCCGGACCCGAGCGTGATGAAGCGGGCCTTGTCCGGCATCGTCACCCACGGCAGCATGAGCGCCGGTAAGCTGGGCTCCACCGAGGCCGAGTCAGCTCACTCCGCCTCCAAACTGTCCGCTGCCAAGCTACTGAACGTGAAGAGGAGAAGCAGAGTTTCGTCCAACCCAAACATCCGCAAGAAGCTCGTCCTGTGCAGTGAGTGCTGGCGGAGTTTCCTAGTCTGTGTGGATTATTTAATCTGCGTTCACATTTTATTCTGCTTCAGCATTCGAAGAACAAATCCGTATGCTAAACATCACATGCTTGTTGCTGATTGGCTACAGTTTATGATTATTACAGCGAAGAATTATTGCACTTTCAGTCTGTTGTTTGTTAGCCGAGTAAAAAGTTTCCTTTTGGCAGCTTTTCAGCATTCTTGCATTCTTATTAAAGCAGCCTAAAGTGAACCATGGAGCTGAAGTAACACAATATGAATGGTTGAGAGCCAAATTGGCAACAATAGGATTATTCAGGCTTGTATTTCCTCTGTTTTCTACATTCCATCTCAGACTGACGGGCGCTGTAGCCAATCAGCAGCGAGCATGTGACGTTCAGTAAGAGTCTCTTCACTTTGAGTTCATGCTATATATTCTCTTATATTTTTCTGAATTTGCTGTTTTTTGGTTAAAATGTTCTGTACTTATTGGCCATCATGTTAGTTAGCTTGGGCTACGATCACATTACAGCTCGTGATGGGTTTGAATACTTGGCGATGAAAATTGGCAGCATCGCTACCAATCGTTTGATGCACAGCAAATGTTCTCTGAGCTTCACAAGTTGTTTTTTATTGTGTTTCTGCCTCATGAGTAGCCAAAAACAACATGAAAAATTTGAGTGTATGCATTGAAATTTGGTGGTAAGGTATTAGGCAGAGACCCGTCCACCCGTAAATTTGACGGGCGATTGCCGATTTCAACGGGCAAGTATACACACAGACGGATACTGAAACAGACGATAATGCCGACAATTTTCGCACATGAATACTCCCACGTCATCCGATAAATCCAGTTATGTTCCGCCATCATTTACAAATCGTAAGAAACAGTTTAATACGAAAAATACTGAAAACTTGAAATGAAAAATCAGAATATTTCATCGCTTCCGCCATTTTGGCCCGCACTGAATCTTGTCACGTGCGGACTGAAATAATCGCGAATTCTGATTGGTCGAAAATTGCCAAACACCCTGCGTTGTAGTTTCCTCTTTCTTGGCGGGAGAACCGCATTTTTTTTTTTTGCTGACTCACTCTTCTGGATCAAGATGAATCCCAACAAACGCCCCAAATTGAATGTTACAAAAATTGATTCGTTTTTCCACAAAAAGACAGAAAAGGTATGTGTGATACATTGATTAACAAGGGGGTTTCATGGGGGTATGTGGCTGTATTCCTGAGAATACAATAACATAGGACTCAAAGTATTCACCTGGAAAATGAGGTGCAGTTTTCAAATATCTGTAGGCCCTAACAGTACAACATTTGATATTTCAGAAAACTGCAGAACCATCAGTCCCAAATAGTAATGCAGGCGTTACAGCACATTTGGCCTTGGATACTGATGGAGGTGGTGGAGAAGTACAGGCATGCCATTCTAAAGACTCAACACCAATTGAAACAGACATACTACCAGATATACCAATAGCTCATAAGTCCGCAGCTAATCAGTCATCAGCTACATGTATGGAAGCTGTGCTTGAGGAACAGCAGGTAGATCCTGCTATCACCTGTGTGTCTTCATCTGGAATTGAAACTGAAATACACACTGCTCCTGTTAAAACTACAAAACCCAAGACAGCCAAAGTTTATGCTAAAAAGTTTCAGGATTCTTGGTGCACAACATTTCCATGGGTGAAACATATGTCATCTGATGTCATGTTCTGTACAATTTGTCGACAGTGCAAGAATGATACAGTTCTTAGCTCTGGAACACAAAATTATAGGATCAAGACCCTTGAGGACCATGCCAAGAGTAAAGGTCATTTGGCTGCAGTGGCAGCTGCAGATCCTAAACAAGGCCAAGTGTTGGTGGGATTCAGTAAAGCCGCACAGACCAGGAAAGCTGCAGTCATATTAGCTCTAAAAACAGTGCACTGGTTGTCGGTTGAAGAAATAGCTAATAAGAAATAGTAGTCTTCTCCACTTCCTTCGTGACATTGATGTGAAAGATGCAGTTCATCTTCAGAAAGGTGCGAATGCTACCCATGATAGCCCAGATATATTTAACCAGCTTCTTGAATGCCTCAACTTTGTCCTAGAAAGAAATCTCAAGACCGATCTCAGAAAATCACCATTTGTGGGCATTGGAGTTGAGAGCACTGATCGAGCACAAGAAAAGCATGTGGTGATTGTTGTTCGGTATATTCAAAAGCAGTCAGCTACACCAAAGACCACATTTTTATCTTGCGTTTCTGTACGTGATGGAACAGCTGCCACTGTACTGGAAGCAATTAGAACCAGCCTAAACCACTTTGGAGTGCCATTTAGGAAAGTTGTTGGCCTGGGTACGGATGGAGCAAGCTCCATGGCTAGTTCTCAGAATGGTCTCAATGGGCTTATGAAAAACCTCAACCCCTTCACAGTACATGTGCACTGTGTCTGCCATAGATTGGCATTGTCAGTGAGTCAGGCATGTAAGGATATTCAGCTGGCACAGGCTGTTACCACTATGATATCCACAGTTTATACGTATATCCAACTTTCCCCTAATCGTCTAGAAAGATTTAAGGATGTTGCAGCAATACTTGAGAGTGACACAGTGAAATTTCGGCGTCTCTTTGAGAAGGTGGTTATGTCTTGGTGAGGCAGTTGTTGCACTGATCCGCAACTATGAGCCCCTAATGATCATGGTTGGCCAACATGCTGCTGAAGGTGATCTGACAGCAGCCAGTATTGAAAACCACATGTTTCAGTACAAATTTGTTGCAATGTTAAATTTACTGGCAGACATTTTGGCTGCCACAAATCACCTCAGTAAACTATTCCAATACCGAGATGTGTCATTTGGGTCCATCAGGACAAATCGCCAAAACTGCCTCACAATATTAGAGGACTATCAGGCCAATGATGGTGTTTATATGCATCAGATGGAAGACATGCTTCATGAACACGGCTCGTACAAGGGTCAGGTACCGTCAGAAGCACCAGGAAGAGGCGAGAGGCAAGGCCAGAGGGAAACTTTCATAGCAGCAAGGACTCAGATACTTGAAAACCTCCTTGCAAACATCAGGCAAAGGTTTCCTCGTGTGGATCTGCTGGATGTCATGCAAATCTTTGACCCCAGTGCCAATCCCATCGAAGTAGGCCTTCCTCTATGGGGCATTAACCATCTTGAAACCCTCCTGGCCCATTATGGTGCACATCATGACAACAGAGAGGGGGAAAGGTTTGCTGCTCTTGTTGATGCTGACCAGGCAAGAGGAAAATTTTTTTGTCTTCTAACGACTAGTATACCAAAACAGGTTCTCAACAGATGGTGCTGATGAATGGCAGGAAGAGGGTCATTTTGCAAGACCAACTCAGCTCATGATGAAGATATTTGGAGGTCCAAACATGCCAAATCAGCGGCTCTATCCAAGCATGTTTCACCTCATGTCAATGGCAATGTGTGTGTGCTTGTTGGCAATGCAGAGGCTGAGCGAGTCTTTTCTGTTCAGAACAGGATCAAAACCAAGTTGAGAACAAAATTAAGTATAGTTAGGCTGGAGCAGCTTATCAGACAAAGCTACAAAAAGTTAGATCGTCAGGAATTTGACTTTGATGCAGCAGCAGACCGATTCTTGCAGGCCCCTAGATGTCTGTAATCTTTGTGTAAACCAAAGAAACTCAGTTCTCGTTCTTTCAAAGTTAATTTTAATTTGAGTAGTTTGGTCAAAATATTATGGATGACAGTCAGTGACAGACATTCTGCGATTTAATTTGTGCCACGTAAAATAGAATACTGTGTTTTGTTTTTGTTTGGTTTTGTTTTTTTATTCAATACTGTAACTAGATCAAAAGATTATATACAATTCATTGTTTATTTTCTTTTCACTTTTGTTACCAAATCAAACACCATACATACATCTGATACATTCAGGAGTGAAACTGAAAAAAAAAAAAAAGTAAAATATGCAATATTTCTGATCAAAAATTACATGCCATTTCACCCTGAAAATGTCCTAGAATGCAGGAAATGAAGTCTAAATTTAAAAAAAATTTCTGGGGGGGCATGCCCCTAGACCCCCCTAGAGGGACTTCGCGCCTGCGGCACTCATCAGGATTATATAAAATATTATTTTTGACTGGTAATTTTCTTTTTCTGCCTAATACCCTGTTTGGTGGTGCTGTTTTCATTGGCAAACTAAGCAGTGAGTACTCACAGATGGGTTTGGGAATGCCTACCAAACCTCTGGGAACCTTTGCTGAGCCTCTTGAAGTGTATTTGCCTCAAATTTATATCCTTGAGGCTTGCAGGAGCCTCGGTGACACAGCGGCAAGGTGAAGCCTAACCTAAAGTGCATTTACATTCAGGGATCCTTCAGCTAGGTTTGTAACTGGTTGAGTGAAGGGCTCATGAGTATTCAGCAAATGTTTGGCGATGGTTTGATGATTGGTTGGCGCTGATGTCCTGCATTGTTGAAATCTATTTAGCAACGTGTCTGCGATCATTCTCCTGCCAGACACTGATGTGTACAAAACCCTCAAGCGTGTGTCCTTGGAGAAATGGCAGGTCTCTTCAAAAGAAAAGAGCCAAGCATTCGCCTGCTGTGACCACAACTTGTAGTTCATCATGCATCACCACCTAAACGCTTCATTTTCATCAGTAACTCCTCTCAAAGCATCACAAACTGTAGTGTGGCCGTAGCCTGAGTTAGCTCGGTGTTTGTTTTGGCTTGAGCTAGTGGAAGTCCCCGGAGGCATACTGATCCGCTCCCACGCAGCCAATTATAATTCACTTTATATTGATTCGATTTTCACAAAATTTGCTTTATTGCTGATGGTGTAAATTTCAGGTGTAGTTGATCTAGATGTAAAAATGCATGTGTACAGGCGTCACGTTTTAGCACAGTGCCAATATTTTTGGAGAAATTATTACATTATGCTGATTTTATTTAATTCAAAAGCCAGGCTTGACTCTATTGGGGTCATCAGTCTTTTCAAACACGACTATTATAAATTCAGATTGTGCTCATCTGGCTAATTCAACATCTCTGTACAGCAAAATAAATGATGGTGATTTCAGAGTTAATTTCTCTCTCTCTCGGTCTGTCTGTGTATCTCTCTCTCTCTCTTGGTCTGTGTGTCTTTTTGTCGCTCTCTCGGTCTGTCTGTCTGTGTGTCTTTTTGTCTCTCTGCGTGTGTGTGTCTCTCTCTCTCTCTCTCTCTCTCTCTCTCTCTGTCCTTCTCTCTCTCTCTCTCTCTCTCTCTCTCTCTCTCTCTCTCTCTGTCCTTCTCTCTCTCTCTCTCGGTCTGTAGGTCCAACGAAGAAACTGACCAGAGACGATGTTCTTGGGGAGATACTGGATGATGACCAGGAAAAGGAGGAAGTGCTGGCGAGCAAGCTAGGTGCTTCTCCACCTTGTCGCTTCTCCACCCGTCTGACCCCACTCCAAAACGTAGTCTTGAACAAATCTCCCACTGAGGAGGAGAATCTGTCCATCCAGCCTCTCCAAAGCCCCAATAAACCCAGTCACTCTGCTTGTGATAACACCTCCACCAGGTCAGTTTAGAGATGTGATGTGGGTGGACACAAGTTTTCGGTTTTATTTTTTACATAAAAGAAACTTTTCGGGAACGTGCTGTTATAGGAACAGAATCGATGACTGGGTGGTGTGATGTGGTACGACAGAAAGCAAAGATGCTCTTCCTGCTTAATGTTTATTCCTCTGATACCACAGCAGCTCGTTAAATATTACAATGCCTATTTAATTTTTAAAGTGTCACGTACTTTTTATTCATTTATAGTAGGCATATCAGGTGAGAAGTCAATCCAAATGGCTCTCATTGAATTCAGAACAGCATATTTCTTACAGAATTAAAATGTTTATCCATTCTTGAAATATTACAAATCAAAGATTGGAAAAAAAAGGCTTAATTTTTTAGAAAACTGCCATATGTATTCGGATCACATGGTCCAAAATGGGCCTCATTTACCAATGAAATCAAATGTTTTCTGTTTTTCAAGGTATTTACATGGAAATTGGCAGGCACATAGATGATGGCATACTGAATACTAAGTTTGAAAAACTAGTAAAAACCAGTTATGCAAACTGGTGTTAGTATTAATTATGCTAATTGGGTAAAAATGTTAAATTGTAACACTCCAAAGTAATAACATGGATTAAAGTTTTCCGTCGTGTGACGGATTTCCGTCAACTGAACTCTCCCAAGGCCAAATGTGAGGTCGGTGCTGATCCGAGGAGAATTAAAATGCCGGGTGGTTGGGTAGAGATTGGGTTATAACACTGTGTTGCAACACCAACTATCAGCAGGGTTTATTTAACTTTTTTGTTTTTGAGCCATGCTTTGTGTCGTTCATTTCCTATGTTTGATCATGTTTAAATGTTCGCTGTCAACGGTGCGGCATTAAAAAAAAACATGCGCTGTCAAAATTGGCAAAATACATTCCCACACTGTAAAATATAATAAGTTGACTTTACTTAAAAAAAATATGCAAAGTCGTTGCCTCAAAAAAAGTCATTTATGTTTATTTAGATAAATTAGATTGGGTTAACTTATTTTTTGTGAGTTTGCAGTACTCAAATTAACTTAGATTAGTTTGATTACATTAACTTATTTATTTTGAGTTTGCAGTACTCACATAAACTTATATTAATTTGATTACATTAACTTATTTATTGTGAGTTTGCAGTACTCATCTTATATAATTTTGATTACATTAACTTATTTATTTTAAGTTTACAGTACAAGTTAATGTAATCAAAATTATATAAGATTAGTACTGCAAACTCACAATAAATAAGTTAATGTAATCAAATTAATATAAGTTTATGTGAGTACTGCAAACTCAAAATAAATAAGTTAATGTAATCAAACTAATCTAAGTTAATTTGAGTACTGCAAACTCACAAAAAATAAGTTAACCCAATCTAATTTATCTAAATCAACATAAATGACTTTTTTTGAGGCAACGACTTTGCATATTTTTTTTAAGTAAAGTCAACTTATTATATTTTACAGTGCATGTGCTTGGCGTGCTTGTGTCTGACCATTTCTGTTTTGTATTAAATTAAATCTTGCCAAAATGACTCAGTTCAAACTTGGACGTATAGAAATGGAGCATGTTAAAAAAAAAAAAAAAACGAAAAAATAAACCCCGGTAAGCCCGCTCCTCTGCTTCAGCCAGACTTGAAGACCCGACGGTGCAATGCTTGCAGACTGTCAGAAGTAATTAGACCTAAATTTATAGCTAACAAATCAGCAGACGCCCCAACAATTATTTTCGTTAGGCCAATGTGTAAGGTATGTTAGAACCGTGCCTTATAGCCTATGTTATATCACAATTTAAAGGACGTTTGAGGAGTGGGAGGCTGCGAGCGCAATGATGTTCCGACATGCGCTAAACTTTATTCCCTGAAAATAATACACCAGCGTTCAATGCCCCAAACAGTCAAAATGTCTAGAAGACTACGGTTAAATAATAATCATAGCCTACTAAGTTAAATTACGTCAAAACATCTGTTTCTGGCCTATGAAATGGAGGAAAATGAGAATGAACGCAAAGTAGATAGCAGCCAACTTCACGCGATCTTTTAGGTAACTTAACACTCGTGTTGGCCACAATATTTCTCTTAATAAAATCTTGAATTGTTTTTGAAGTTGTATTCAACACAAAGTAAGGTCAAATTATAATTTTAATTTAAGCAAAGATTCAAACTTTTTTCTATATTGACGTCGAGCATAGAGGAGCATGTCATTCTGCTTTCGGTTTCGGCAGCATGGATGCGCTTTACATGAAAGAAGGCACTGATGTGTCTGCCATCGATAAAGGTATAAAAAAAAACAAGTGGAGGTGGGCTTGGCTGTACGAAATAGGTGAAAACGGAAAGCCATTTAGTTCATGGTGCAAAAAACGAAACATTCCAGGCGCTTGCATTTGTGTGGTTTGCCACAAAAAATAATATACGGAAGCAATGGAAAGAAAGTGCAATAAATTGAATATATTAATCCATTAACTAATTGATAATAATAAAGTTCTAAGTTAACCATTCTCAGAATTTCATCGAAATCCACCCATAACCCCTCCCATAAATTTTCAGTCAAATAAATTTTTTTGCTTTAATCCATGTAATAAAAGACTATTTCTAATACCGTGTTTGTGCTCTGTTGGACTTTGTGTTTCTAAGTAGGGCCTACTAGTATTTATGTGAAATAATGTGTGTATGTATGTTATTTACCAGCTGGGAGGTCCATATCGTGAAATACTGTGACCAAGGTCTTGAAAGTACTGAGCGAGGCCCTCTGGGCCGAGGTCAGTATTCAAGGCCGAGGTCACGGTATTTCACCATACGGACCGACCTTAAGCTGGTAAATAATATATTTTATTTTTTTCTTTACCAAATTCTAACAGAAAATGAGAGTGCCCGAAAGGGAAAACCAAGCCGAGGCAAGCCGCCATTTTGAATCCTCATTCATGGCTGTAATACAAATGGCTTCCTCCTTGGTATACAAGTGCACTTCCATGGCAGGGGGGAAAAAAGAACTACGTTTTGCCGTCTATGTAGTGTCCTATTTTATACAAAATTGAGTCATTCAGGATTCAGCCATGTTTTTGCTTGGTGTTGGGAAATTACAGGTTTTTAGCTTTCTCCTGAAATGTTTTATTTTATTTCTTCTTCCTCAGGGTAGTAAAACTCACTTTTGCTGTGAACACTGTCGTTATCGCTATCCATGCTGTAAAATTAATGCTATTCTCCTGAGAAATGCTGGCAAAAATGTAAGATTTTTGGTACTCTTATAAATAAATCTTATAAATGTTGACAAATTCCACCATGTTTGTTGTCATGAATGAGCGAATCGCCAGAGGTCCATAACTGGGGTCCGTACCGTAGGATACGGACCTGCTCACCAGCCAATCAGAGCGTAGGATTTGGACCGCGAAAAAAAAAAATGATTTCGATTAATATTCGCAGCTTTCAAGGTGAACCTCGAAAAAACTGTGAGCGCCACATCTAATAAACACTTCCAATTAATGACCTGAAATTGACACGTTTCTGACTTCTGGTTTTTTTAAATCTTATTCCGACCACCAAGATCTCAATATTTTTCATCAAAACAACCAGTTATATTCTAAAATGGTTATTTATTTACATGAATCAGGTTTGATTTGAAAAAAAAAGTAGGTAAAGCTATGAACTCACTTCAAAGTCTCCTGAGAAGCATAACGTCAAAACTAGGTGACGGAAAATTTTGCTGAATACTTCATCAGAAACAGTGAGAGCGAGAGAACATCACCACTATAAAGTTATCTGATCGATATTCACGAATAATCCAGTCAGAAACTGATCAGAAGAGAGCGAGGGAGAGCCTGACTGCTTTCCCGTGACTCAAAAAGCACCGGCAGTTTCCCGATGTCCCGTGAGCAGGGTTTTTACTCTGTCCCAACTTCAACCTGCTGTTACTCCCAAAGTACTGAACAGATCGTAACAAGATATAATTTCTGCTTTCCAACGAACTGGAAGCTTTTTAATGATATTCACAATAGAAAATATTCAAGAGGTAAGGAGTGACAGATTTGGAAACTTGGATGAGCGTCTGCATGCACAATTTTCACAGCACGGCCAGCGAGCGTCTGATTATGCATATTTATTTATAGTTAGGATGCAGTGCTGCAGCACAGCAACCTATGGGCTCCCCTAGGGGAGCCCACAGGTTGCAGTGCAAAGCACTGCAACTATTCTTCTATGCATTTCTTCTTCTTCTTCTTCTTCTTCTTCTTATTATTATTATTCCTACGCAAATTTTGATTTCGAATAACTCTAACCGTACGTCGCACACAGACAATATATCAAAACGTGCGGCTCAATCGGACTCGCTATGCTATTACTTTTCTCTACAGAATAAGATTTTTTCGCGACGTAGTCGCGAAAAAATCATCGAAAAAAAACCCCATTCATTTCTATGGAATTAATTGAAAAAAAAGCACTTCAACGTTTTTCAAACGTCTGCTGCTCTGGCATGCTTTCACCTAGAGACGTGATTCAAACTCTAAAACGTAGGAAAACTTCTCCTCTGTGGATCTGGCATTCAACTTTTCTGCTAGGTTCTACACTTTCGGATCAGTCCCGGCTCAAACGCCATGTGGGTTCCGGGAGAAAATCCGGCTTTTGAATGGGTGTCTATTGCGTTACACACCAGTGGACCTCGTTAAGTCAGAGTGGAGAGAGGTTGAAAAAAAAAGTCAAACTTTCTCACTTAAACTGTGTTTTCAGCCACAAATTTCACTCTATAGACATGATTTTCTCAATAGTAGTAGTAAAACTTGTCCTGATTCACACAATGTGTCTACCTAAACGACAGGATTTACAGTTTTTGAATGAGAAGCCTCAAACTGAGAAGAGGGCAGCCGAGAGGCCTCATTGAAACCCATTATACACGTGACAGAAAAGTCACTCATCTTTAACTCTGTCTACTGTCGTCATTTTTAACACTACAGACAAATTACATCAGTTTATTCAGGAGACCCTTCTAGCGCTCACTGTGAAAGAATTTTGTGAATAGCTGCTTCCGTTGTCGAGTTATTTGTCATTGTTCGAGGCCTGATCCTGAGCAAAAATCAGCCAAAAATTGACCAGGTTATGTGTCACTCTGTGCTTTCTCAGGCCCGTCGCCATGCCGACTGGGAGCAGTGAGTGACGGGGGGGGGCTGCTGTCTCAAGCACACACCTAATCATTGCATTGAAACATCATTGCAGGTCACACATTCACGGCCAGCAAACATGCGTGACCGAATTGCTTCGCGCACTGCATCCTCTCACAATTTCCCCTGGGGAATTGTCCGGTCTAGTTAGGATGCAGTGCTGCTGCACAGCAACCTATGGGCTCCCCTAGGGGAGCCCATAGGTTGCAGTGCAAAGCACTGCAACTATTGTTCTTCTACGTATTTCTTCTTCTTCCGTATTCTTCTTCCTCCTACGCAAATTTTGATTTCGAATAACTCAATAACCATACGTCGCACACCGACAATATATCAAAACGTACGGCTCGATCGGACTCGCTATGCTATTACTTTTCTCTACAGAATATGATTTTTTCGCGACATAGTCGAAAAACCCCCCCATTCATTTCTATGGAATTAATTGAAAAAAAAGCACTTTTTCAACCTTTTTCAAACGTCCGCTGCTCTGGCATGCTTTAACCTAGAGACGTGATTCAAACTCTAAAACGTAGGAAAACTTCTCTGTGGATCTGGCATTCAACTTTTCTGCTAGGTTCTACACTTTCGGATCAGTCCCGGCTCAAAGGCCATGTGGGTTCTGGGAGAAAATCCGGCTTTTGAATGGGTGTCTATTGCGTTACACGCCAGTGGACCTCGTTAACTTGGAGTGGAGAGAGGTTGAAAATAAAGCTCAAACTTTCTCGCTTAAACTGTGTTTTCAGCCACAAATTTCACTCTATAGACATGATTTTCTCAAAAGTAGTAGTAAAACTTGTCCTGATTCACACAGTGTGTCTACCTAAACGATAGGATTTACAGTTTTTGAATGACAAGCGTCAAACTGAGGACAGGGCAGCTGACAGGCCTCATTGACACCCATTATAAACGTGAGAGAAAAGTCACTCGTTTTTAAATCGCTCTAGTGTCGTTATTTTTAAGAGTACAAACAAAAAAATACATCATTTTATTCAGGAGACCCTTCTAGCGCTCACTGTGAAAGAATTTTGTGAATAGCTGCTTCCGTTGTCGAGTTATTTGTCATTGTTCGAGGCCTGGTCCTTCGTAAAACACAGCACAAAATGCAAGACCTTGTGTGTCTTAGCTCATTGACACCCATGATAAACGTGACAGAAAAGTCAGTCATTTTTAAGTCGGTCTACTGTCCTCATTTTTAAGACTACAGACAAAAAATTACATCAGTTTATTCAGGAGACCCTTCTAGCGCTCACTGTGAAAGAATTTTGTGAATAGCTGCTTTTGGTGTCGAGTTATTTGTCATTGTTCGAGGCCTGATCCTGAGCAAAAATCAGCCAAAAATTGACAAGATTATGTGTCACTCTGTGCTTTCTCAGGCCCGTCGCCATGCCGACTGGGAGCAGTGAGTGACGGGGGGGCTGCTGTCTCAATCGGAGAAAATCCGGCTTTTCAATGGGTGTCTATTGCGTTACACACCAGGGAAGCTCGTTAACTTGGAGTGGAGAGAGGTTGAAAATAAAGCTTTATTTCTTTAAATAACACTATTGAAAAAGTACAAATGTACAAAACCAACATGGCAACATCATGATGTTTTTTTTGACAACTTTATTTCAAACAGTGAACATTGACAAAGGTAAACATGAAATCGCTTCTATTCAGAGGCAAGGATTGAAAATCATGAACAAGAAGGAAAGAAAGCACAACTTTATTTATCACACACTTGTGAAATTTCCTCTCTGCATTTAACCCATCTGAAGCAATGAGCACACACACATACCCAGAGCAGTGGGCAGCCATGCTAACAGCGCCCGGGGAGCAGTTGGAAGTTAGGTGTCTCGCTCACGGGCACCTCAGCCCAAGGCCGTCCCATATTAACCTAACCTGCATGTCGTTGGACTGTGGGGGAAACCGGAGCACCTGGAGGAAACCCACGCAGACACGGGGAGAACATGCAAACTCCACACAGAAAGGCCCTCGCCGGCCGCTGGGTTCGAACCCAGAACCTTCTTGCTGTGAGGCGACAGTGCGAACCACTATCTCTCGTCTCTCATCTCTAGCCGCTTTATCCTTCTACAGGGTCGCAGGCAAGCTGGAGCCTATCCCAGCTGACTACGGGCGAAAGGCGGGGTACACCCTGGACAAGTCGCCAGGTCATCACAGGGCTGACACATAGACACAGACAACCATTCACACTCACATTCACACCTACGGTCAATTTAGAGTCACCAGTTAACCTAACCTGCATGTCTTTGGACTGTGGGGGAAACCGGAGCACCCGGAGGAAACCCACGCGGACACGGGGAGAACATGCAAACTCCGCACAGAAAGGCCCTCGCCGGCCCCGGGGCTCGAACCCAGGACCTTCTTGCTGTGAGGCGACAGCGCTAACCACTACACCACCGTGCCGCCCAACCACTATCTCAAGAGAGACAAAAGGGACAACTTAAATGAAATAAAGAAAAAGAAGAAAAAAATAAAATAAACAGATGATGATGATGATGATAATAATAATAATAATAATAATAAAACACGTATGCTAATAATACAAAAAGTAAAACAGTAAACGCAAGATTAATGAATTAAAAAAATCAAGTAAAGACATTAAACATAGTGCATATATTAATTGTTTCAGCTGCTTTTTTGTTTTGTACAGGGAAATTGTTGCAATGTACTGCTCCATTTCTGTATTGAGTACCAAGAAAAAGGCTTCTTGTTTAGTTTAGTTGTCACAATTGCAAAATGTTACAGACCAAAAAGATTATCTATATACACAAACAAAAATCAAACAGAAAAAAATACTATGAAACAAAATAAATTTTTGTGACTGGAAAAGGAAACAGGACTCTCGTCCCAATTGACAACCCTTTCCACAAAAGAAAAAATGTATATATACACTAATTTAAAGGAATAAAAAATTTGTACTTTAAAAGGAGTTCATTTCGGCTGAAAAAGTCAATCTTAATTTGGGTGTCGAACTAAATAATGAGATATACAAAATGTCTAAACAACCTACATATAATGACAAATACAGTTTATGGAGCTTGTCAAAATGGTTGTTTCTTGTTTGAGAATTTGCATTTATGAATGTAAAATTTGGCAAGAAGTAAGATCAGATTGATGAGGAAAAATGCATTATTGTCCTTATTACTCTGATCATAACAACCAAAAATAACATTTCGAAAGTAAAGAATAAAGTCAGAGAAAACATAATACATAAACATAAACAGATTCATAATGAATTTGGTGAGATTTGTTTCTTTATAGAGTAGTGTTATTTATTATTTTATATGATTTGTCCCATTTTGTTTTTGTAATGTTCTTGGACTTGTCTGTGCTAAGTTTTGTGTTTTACTGTTTTTATGTTTTATGTCTTAACATCAAGGACTATGTTGGAAATAAGTGTTTTCACTTTAACATGTTATCCTTTGGATTTTATTGTCCATCAATCCAAAATCAAATCAATCAATCAATCAACATTTACAATAAAGGAGTTAATGTCTTTCCAAAGTTTATGTGTAAATTCACAAGACCAAAATAAACGAGAGACAGTTTCAGGGTGCAGTTCACAAAAAGAACAATTCACGTCGATGTCACACTTAAAACGATGTAAAAACACTTTTGTGGGGTAAAATCTATGCAGCAACTTGAATGAAAATCATGTTATCATCCTATTAAATTTAGGGAAGAGCACGTCGGATGCAATTTTTGCTTTAAGAATGTTAATGGAGAAGTACAGGGAAGGCCAGAGAAAGCTACATTGTGTGTTTGTAGACCTGAAGAAGGCATACGATAGACTGCCGAGAGATGAGTTATGGTATTGTATGAGAAAGAGTGGAGTGAATGAGAAGTATATCAGAGTGGTGCAAGACATGTATGAGAACAATGAAACAGCAGTGAGGTGTGCAGTTGGAACAACTGAATGGTTCAAGGTGAAGGTGGGACTTCATCAAGGATCTGCTTTGAGTCCTTTCTTGTTTGCCATAGTGATGGATAGCTTGACAGACGAAGTGAGGCAAGAGTCACCATGGAGCATGATATTTGCGGATGATATTGTGATATGTGGTGAAAGTAGAAAGGAGGTTGATCTGGGTTTGGAGAGATGGAGGTATGCATTGGAATGAAGAGGAATGAAGGTGAGCAGTAGCAAAACAGAATACATGTGCATCAATGAGAATGGGGATGAGAGTGTAGTGAAGATGCATGGAGCAGACGTAAAGAAAGTTGGTGAATTCAAGTACCTGGAGTCAACTGTGCAGGAAAATGGGGGCTGCGATAGTGAGGTGAGAAAGAGATTGCAGGCAGGGTGGAGCAGTTGGAGAAGGATTTCGGAAGTCATTTGTGATAGGAAAGTCCCAGCAAAAGTGAAAGGTAAGATGTATAAGACAGTAGTGAGACCAGCTGTGATGTACGGATTGGAGACCGTACCCTTAACGAAGAGACAGGAGGTAAAGTTGGAGGTGGCGGAGTTGAGGATGTTAAGGTTTGCGATGGGAGGTTGGACAGGATAAGGAACGAGCACATCAGAGGGACAGCACATGTGGAGAGCTTGGGAATGAAGCTAAGAGAGATGAGACTGAGATGGTACGGGCACATCCTGAGAAGAGATGCAGAGCATGTTGGAAGGAGAATGTTGAGGATGGAGCTGCCAGGCACATGAAAACGAGGAAGGCCAAAGAAGAGATACATGGATGTAGTGAGAGAGGACATGAAAGTGGCAGAGAAGGATGCAGAAGACAAGGAGCAATGGAGACGAAAGATCTGCTGTGGTGACCAGCCAAAAGAAGAAGAAATTTAGAGAAGAACAGAGAAATGATCAAAGGGAACAATCTTATAAAAATCTAGTATAAACAACTTATAACACAAAATCGAAAATAAATCATGTAGGAAACGTAGTAGTTCAAGATATCATTATTCAACATATAGTGCACAAAGGACTCCAAAGCCATTTCGTTACACACTACATAGCACACTTATCTATAGTTATTTGAGATTACGCCAACGAATTAATGCTTCCGGGTGTGAATGGCTGTGTTGCAAATAACTCCATTTTGCCTATGTAGAGCACTACTTAAGGCAGGAAAGTAATCCATTACTTTCCACCCTACGTGGTGCACTTATATAAGAAAAATAGCTTTTTTTTTTTTGCAATCCAGCTAATAATTAAACGCTTCCGGGTGTTTATAATTGCGTTGAAAAGAGCTAGTGACTGAAACCATACGGCACTAAGGCTGGAGCAGACATTCCCTAAGTAGTGCACTAATATCAAGAGTTTTGTTTGAGATTCCGCCATTGAGCAAATGCTTCCGGGTGTGAAGTCGAGCGCGTGAAGATGTATAATGACGTAAAAAGCCATATCTATCGATATATTTATTTGTTTATAATAAACCTATCGGTCTTATGTAAATATATTAAAATACATGTTTATTTTAAAGAATTTGTTCAATAAAAACACCCAACGGTTTTTTTTTTAAGTTTCCGCCAATTTTTAATAACTTCCTGATCTGATACTAACCACTTCCGCTGGTCAAGTAGGCGGAGACAGCAGCCAAACGTCATTTACGCGCGAAAAAGTTGTCGTGGTTTTAAATAGTGGAGGTTTTGTGCAGGTTATAGTTGTGTCAGTTGTGGATTTGGGTTTTAAAACTTTTATATTGAGATTTAAGTGAGTTCTGTTATTCATTTATGGTCAATGTGGACGTGAGCACTCGGATAAACACACATTAATCGACTTTAAAGGAGTCTTTAAAGGTAAGATCACTGTGGAGTTGAGTCCTAAATGGCTCCCTGAGTGCACTTCATCAGATCTGGATGAATATAATGGCTTGTGTATTATTTTTTTTTTTATGGTGTGTTGTGGTTGTTTTTTTTTAAATTAAATTCAGAATGAGTTATTTGAGTTTCAGCTTCAAATGTTCAGTACTTTGATCAATAGATAATGTGTGTATTACAGTGGTGCTTGAAAGTTTGTGAACCCTTTAGAGTTTTCTCTATTTCTGCATAAATATGACCTAAAACATCATCAGATTTTCACACAAGTCCTAAAAGTAGATAAAGAGAACCCAGTTAAACAAATGAGACAAAATATTATACTTGGTCATTTATTTATTAAGGAAAATGATCCAATATTGCATATCTGAGAGTGGCAAAAGTATGTGAACCTTTGCTTTCAGTATCTGGTGTGACCCCCTTGTGCAGCAATAACTGCAACTAAACGTTTGCGGTAACTATTGATCAGTCCTGCACACCGGCTTGGAGGAATTTTAGCCCATTCCTCCATACAGAACAGCTTCAGCTCTGGGATGTTGGTGGGTTTCCTCACATGAACTGCTCGCTTCAGGTCCTTCCATAACATTTCGATTGGATTAAGGTCAGGACTTTGACTTGGCCATTCCAAAACATGAACTTTATTCTTCTTTAACCATCCTTTGGTAGAACGACTTGTGTGCTTAGGGTCGTTGTCTTGCTGCATGACCCACCTTCTCTTGAGATTCAGTTCATGGACAGATAGCCTGACATTTTCATTTAGAATAAGCTGGTGTAATTCACAATTCATTGTTCCATCAATGATGGCAAGCCGTCCTGGCCCAGATGCAGCAAAACAGGCCCAAACCATGACACTACCACCACCATGTTTCACAGATGGGATAAGGTTCTTATGCTGGAATGCAGTGTTTTCCTTTCTCCAAACATAACGCTTCTCATTTAAACCAAAAGGTTCCATTTTGGCTTCATCTGTTCACAAAACATTTTTCCAATAGCCTTCTGGTTTGTCCATGTGATCTTTAGCAAACTGCAGACAAGCAGCAGTATTCTTTTTGGAGAACAGTGGCTTTCTCCTTGCAGCCCTGCCATGCACACCATTGTTGTTCAGTGTTTTCCTGATGGTGGACTCATGAACATTAACTTTAGCCAATGTGAGAGAGGCCTTCAGTTGCTTAAAGTTACCCTGGGGTACTTTGTGATCTTGCCGACTATTACACGCCTTGCTCTTGGAGTGATCTTTGTTGGTGGACCACTCCTGGGGAGGGTAACAATGGTCTTGAATTTCCTCCATTTGTACACAATCTGTCTGACTGTGGATTGGTGGAGTCCAAACTCTTGAGAGATGGTTTTGTAAACTTGTCCTGCCTGATGAGCATCAACAACGCTTTTTCTGAGGTCCTCATAAATCTCCTTTGTTCGTGCCATGATACACTTCCACAAACATGTGTTGTGAAGATCAGACTTTGAGAGATCCCTGTTCTTTAAATAAAACAGGGTGCCCACTCACACCTGATTGTCATCCCATTGATTGAAAACACCTGACTCTAATTTCACCCTCAAATTAACTGCTAATCCTAGAGGTTCACATACTTTTGCCACTCACAGATATGTAATATTGGATCATTTTCCTTAAATAAATTACCAAGTGTAATATTTTTCTCATTTGTTTAACTGGGTTCTCTTTATCTACTTTTAGGAGTTGTGTGGAAATCCGATGATGTTTTAGGTCATATTTATGCAGAAATGGAGGAAATTCTAAAGGGTTCACGAACTTTCAAGCACCACTGTATATCTGTACCTGTAACTTTAGTGCCTGTTCTGTATCACTTCAGGAAAATGAGTCACTACTTCACAAGACTGCGTGTGCAAAGAACATACACATGGCATGGAAATCCGATCAGTATAGACCGAAAACTGAAGAGACTCCACCACGAGTAAGTGTAGAGCTGGATCACAGAATGAGCTTGGGATTCAGACTATCATCATTATCATCATTCCTATTTCTCCTACCTGGGAATAAACTACAGCTCTTGGTATGAAATTTATTCAGTTTAGTTCATGGCAGTTTTTAAAATGTCCAAAATGCTCCCCAGGTCTTTGGTGATATCTGTTGAAGGAAGACCAGACCATGTGGTGTCTGTAGGTCAGTGCATCCTGATTGAGGGAGATGATGATGACAGCCCGTATGTTGCACGGCTACTTGAGCTTTTCAGTGATGGTAAGAATCGCTCGTCTCCTTTCCACACTGTCTCGTTAATGTTCTTCACATCTTGTAAGTCACACTAACATTAACGTCCAGGGCATGCAAAGATAATTTTCTGCCTTATTGTGACCCAAATCTGATTTAGGACTCAAGTCTGGTCTTGAGACTTTGTCCTGTATTGACATTTTAATTTATTTTACCAGGAAGTCATATTGAGATTTAAAAAAAACCCTCTCTTACTGGTGAGACCTGGCCAAGAGAGCAGCTGTACAAACTCATTAAAATACAACATGTACAAAAATCACAACATAAAACAGACTTGGGCAACATGGTCTTGGGTTTTGACTGAGTGTTTATTAAAGCAATGCTTGTGGTGTTTCTTGCCATATTCACAAAGTTTGACAAGAAGGTATTACTATTTCTGAAGCCAACTAAACCAGTGTTTTTCAACCACTGGGCTGCAGATTGCTGGGTTGCATCAGACATCACATCTGCCTTATTAGATACGCAAGACATGAAGTGGTGGTCAGCTGAGCTCTGTTTTCAAAGCGTTACTATTGCTGGGGCGCCTTCCTAGTTGTTAAAATGCCTGACGCTTGCATTGTTTTGGGCTGCTCGAATCAAACAAACCATGAAACTGAAGTTTGTTCTGGGTTTTCTGTCGAGTCATAAAAAAAAAAAAGGGTTGAAAGAGCAAAGGATTTTACCAAAAGATGATGAGAAAGGTGGCTCTTGATCCTTTCACAGTGATGGAATGGAGCTGAGTCGAAGAACACTTGAATTTACAGTGATCGCTTTGTGAAAGGTTTGTACAGTCGTCGGATTTATTTCGTCTGGATTCGCAAATCACTTTTCTCACTGTGTTCTGATATTTTGTGATGTTTTGAAGTTCAGGAGATGCTTCAATCCTCAGATGTGTTTTTGTTTACTGTTTGATCGTGGTTGCCATATTATAAACTAACACATATACATATGGTAATACACCTAATACCCAGGTCTTTAAAGGGGTTTCTGTGGATCTTTGTGACTGATTTAGCCGGAAGAGAAGAGCAGGGAGGATAGAGACTCAAGCGGCTGTGGTTTGTTTTTGATTTCACCCAATATTAAAACTTGTAGCGTCTTAGCAAAGATGCGAACAGAAAGTCCTGCTTACCCAGACAAAAACGATACAGGATTTATCTTGTACTGTCCTGATCTCCAGATCTTTAACCCAGCTACGTACGTATAAAGTTGTCCTCCATGCTCTCCCAGGTTTTCATCTGTTTGTCCGTGTAGAACGATGTCTGCAGCACCAGGTAGTTTAGATGTCGGGGAACTCAACGGATGGATAATTTTCCAACTTGTAGGAAAAATCCTTCTTTGTTAGCGTGTAAGGATCTAATCCCATTGAGCGGCTTCTATCTCCACTTCTTTTGAGTGTACTTCTTGGTTTTAATAACTTGCTTCTTTGCTGAACACCAACATGGCAATAAGTTCTTGTGTTAAAGGACATGGGACATGGATTTCTGGGTATAATTATGTATAAAGGACATAAGAAATGCCATCTAAATCACTGCAGGGCGTCAAAAATGTGAAAATCATCACATTCAACTTTTTTTTTTTATACATCAGCGTAAAACAATGATTCGTTAATTAGCTAAGCGGTCACGTGACCCGTGACGTCACAAAAACTTTCCAAGGAGCCAGCGCTTGGGAATCTAATGTAAACAGGTTACTGAAATGGACACCATCGACAGTGACATTCCCGATGTTTCACAGAGATGTGAAGTTAGACCCTATCAATTCGAACCGATAGCTGGAAATTCACATGAACATGGATCTTGTCTTTACTCTGACGGGTCAGATGATTCTGAGAGTGAGAGTTCATTCAATCCCCATGAAACTGAAAGCGGTCGGCTCGATAACACTTCCAGGTAAGTTAAAAACAATTCTGCTCAAAGGCTAATGATCTGTTGAAAGAAGTATTATTTTTGTATCATACATCGAAAGTTCATCATAGATCTAGCTAAAGTCCGTTGCAAGCTAGTTTTTTTTTTTTTCTGATATTTTTCGAGATTGATTGAGATACAATGCTTCCAGAGTCCGAGATGAAAACATTCAAAATGGCGAAACGAGTCAGAATTATGATAATCAATAATTGATACACCCAAAATTATAATACTAATCCTTACCGCATGAGGCCCATGGTAAAACCACACTTCCAGGAGGGGCTGCCGTCTGCCTCCCAAGCCGGCCGAGAGCGCTCCTCGTCGGGCACGGCCAGGCGGGCGAATGCCCTGGTCCATCCGCCCTGTCTAAAAAATAATGGTACAGCTCCGAGTGAAGGTATCAATGCGCTGTCGAAGCGCGCAGAAGGTGTTAGTACGCCTGTCATTATAGTGCGGACTTTCCATAGCATAGAAAATCGCCACGTTTCAATTTGTGTAACTGAACTTTGTTTCATGTCACTGGTCATATAAACCTATGTAAACAGGAAAAACATGGAAGAGTTTGGTCGCATCTAACTACAGCCCCAAAAAATACCATTGGCCATACTGAGCCTAGCTACATTGCTAACAGGAGTGACCGCGTGTCTGACTGACTGGGAGGTCGCAATACACCATGATGTTCAATGTACGTTAAACACTCTAAAAACGAAACAATTTTCTTGTCATCCAAGACACAAAAACCATTTTGTCGCATTCGTCATCATCACGATTCACACTTCTCCATATTCATCTACCCGCTTGTGCTGTGCCTGAAAGTTTTTGTGACGTATGATTACATGACAGCGGCTTTTCCGGTTGTAAAATATGCATATCGGAGCTCGAGCAGAAATGCCATATAATCATCACGAATATAACGATTTTGCTGAATTTAATAGATAATTTTGTATTTGTTGATGCAATTATTTCATATTTTTAATGGAAAGAAACTGATATAGTGTGCATTTGTTTCATGTCCCATGTCCTTTAATGGACCATACTCCACTTTTGGATCATTAATCCCTTTTGACTGAGAATAACCCACATGTATGGTTGTATACTGGCTTCTGGCACATCCATACAGTTTTAAGTACAATACCTACAATTAAAACCAGTTTGTTTTTATTACATTTATTTAATTCCTGGGCTCCCATCTGTAGCAGGGAGTGATGTCGTGTCCCCTTAGTACACTTTTTTACAATAGATTACTAGATTCTAATAGAATAGATGAGCCAAAATAATTGGAGATCTTTTTTTAATGGGCCCCGACTTGTTACAAGTATGAATAGGTGGGCCTTAAAGTAAGAAAAGGTTGCGAACCCCTGCTGTAGATGAAGTAAAGACTTGGCCTTGAAAAGGATTTGATGGTTTTTGGTCTCAATCTTGATTCCGTCTCTTTCATTTCAACTCGATTTTGACTTGT
The DNA here is from genome assembly GCF_027579695.1 of Neoarius graeffei. Taxonomy (NCBI): domain Eukaryota; kingdom Metazoa; phylum Chordata; class Actinopteri; order Siluriformes; family Ariidae; genus Neoarius; species Neoarius graeffei. Next base: position 91,169,704 of record NC_083572.1, read on the forward strand.
TCTTTGATTCTTGATTTTCGACTCCATCTCGGCGAGTCCTCGTCTTGGACTTGGTGATTTATGGTCTTGACTACAGCCTTAATCTTATTTCTTCAGGATCGTATGGACAAGAAAGGAAAAAAAATCTCTTCAAATAGCCACTTTTTTTTTTTTTTTTAAATCTGATCCATATCTGGGCGGCACGGTGGTGTAGTGGTTAGCGCTGTCGCCTCACAGCAAGAAGGTCCGGGTTCGAGCCCCGTGGCCGGCGAGGGCCTTTCTGTGCGGAGTTTGCATGTTCTCCCCGTGTCCGCGTGGGTTTCCTCCGGGTGCTCCGGTTTCCCCCACAGTCCAAAGACATGCAGGTTAGGTTAACTGGTGACTCTAAATTGAGCGTAGGTGTGAATGTGAGTGTGAATGGTTGTCTGTGTCTGTGTCAGCCCTGTGATGACCTGGCGACTTGTCCAGGGTGTACCCCGCCTTTCGCCCGTAGTCAGCTGGGATAGGCTCCAGCTTGCCTGCGACCCTGTAGAACAGGATAAAGCGGCTAGAGATAATGAGATGAGATGAGAATGATCCATATCTGAAAAGTTTCCATGCGGCGCTCTTGTGTGGAATTCTTTTTCCTTGTTCCTGATTTTTAATTTGTACATCACGGCCATGTCTCCATGACTCTTCAGTAGGAAGATGAGAAAATCAGTGATTTTTGGTTTCTTCATATTTGGGGAATGGATTCAAGCAGAAGTGTAAGGAACCTACAGAAAGGAATAAACGTGTGAAATAATTGCTCAAGAAATTAAACTGGGTGTTTTTGAGGAGTGCATTTTCATTAAATATGAATATGATTGGAGTGTATGTTGTATAAATAGTTAATCCTCAAAATGGACAGGTTCCATCTGATCCGAAGAAAAGGGAATTGTGCCAAGTCATGATTTGGTCTGATTTGATAAGATTGGATTATTGTGTCCTGGGGGGGGATCTGATTTTGTCTTTTTATTTATTTTTTTTTCCCCTGGTCCGGTAATCTGAATGTAGCCCTTGTTGAACAGTTCCATGCTCGTGCATGGATTTAATAACGTCTGTATGTCCATAGATGCCAATCAGGAGAAGCGGGCGACGGTGCAGTGGTTTGTGCGGCTGTGTGAAATACCTCAGCACAAAAGGAAGCTCCTGGGCCGAGACCCTCATCCACAAGAGATCTTTTACTACCAGGATGACTCCTGTGGTAACGAGGTGGATGCTACGACCATCCTCCGAACAGTTCAGGTAGGTGCGTGTGTGTTGTTTACCTCACCCATGACGGAGTAAGCGGGGTAAGGTACTGTAATCAGTGCGGTTTGTGTGTCTGTCTGTCAACAATTTAGCATCTGGATGGTTGCACCGATTAACTTCAAATTTTCAGGGTAGATGGGCAATGGTCTGTAGATTACCGGATTTAAATTTTGGGGGTAATCTGGTCAAGGTCACTGGAAAGGTCAACCTTTCGGTCAAAATAACATTTTTTCATTATAACTCAAACGGTTGCCGATAGACAGATGTTTACTATTATGAGCATATGGGAGTTCCTATATGGCCTTTCATTTGGCACCATGATCTTTGAACTTGAAAGGTCAAACTCAAGGCTATGGATTTTCAGAGGGCTGTAACCTGAAAACGGTTGATGGTCGCCAGATATTTACCATTATCAACTTCCAGAAGTGCCATATGGGCTTTCATTTGGCACCATGAGCTGTGACCTTGAAAGGTCAAACTCAAGGTCACAGATTTTCAGAGGGCTGTCACTCAGTCAGTTGATGGTGGACAGATATTTACCATTATCAACTTGTAGGAAGTGCCATATGGGCTTAGCCTAGTAAACTAGACCCACCCGCCTAGCGGCCAAAAATATTTTTTGCCTGCGAGTGGGTCTAGCCTCGCACCATATCAACAAAACACCCCGGGCATCAAATCGTGCCCGCCAATCACAACGCAAGGTTTTTGTTTGGATTCTTTGGGCGGGCTTTTGCAGGAGTGACGACAAAGCTGCGCGACGCTGGAGAAAGCACAACAGGAAAGATGGCTACGGCTAGTGAATAGCGCGCGTTTAACTCCGCTTTGGAATCAGTTTTAGAAGAATTAGACTTGGAGTTTTCGTTGAAACATGAGCAGGAAGAGGCTCTCCGCTCATTCCTTTTCAAGAAGGACGTTTTCGCTGTTTTGCCGACCGGCTATGGCAAAAGTCTGATCTACCAGCTGGCTCCGCTCGTAGCCAAAAGGATGGGGCTAGTTTGTGCAGTACGAAGAATTAATAAACAGCTTTGAAACATTACTTTTTGATTGTTTCTTATTTTCCCGTTATTTTAAATTTAAGGGAGATTATTTCACCAAACACCACTAAATAAAAACTCTCAAAAACAGTTTAAGCAAACCCTTGAAAAACACTTGGAAAAAAATGTGTATGTTAAGTATGTGGTACAGACTCCAAACTTGTGGTCATTATCTCCAAACTTCTTAATATGTAGAACCTGTTTATTAATTAATACGCATTTTGAAAAATTTATTTCAAGGCCTCCCCCACTGCTTTCTGTCGCTCTGACTACGTCACAGTCACTGTTGCGCTGATTGGTCAGAGCGTTGGCCTATAGAGATCTTGCAGTCACGTGACCGGAAAGTTAACAGCCGCCATCTTGTCGGTCAACAGCACAGCTGAATATTGCTGCACTCGTGTACAGAATGGATCAATTTCAACCGACGGACTACACGGCTCATTTTTCTAATGAACAGATAACTAGATATATGTCTAAAATAAATGATCTACAGATTAGTGACCCTTATGGCTTACCGGACGGAGTTTTCACGACCGTGTCAGTGGATATGGAACTGCCAGAGGTGGAATACCCGGACGTGTATAATTACCTCATCAACTTTCCCTCGCTGTTCAGTGGTGAAGCACTGCGTGCTTATAAATCTCTGGACAGTTACCTTTACAGAAATTCAGGATTTGTCAGCGACTCAGATGTGGCATCTTGTAAACAAGAAAATGATCCTCACTGGATGGGTAAGTCACTTAAGTATTGAGTATAGCACTGACCAGCCGATTATAGAATAGAATAAGGTAATTCCAGCTGTAATTCCAAATCGTCCATCTTGTTTACCATGGATCTGGCGTTGGAGAGGTAGAGGCTTAGCAGTGGAGATTTGAGTGGCTGTTTTCTGAGCTTAGTCAACAGGCCGGCTCTGCAGCCTCACTTTTGCTTCCTCTCCCGGCGCCACCTCCTTAGCTTTGCTTCCAATAACAATCCATGGAGACCCCGCTGGTCTCGCTATCTCGTCCGGAATGTTGTGCATCTGATGGAAATCGCTACAAACCATCATTTTCTGCTGGAAAACAATGTCCAGTAAGTCCATACGGTTGTAGTGGATATTGAAGTCCGGTACAGACGAACAACACGCAAAAATACACACAAAAAACATAAACGTGCACAGGTAGGGAGAGCTTGTAGCCGCAGCCGTTGTAGTAGAATTGTATATAGTAGGTTTTTCCAGAAGAAAAGATAGAAGTAGAAGGCGGAAATATGGCGTTTGACCGACAAGATGGCGTCTGTCACAATCTGGATCGGCTGTGACGTCACATGCAAGTGCTCCATACGCACAGAGACAGTTTGAAAGACAGTGGGTTGTTCCTCCCACACCCTTCGGAAATGTCTACGAGCGAGGCCAGACTAAATATTCACATTTAGTCTGGCTTGGCAGGCTAATATGGGCTTTCATTTGGCACCATGAACTGTGACCTTGAAAGGTCAAACTCAAGGTCATGGGTTTTCATAGGACTATAACTTGACAGCTGATGATTAAGAAATATTACCATTATCAACATAATGGGTATAAAATAAGTGCTGCCGGGCGAGGTTTGTTTTGCCTGGCAACGTTTGTTTAAAAATGAATTAACCCAGACAGGAGATGAAGATCTGTGACACAGAAGGTTTTTAGCTCATAACTGGAATAGGTTTTTTTTTTTTTTTTTTTTTTTTTTTTTCGAGGTACTGAAAGGATGGAAATGGTTGTAAATGGTGATGAGTGATCCTTATTTTGTTTGATCGTACAGGTCTGTTTTTCTTTTGCCTGTAGATTAAACACATCCCTGCTGAGGCGCCGTTCCCAGATGTTAAGGGCAAAGACATTCTGTTTGTTAAACTTATGTGGGACATGAAGAAATTTCGGACTCTGGATCCTGAGTTGCCCCTTCAAAAGCCCAGGTCTCCTTCTCCGGCCCTGCGTGCACTCCGACCCCGTGCTCTCCCCACCCCGGACCCGAGCGTGATGAAGCGGGCCTTGTCCGGCATCGTCACCCACGGCAGCATGAGCGCCGGTAAGCTGGGCTCCACCGAGGCCGAGTCAGCTCACTCCGCCTCCAAACTGTCCGCTGCCAAGCTACTGAACGTGAAGAGGAGAAGCAGAGTTTCGTCCAACCCAAACATCCGCAAGAAGCTCGTCCTGTGCAGTGAGTGCTGGCGGAGTTTCCTAGTCTGTGTGGATTATTTAATCTGCGTTCACATTTTATTCTGCTTCAGCATTCGAAGAACAAATCCGTATGCTAAACATCACATGCTTGTTGCTGATTGGCTACAGCTTATGATTATTACAGCGAAGAATTATTGCACTTTCAGTCTGTTGTTTGTTAGCCGAGTAAAAAGTTTCCTTTTGGCAGCTTTTCAGCATTCTTGCATTCTTATTAAAGCAGCCTAAAGTGAACCATGGAGCTGAAGTAACACAATATGAATGGTTGAGAGCCAAATTAGCAACAATAGGATTATTCAGGCTCGTATTTCCTCTGTTTTCTACATTCCGTCTCAGACTGACGGGCGCTGTAGCCAATCAGCAGCGAGCATGTGACGTTCAGTAAGAGTCTTTTCACTTTGAGTTCATGCTATATATTCTCCTATATTTTTCTGAATTTGCTGTTTTTTGGTTAACATGTTCTGTACTTATTGACCATCATGTTAGTTAGCTTGGGCTACGATCACATTACAGCTCGTGATGGGTTTGAATACTTGGCGATGAAAATTGGCAGCATCGCTACCAATCATTTGATGCACAGCAAATGTTCTCTGAGCTTCACAAGTTGTTTTTTGTGTTTCTGCCTCATGAGTAGCCAAAAACATGAAAAATTTCAGTGTATGCATTGAAATTTGGTGGTGCTGTTTTCGTTGGCAAACTAAGCAGTGAGTACTCACAGATGGGTTTGGGAATGCCTACCAAACCTCTGGGAACCTTTGCTGAGCCTCTTGAAGTATATTTGCCTCAAATTTATATCCTTGAGGCTTGCAGGAGCCTCGGTGACACAGCGGCAAGGTGAAGCCTAACCTAAAGTGCATTTACATTCAGGGATCCTTCAGCTAGGTTTGTAACTGGTTGAGTGAAGGGCTCATGAGTATTCAGCAAATGTTTGGCGATGGTTTGATGATTGGTTGGCGCTGATGTCCTGCATTGTTGAAATCTATTTAGCAACGTGGCTGCGATCATTCTCCTGCCAGACACTGATGTGTACAAAACCCTCAAGCATGTGTCCTTGGAGAAATGGCAGGTCTCTTCAAAAGAAAAGAGCCAAGCATTCGCCTGCTGTGACCACAACTTGTAGTTCATCATGCATCGCCACCTAAACGCTTCATTTTCATCAGTAACTCCTCTCAAAGCATCACAAACTGTAGTGTGGCCGTAGCCTGAGTTAGCTCGGTGTTTGTTTTGGCTTGAGCTAGTGGAAGTCCCCGGAGGCATACTGATCCGCTCCCACGCAGCCGATTATAATTCACTTTATATTGATTCGATTTTCACAAAATTTGCTTTATTGCTGATGGTGTAAATTTCAGGTGCAGTTGATCTAGATGTAAAAATGCATGTGTACAGGCGTCACGTTTTAGCACAGTGCCAATATTTTTGGAGAAATTATTACATTATGCTGATTTTTATTTAATTCAAAAGCCAGGCTTGACTCTATTGGGGTCATCAGTCTTTTCAAACACGACTATTATAAATTCAGATTGTGCTCATCTGGCAAATTCAACATCTCTGTACAGCAAAATAAATGATGGTGATTTCAGAGTTAATTTCTCTCTCTCTCTCTCTCTCTCTCGGTCTGTGTGTCTTTTTGTCTGTCTGTAGGTCCAACGAAGAAACTGACCAGAGACGATGTTCTTGGGGAGATACTGGATGATGACCAGGAAAAGGAGGAAGTGCTGGCAAGCAAGCTAGGTGCTTCTCCACCTTGTCGCTTCTCCACCCGTCTGACCCCACTCCAAAACGTAGTCTTGAACAAATCTCCCACTGAGGAGGAGAATCTGTCCATCCAGCCTCTCCAAAGCCCCAATAAACCCAGTCACTCTGCTTGTGATAACACCTCCACCAGGTCAGTTTAGAGATGTGATGTGGGTGGACACAAGTTTTCGGTTTTATTTTTTACATAAAAGAAACTTTTAGGGAACGTGCTGTTACAGGAACAGAATCGATGACTGGGTGGTGTGATGTGGTACGACAGAAAGCAAAGATGCTCTTCCTGCTTAATGTTTATTCCTCTGATACCACAGCAGCTCGTTAAATATTACAATTCCTATTTAATTTTTAAAGTGTCACGTACTTTTTATTCATTTATAGTAGGCATATCAGGTGAGAAGTCAATCCGAATGGCTCCCATTGAATTCAGAACAGCATATTTCTTACAGAATTAAAATGTTTATCCATTCTTGAAATATTACAGATCAAAGATTGGAAAAAAAAGGCTTCATTTTTAGAAAACTGCCATATGTATTCGGATCACATGGTCCAAAATGGGCCTCATTTACCAATGAAATCAAATGTTTTCTATTTTTCAAGATATTTACATGGAAATTGGCAGGCACATAGATGATGGCATACTGAATACAAAGTTTGAAAAACTAGTAAAAACCAGTTATGCAAACTGGTGTTAGTATTAATTATGCTAATTGGGTAAAAATGTTAAATTGTAACACTCCAAAGTAATAACATGGATTAAAGTTTTCCGTCGTGTGACGGATTTCCGTCAACTGAACTCTCCCAAGGCCAAATGTGAGGTCGGTGCTGATCCGAGGAGAATTAAAATGCCGGGTGGTTGGGTAGAGATTGGGTTATAACACTGATGTGTTGCAACACCATCAACTATCAGCAGGGTTTATTTAACTTTTTTGTTTTTGAGCCATGCTTTGTGTCGTTCATTTCCTATGTTTGATCATGTTTAAACGTTCGCTGTCTACGGTGTGGCATTAAAAAAACATGCGCTGTCAAAATTGGCAAAATACATTCCCATGTGCTTGGCGTGCTTGTGTCTGACCATTTCTGTTTTGTATTAAATTAAATCTTGCCAAAATGACTCAGTTCAAACTTGGACGTATAGAAATGGAGCATGTTTAAAAAAAAAAAAAAAAACGAAAAAATAAAGCCCGGAAAGCCCGCTCCTCTGCTTCAGCCAGACTTGAAGACCCGACGGTGCAATGCTTGCAGACTGTCAGAAGTAATTAGACCTAAATTTATAGCTAACAAATCAGCAGACGCCCCAACAATTATTTTCTTTGTTAGGCCAATGTGTAAGGTATGTTAGAACCGTGCCTTATAGCCTACGTTATATCACAATTTAAAGGACGTTTGAGGAGTGGGAGGCTGCGAGCGCAATGATGTTCCGACATGCGCTAAACTTTATTCCCTGAAAATCATACACCAGCGTTCAATGCCCCAAACAGTCAAAATGTCTAGAAGACTACGGTTAAATAATAATCATAGCCTACTAAGTTAAATTACGTCAAAACATCTGTTTCTGGCCTATGAAATGATGGAGGAAAATGAGAACGAACGCAAAGTAGATAGCAGCCAACTTCACGCGATCTTTTAGGTAACTTAACACTCGTGTTGGCCACAATATTTCTCTTAATAAAATCTTGAATTGTTTTTGAAGTTGTATTCAACACAAAGTAAGGTCAAATTATAATTTTAATTTAAGCGAAGATTCAAACTTTTTTCTATATTGACGTCGAGCATAGAGGAGCATATCATTCTGCTTTCGGTTTCGGCAGCATGGATGCGCTTTACATGAAAGAAGGCACTGATGTGTCTGCCATCGATAAAGGTATAAAAAAAACAAGTGGAGGTGGGCTTGGCTGTACGAAATAGGTGAAAACGGAAAGCCATTTAGTTCATGGTGCAAAAAACTAAACATTCCAGGCGCTTGCATTTGTGTGGTTTGCCACAAAAAATAATATACGGAAGCAATGGAAAGAAAGTGCAATAAATTGAATATATTAATCCATTAATTAATTGATAATAATAAAGTTCTAAGTTAACCATTCTCAGAATTTCATCGAAATCCACCCATAACCCCCCCCCCCCCCCCCCGTAAATTTTCAGTCAAATAATTTTTTTTTTTTGCTTTAATCCATGTAATAAAAGACTATTTCTAATACCGTGTTTGTGCTCTGTTGGACTTTGTGTTTCTAAGTAGGGCCTACTAGTATTTATGTGAAATAATGTGTATGTATGTTATTTACCAGCTGGGAGGTCCATATCGTGAAATACCGTGACCAAGGTCTTGAAAGTACTGATCGAGGCCCTCTGGGCCGAGGTCAGTATTCAAGGCCGAGGTCACGGTATTTCACCATACGGACCGACCTTAAGCTGGTAAATAATATATTTATTTTTTTCTTTACCAAATTCTAACAGAAAATGAGAGTGCCCGAAAGGGAAAACCAAGCCGAGGCAAGCCGCCATTTTGAATCCTCATTCATGGCTATAATACAAATGGCTTCCTCCTCAGGAGACAAGTGCACTTCCATGGCAGGGGGAAAAAAGAACTACGTTTTGCCGTCTATGTAGTGTCCTATTTTATACAAAATTGAATCATTCAGGATTCAGCCATGTTTTTGCTTGGTGTTGGGAAATCACAGGTTTTTAGCTTTCTCCTGAAATGTTTTATTTTATTTCTTCTTCCTCAGGCTAGTAAAACTCACTTTCGCTGTGAACACTGTCGTTATCGCTATCCATGCTGTAAAATTAATGCTATTCTCCTGAGAAATGCTGGCAAAAATTTAAGATTTTTGGTAGTCTTATAAATAAATCTTATAAATGTTGACAAATTCTACCATGTTTGTTGTTGTGAATGAGCGAATCGCCAGAGGTCCATAACTGGGGTCCGTACCGTAGGATACGGACCTGCTCACCAGCCAATTGGAGCGTAGGATTTGGACTGCGAAAAAAATAAAAATGATTTTTTATTCCGATTAATATTCGCAGCTTTCAAGGTGAACCTCGAAAAAACTGAGTGCCACATCCAATAAACACTTCCAATTAATGAACTGAAATTGACACTCATGTTTCTGACTTCTGGTTTTTTAAAATCTTATTCCGACCACTAAGATCTCAATATTTTTCATCAAAACAACCAGAGTTATATTCTAAAATGGTTATTTATTTACATGAATCAGTTATGATTTGAAAAAATAAGTAGGTAAAGCTATGAACTCACTTCAAAGTCTCCTGAGAAGCATAACATCAAAACTAGGTGACGGAAAATTTTGCTGAATACTTCATCAGAAACAGTGAGAGCGAGAGAACATCACCACTATAAAGTTATCTGATCGATATTCACGAGTAATCCAGTCAGAAACTGATCAGAAGAGAGCGAGGGAGAGCCTGACTGCTTTCCCGTGACTCAAAAAGCACCGGCAGTTTCCCGATGTCCCGTGAGCAGGGTTTTTACTCTGCCCCAACTTCAACCTGCTGTTACTCCTAAAGTACTGAACAGATCGTAACAAGATATAATTTCTGCTTTCCAACGAACTGTAAGCTTTTTAATGATATTCACAATAGAAAATATTCAAGAGGTAAGCAGCGACAGATTTGGAAACTTGGATGAGCGTCTGCATGCACAATTTTCACAGCACGGCCAGCGAGCGTCTGATTATGCATATTTATTTATAGTTATGTTTAAAGTTGTGGCTCTCTTGTGAAGCAAGTTGCTTCCTGATATCACTTATGTTAACCCAGTATCTCACTGGGCTGTGACAGCTTGTGACAAATTATGAACGTCATTCGCGAGAGAGTTTCAAAAGTGTCTTGAAACATTGGCGGGGCTTCTCAATTTCCTCGCATGAGTCGCAAAGTGTCGCTCCTTCGTCGCTGAAATTTTGAACTGGTTCAAAAAATTCGTGCGACAATTTCTTTCAAAATAGCCGCAAATGCGTCCCTGGTGTCGCAAAGCTGTCGCGAATCCTTCTCAAGTCAGTTTTTGTGAGGCTTCCTCTACTTCCTTGCCTGCAGAGGGAAAGCCAGGCTGTGACAGCCTGTGACTAGTTGGAGACACAATTGTGGTAAAACATGCGAATATCAATTCAGTGTGATTTCAAGTGAAAATTGTTGCTAATTTGCGTATTTTATCGCAATTGTTGTCTCTCCAATTAGTCACGGGCTGTCACAGCCCAGTGAGATACTACCCTTACAGCAGCTCTTCTCGACCACTCATTCTCTTGGTCATTCTTCTCTTTTCTGTCTCTTGACATTTAAAAAATGCAGCGTGTCACGTTCCAGAGGCATCCTGAAGTCTTTCCTGTGGCAGAAAACTTGCGTACAGCTTGACCCCTGACCGTTACCAAGTAACTGACTACCGCTAGAGACTCCTTCCAAAATTCTTTACAAATGTCTCCTCAGAAAAATGTCCTCAATAATTGCAATTTTTTTTTTTTAATCCATTAAAGTGGAGCTAAACCTTGTGTCCCATGATCATGCGATAATAAACTTTGTAGCTCTATGGCCAGAGCTGCTGTTGTAGAAGATTAATCCGTACTTTCTGATGGATTGGATTTGAAAATCGAACCATGCTGTGGTATAATGCATCCTAGTACGCTGCTGCGTTGTGCAGGATATACCAAATATGTTTAATTCAGGGATGTTGGGTTATGTGGTCTAATTAATGATTAATATAAAGAGCATCCTTCTACAAAGCTTGCTAATGTTCTCCCAGGGACTTGGTCGGGGTCGAGCCTATAGAAGACGAAGTGTTTGAATCCGAGACGCTCGCAGGTAAAGGTAGGACTCCTCGTAGGAGAGAGGCCACTCCCAGGAGAGCTGGTCTCAGGGGGAACAAGTAAGCTAAACTCCCCCTCTTTATATAACCCTGAACTTTGGGTTACACTGTTGGGGTGGAGTTCAGGGGATGTTTTGCTAAGTCACAAAACCTAATTTTGATATCTTTGAGTTGCTTTGTTTTTCTTTCTTCTAACTGCTTTGTTCCCACTGATCACATTTCTGATGATGTGCACTAGCAGTGCATTTGGACTGTGGTTCTTTCTCCAAGTACCTAACTACTGATATTGGTGAAGGTTCAAAAAGTTTGATTTTGGATGCAGGAAAACGCACCATATCTCAGAATCTGGGGTGTGGTTTGTGTGTTTTTTTTTTTGGAGTACAATTTGGTTGTCTGTGGACATAATCATTTTGCAGCACATGGAGGACACACCTAGCTAGAGTGCCATGTCTTCTCCTGTTCAGGGAAATCTGTTTCCCTGAACATGTCTACAGTGATGACTTCAGTAACCCTTGTGTGTTTTTGTCCGTTGGCAGCTCAAGAACTCCATCCAGGAGGAAAGAGTCAGCTACAGTCCGAGATCATGCTCTTACTGTGCTGTAAGTATATATCTCATCTCATCTCATTATCTCTAGCCGCTTTATCCTGTTCTACAGGGTCGCAGGCAAGCTGGAGTCTATCCCAGCTGACTACGGGCGAAAGGCGGGGTACACCCTGGACAAGTCGCCAGATCATCACAGGGCTGACACATAGACACATTCAACCATTCACATTCACACCTACGGTCAATTTAGAGTCACCAGTTAACCTAACCTGCATGTCTTTGGACTGTGGGGGAAACCGGAGCACCCGGAGGAAACCCACGGGGAGAACATGCAAACTCCGCACAGAAAGGCCCTCGCCGGCCACGGGGCTCGAACCCGGGCCTTCTTGCTGTGAGGCGACAGCGCTAACTACTACACCACCGTGCCGCCCGTAAGTATATATGGTTATAGCAAAATAAAAAAGGGGCAACATTGTACCAACTAATGTTTTCTGTTGGGCAAAAATATGTGCGTTCTCGTACATTTTTGCATACATGTACATCAGTACAAATGTTTGCGTCACCCCTGTGGTGCTAGCTTACCAGGCTCTCAAGGAGTTAGGGCCAGCGTACCTCCAGAGTCTGATCTGCCCCTATGTGCCAGCCAGATCCCTACACTCCACTACTACTACTACTGGTTGCCTGGCCTCTCCTCTCCACTCCTGCCCAGCCCGCTCAGGACTGCTGTCTGTCCTGGTTCCCTGTTGGTGGAATGACCTTCCCATTGAGGTCAGAACTGCTGACCACCTTCAAGCACAGACTTGAAACTCCCCTCTTCAGGCTGCACCTGTCCTCTTCCTCCCTGCCCACTGTGTAACTGCATTTCGATCTCGACCAACCCAGGCTGTGTTCTATCTAGCCTGGGGTTAGCCATACGAGTTCTCCATTTAATTGTACTTTGTATAGTTGGTTTGTTTCCTTGGCTGTTTGAGCATTTATACTTCAACAGAATATTACACTAGGTATTGTTGGCATGAGAACTTTCTTGTCTAAAAGTTCAGCACTTCGTGTACCTGACTTTTGCACTTGTACGTCGCTCTGGATAAGAGCGTCTGCTAAATGGCATGTAATGTAATGCATCGTATCGTCCATCGTTTCTAAATTTCAAGGAAGGGGAAGACCAAATGGGATGAACATCTTGAAAAATTGTATGAAATCAACCCTGCCATCAGACACTTATCCTCACTTCAAACTAGACATGATCAAGTGGTGTATACCAGGTGTCACCAATACCAGGTGTCCTATTGGTCATTCAAGGCTTGCCCATGGTGATTTTTTTTTTTTTTTTTTTTTTTAAATTAACGGGTGAAGAACCATCATTATGCCGTTTCTTTAGGATACCTCTGACAATTGGGCATATTTCACTTTGTCATGGTCAATGCTACAAGGGAACAGTTTTATCCTCAAAGGACCTGAGACAATGTTTAACAAGGTGCCACCACCAGAGGTGGACAAAGTACCCAACTTCATTACTTAAGTCAAAGTACAGATCCCACTGGTCAAATGTTACTCCGATACAAGTGCAAGTTGTCCAGTCAGTTTTTTTTACTTAGTACTGAAATACTTGCTTTTAAAAATACTTAAGTATTAAAAGTACACTTTGTCAATGCATTGTTTGTATTATTGCCACAACGCTTCCAAAACCCAATGCCTCTGAAGCAACCTACTGGATTATTTTGTGAATTCACAAAATGAATGCATGCTGTGCATCATGGTGGTTTAAGGTTAAGCTAGCTAGTCAGTGAAGCTCCACCTGACATGCTAGCAAGCTCTTTTCAAACTCGAAATCATATTGGGTAGCTAACTTTACTAGAAAAGAGATTTCTACATTTTGGCAAGATTATGCTGAACATGTTTCTGAAAGGACTTCAGATAAGTTAATGTTATTAATGTTGGCGTAACTCCCTTTTTACATGCCAACTAACAATGTCCAAGTTAACTTATGTGTTCTCGTTAGCCGTGGACAAGGCTACGGCAACTTGGTGGGCAAATCCATAGAAAGTCATTTGACTAACCAAGTTCAAGTCAACTTTATTATCAATAATGCCATATGTGCAGGACATACAGAGAATTGAAATTGCGTTTCCTTATTATCCGCGGTGCAAACAGTATTAAACATGAAATATAAAATATAGGTAAAAAAGAGAAACTTTAAAAAAAAAACCTGCTTACCTAGGTTTGCAATGTTATCGCTAGCTCTAAAAGCACAGACAACTTCACTGCAAGCTTTCTCTTGGGAATAAAACATTCACATCCCTCAATATGCTTCCATGGGTTGGATGGCAAGATTTTGTAGGCTGTGATATGGTTTCTTTTCACCAAACAAAGCCAACATTTAAAACGAAACGCATCTTTATTCCTTTCAGAAAACTGAAATATGGGTTTTAGGTATGGCCATGGGTGCGTGCATTCCCCAGAAGAACTGCCTCCTTCTATTCTGCCATCAACTGCTCACGTTAAATAATGCTGTTGAGAAATCACTGAACTTTATTTTATACAGTTTATGGACGTGACGTGACCCTAGTGATTACTGATGGGCTGTATCAGTGTCACCTACGAAAAAAACATCGCATTTTAGAAAAGAAGAAAAATCCACTTTCAAAGCTGCTTCATAGTAACTAGGAGCTCGATAGAAATGTAGTGGAGTGAAAGTCATAAGTTTCCAAAACAAATGAACAAGTAAAGTACAGATACTTGGTGTACTTAAGTACAGTACTCAAGTAAATGTACTTCATTACTGGCAACAAAGTTTTAGAATTATCACGTGTGTCTCTGAAGCGTCTCAGGCCCACTTTACACGGGGACGGTCTGAAACAAAAACGCAAAAGTCCGTTTTCGTTCTCACTTTTTTCCGCGTCTACACGACCGTTTTCAAGGAGGAAATCTGCGTCTATACGGTGACGCATAAATGTGTGGAATTCAATTGGATGTGCATGCCAGGCGGCTAGGTGGTGCTGTGAAAGACCTCCGCTATGTCTGCACGCATGCGCAACGTCTTCCGTCTTGTCTGATCTGCACATCTGCGCCGCGAAAACTTTGACTACTCTGGCTATGGTAAGTAAGAAAGTAAGTAAAAAAGTAAGAGCATACTATACCCGCCTCTGTTCATTAACGGTATATGTGCAGATTCGGTATAGATGTTCGAAGGACTCCTGGACGTTTATTAAAGCTGCCAGAGCAGCTTGAAGGTCCGTTGGATCGATGTAATCAGACATGCTCTTACTTTTTTACTTACTTTCTTACTTCCCGGGCTGGCATGTACAGTATATGACATGTATGACGTAAACGCGTACCCGACGTGAGCAGATCCGAGCAGGGTTTCGCGTATTGGGTAGTTTAGACGGATATGCAGCGGGGGCTGTTTTTAACTTATCCACTCTGGAAGGCGTTTTCAATTTTTTCCGTTTTTCAGCCTCGGAAACGCCGTCCCCGTGTAGACGAAAGGCACTTCCGATAAAATATTTAGTCGTTTTTACCCGACAGCGTCCTCGTGTAAACGGGCCCTCATTTAGTTATGTTTATTGATGTAACTCTATTGGTTTTAATTACTTATTTATTAAAATGTTTATAATGCCTTTTTAGAAATGCTCTTGCCATGAAATAACCTTAGGTGCTGACATGGTATTAAGGGGGGGGGAATCCCAAATCAGTGTATGTGATGTTAAATGTAGTTTGAATTTTGCCATCAACCTTTTAGCCTTTGTCACATTAAGAAAAGAGGTGAACTCTTGAAGTTAGACACCCTCTTTTAATTTTTTTTTTTAATACAAAATTTTTTTTCCTATTGCCAGTTTGTTTTATTTGAGACACTGAATTCAAATTTCTGAAATCTAGCACACGCACAGCTATAAATTTTATATATTTATGTCTGTCAGAGTAAACGTTCACAACGAAATAACCAGTTTTTGGTTACATCGAATAAACTTTGCTAACACGGACACTAAATGACGCTCCTGGGATTAAATGTAAAGTGTACACTACCGTTCAAAAGTTTGGGGTCACTCTGAAATTTCCTTATTTTTGAAAGAAAAGCACTGTTCTTTTCAATGAAGATCACTTTAAACTAATCAGAAATCCACTCTATACATTGCTAATGTGGTAAATGACTATTCTAGCTGCAAATGTCTGGTTTTTGGTGCAATATCTCCATAGGTGTATAGAGGCCCATTTCCAGCAACTCTCACTCCAGTGTTCTAATGGTACAATGTGTTTGCTCATTGCCTCAGAAGGCTAATGGATGATTAGAAAACCCTTGTACAATCATGTTAGCACAGCTGAAAACAGTTTAGCTCTTTAGAGAAGCTATAAAACTGACCTTCCTTTGAGCAGATTGAGTTTCTGGAGCATCACATTTGTGGGGTCGATTAAATGCTCAAAATGGCCAGAAAAATGTCTCGACTATATTTTCTATTCATTTTACAACTTATGGTGGTAAATAAGAGTGTGACTTTTCATGGAAAACACAAAATTGTCTGGGTGACCCCAAACTTTTGAACGGTAGCGTATGTACTGTAATAAAGATGTTGCCATGATCGTGTCCGTATTCACTGAAGAAAGTCTGTGTAAACGCTGATTGTATTTGTGATCTTTCTGCTCTCAGGGCTGAAGAAGACCATGAAGACTCGCCTTCGCGAACTACGGTCACTCCACGCTTCAAGAGGAAATCCGCCCAGCTTGTGTCCTCTCGCATTCGGAAGCAGCTGTGAGTCCTTGGGCAGGACTATTGTGCGATCTTCTCTCTTATTTATCTAATGGTTATCTGATCGTATTGACTTGTGTTGCAGGGGCATGTTGACGAGCTGTGATGACCTTCAGTCTGATGGTGAAGACGCTGATGACGATGGCTGCTTCGTGCCCTCTAAGATTGACCTGGAGAGCAGCAGCGACGAGGAAAACGACAAGGAGACGAAAACGGACAGTGAAGACGAGCTTGTGGTGAAGAGGAGTAGGCGCTCGGCAGGTCTGAGTACGCCGTCGAGTGAAATGACCCGCGCTTCTGCAAGAACCCCTTGTAAAACTCCAAACAAGAAGGTACAGCAACACAAAGCAGTGAAATGCACCAGAGTGATGAAATGATTCGTATTCACTGAATGTTAATTCATTTTGCTGATTTGCAGATTAGAGAGGATTTAATTCATATATTTTCGGGTTTAAAGTCTCGGTTCAGTGGCCCAGTGCAAATCTTCAGTCTTCTCGGTCATTAGCTCGGAGTCTTAATGCGATGATAATCGGATTAAGTAATCCAAAAAATAAATCGCAAAGTTTTTCCCCTCAACTTTTTGTTTAATTGGGAGGGGAAATTGAGACTTTGTGCACACTGTAGTGTTTAGGAACAAAGTTGGTGTTGATGCACAGGAGGTTTATAAATGAAACTCAAAATGTAACTTGTGGCAATAAAACCTTTAGCGTGTTTGATTCCACAGCGTCCGCCATCAGTCGAACCCTCATCAGCTACATGACTGAAATTTGATCATTGTACAATAAAAGCTTTTTCTCAAGTCTTTCAATATTTATTTATTTATTTATTTATTGAGGTATTTCACCTGACGTCACAGGGTCACGTGACGCCCCGGTGTCCGCCATTTTGAAGGTCAAGCTAGCTAATGTCAACAACATAGTAGCTAGTATGTTACTGTAGCAATGTTTACGTTCAGTCATTTGGATGACTGTTAAAACCTTTCAGTCTCAAGTTTTTCCTTTACTGGATTTACTAGTTTACTGTAATTATGATCCGGCAGCTATTTACACCGGATCCAGTGTTAATAGCTGCCGGAGCGCGCTCCGGCTTGCTCCCCCTCAAATTAAGCAGCGCGCTCCGGCTTGCTCCCGGAGTGCTCCGGCCGAGGTTCCAGAGCGCGCTCCGGCTTGCTCCCCCTCAAATTAAGCAGCGCGCTCCGGCTTGCTCCCGGAGTGCTCCGGCCGAGGTTCCAGAGCGCGCTCCGGCTTGCTCCCCCTCAAATTAAGCAGCGTGCTCCGGCTTGCTCCCGGAGTGCTCCGGGAGCAAGCCGGAGCGCGCTGCTTAATTTGAGGGGGAGCAAGCCGGAGCGCGCTCCGGCAGCTATTTACACTGGATCCGGTGTAAATAGCTGCCGGATCATAATTACAATATACTAGTAAATATAGTAAAGGAAAAACTTGAGACTGAAAGGTTTTAACAGTCATCCAAATGACTGAACGTAAACATAGCTAGTATGTTACTGTAGCAACTATGTTGTTGACATTAGCTAGTGCTAACAGCTAGCTGCTAGTACACTGCTACAACACAGACACCGACCCTAATAATACAGTTCTTGGTCATTGCCTGGTAACAGCAAATTTATAACGGGCCATGTCTCAACAGACTAAGAAGTTATTTCAATGACATTTAATAACATTTTGTTTATCCTGAGGACCGAAAGTAAATGAAAATGTGAACAAACCTTAGCTGTAATAAGATGGCGACCACCGGCTCCAGGGACGACCCGCTGATGTAGGCATGTTACCCAGCCTGAGACAAAATATTTGTAGGTATCCAAACTCTTTTATACGCTTTCAGATCAATACCTGTGTATGGCGATGGGTTTTTAACGACATAGGTATACAGATCATGTGGGCCGAAGTCAGGTAAAGACGAGGGCTTCGTGTACTTCTGTACGTCAGTGAACAATCTTGGTGGAAGCAGGTAAACGTCGTTCTCTAAGCCTGCTAACCTCAATTTTTGCAAATCCCTCTCCCTCTGCTCGCCCTGTAAATGCCCTACGTCGCTGGATAGTGAAGGTGTTTTCTGCATCTCGCTCCTTTTTCTTTTATGTTTTTCGTTTGTCGCCTTCCTTGCATTCAAACTGATTCGAGCCGTGACGTCCAAAATGGCAGCCTAACGATGCATCGCATGACTTGGTCACGTGGGTGAAAAACCTCAATTTTTTAAAATCTTTTCATCCTCTTTGTTTTGTTTTATGTCCCAGGCAACAGATGTAGTCGTATCAAGTCAAGCTTATTTGTATAGCACTTTTAACAACGGATATTGTCGCAAAGCAGCTTTACAGAAAATTAAACATGAGCTAATTTTATCCCAGGTGATCAAGCAAGGGAAAAACTCCCTCAGACAACACGAGGAAGAAACCTCGAGAGGAACCAGACTCAAATGGGAACCCATCCTCATTTGGGTGATAACAGATTGCGTGATTTTTATAAATAACTCTCTTCTATAACAGTGTCCTATATGGTCACTAAGTAGAACTGTGAAACCAGGAAATTCGTTAGTTTTAACATGAAGTCTATTTTGTTGAAGTTATAAACGGTTCATTGATGGAAACTGGATTGCAAAGCTGTTCATGACGACTGCAGTCCTCAAGATAGCAAGTTGACTGTAGTCCTTGGGCATAAATGTATTACTGTAAGTGTCCAAAGCATCTTCCAAGTGCAACTTTCGACTGTCCATATGGACAGTCCTCTACAGGAGCGATCTCATGAGAATCCATTCAGACGTAGGGCATCAGGATGGATCAGGCAGGTCCGAGGAGCCGCAGAGGTCAGCATCTTGCTGGTGTCCCAGGAACGACATGTAACTCTGAGAGAGAACATGCAGGTTGTTAGGTATGCCCAGTGTCCCCTAAAGAGTAAGAATAGTATACATTTTGCACAGAGTGCAAGCAGGGACTCTGGCAAAACTGATGACTGCATAACTAAAACGGGAGAGCCAGGAGGTAACCTAGACATGACGGAGCCCTGGGACACAAAGCAGCAGCCACTACACCGTCTACAAACCTGAGTGAGAGCGGGGAGACGACAGCATCCGTTCATCCCAGTTTACTAAAACACTACGCCTGAGGACCCTCCAGATCTACTCCTTTACCTAATAAAAAAAAAAAACTAACTATAAGCTTCCTTTCCATCCTTGCTTTAAAATTGTGATTTTCTGCATACACAATGATGGCACAAAATCTGGACTGCTTGAGTCAAGCGAGACCTCTCCTACAAACAAAATTGCATGCAAAGCTAAGTTAACATGCTAACAATATTCATTACATTGTGTAACTATGACCCAGCTAATCAGACAAACGTTACCAAAGTATTTTGCTACATCAATAAACGAAGACTAGAAAGAATAAAAAAGAAAGATTTAATAAATAGCCTGATCTTGCCTGTGATGAAGTGGGCGCTGCAAACCCACGCATTTTTGATGGTGCTTTCATCCCAGTCTACATGTTTGATGGGCTGTAGTCATAGATGTCGGCAGTTTTTTTTTTTTTTTTTTTTTTTTGGAAAAAAACCCCCGACAACACAACAACTAGGCATTTCTGAGTCTTTTTTGGGTCCAGGCTGCGCGCGCAATTTCCGCTTACGTATGAATGACGTTTACTGCGAAGGGGTCTGTTGTGTTGCCCCTTTGTTGCAATTTTCAAGATTTGTTTTTGCAGTTTGTGCCACATCTTTGTTGAATAAAAATAGTCTTATTTCAATTCAATTGTAATCACGAACATGACAATTTAAAATGTGTTGTTGAAAACCACCTGTAAAGTTAACCAAGAATGTTATTTAATCTGCAGGGATTGTAGTGAAAAGAGTAAAAGTTAGATTTCATGGGGTCCTTTAGAGGAGATTTAAATATATCGAGATGTATATCGTGAAATGGAGAAAATGTATTGGGATATTCATTTTTTTTCCCCATATCGCACAGCCCTACTATCGCGCAATTAAAATGTACCAGATCAGTTGGCTGGTGGGATACATGCATGTATTTTTGTGATAAATACATATTATACGGAGCGTATTTCCTACATTAATAAATACTTTTGTCTCCTACATCTTCCAGTTGTTTTAAATCAAGGCTGAATATTTTCTTCTTCGCTGCTGCCTTTTATTAAATCAAATTTGAGGCTTTTGATTAATTCCTCACTTTGCACTGTAACTTGTATTTTGTCTTATTTTAGCTTTTTTTGTTTCTATTCTCTTACTATTTTTAATTGTACTTTGAATGTCTGTTTAATGTGTTTCTTCCTCTGTCCATTCACCCCAACACACTTTTAATCCCCCCCCCCCCCCCCCCCCCCCCCCCCCCAGTGCAACCATGATGGGATGTATTGCTTGGTTAGTGACCATCGGTTGTACACCATGACTTTTCACGATGCATTGTGGGATACTTGGTTCACTATATAGGGTGTCATAATTCTCACTATACATTAACAGCACTACAAAATAGCGATCTCGCTTTTTAGTCCACTATGTAGGGAATGATTTCGGACACAGGGCTAGACATAAATCTTGTCTTTTATTCTGGCTTTTGTTGATCATGATGAAGCTACTGAAACACTGTGTGACAGTACAAGCTCCATTATCTGAACATCCTCTTTAAGCCTCGGTCACAACCGGACGTATGATTTTTTGGCCGTGCGATTTTTGGCGTTTCCCAAATCGCTGCCTTTTTTTTTTTTTTGTTCGTGGAGAACGTAGTTGTGGTGACCATGAAGGAGTAAGATCACCGCGCACCCAACGTACAACCTGGAAGTCGAACGTGCGTACCACGCACGAAATCTGAGGCTGCTCGGATGTACGGCTGTCGCTTCATTTGTACAGCCAACGCACCTTCAAACGTGCACTAATCGTACTGACGGTGCGTTCCATGCAGGCTTCGTATGAAGGTTGCAAGAACTGCGCACGATCTGTACGTTGTGCGTACCAACGGCATTCGTTTGTTGCACTGCGGCGCTTGGAGAGGGGTATATATATTTCGGCATACTTTGGTTTCTCACTGTGAAAATGGCAATCCCTCTGCAAAGACTTCGTCTCAAACTCCTGGCCTGCTGGCCACTGTCATGGTCTTCATCCTCCTCCTCACTGCTCCTTGTCCTCTCTCTCTCTCTCTCTCTCTCTCTCTCTCTCTCTCTCTCTCTCCTCCCTCTCCGCCGCCGTCTCTCTCTCCTCCTCTTCCCTTTTGCCTTCGGCATATTGAATTGAAGCGATGAAATGAAATTGGGTTTTCTCTCAATCAAAGCCTACGTGTACAAATGGCCGTAGGCACCCCTGCAGCTTTATATACCTGAGTTTTTGTACGATTGACGCCCTCTCGCCGTACGGCCAATGCACGGCCGACTTACTTGACACGCATGTTTGACGTACGAAATATCTGAACGTGCGTTGGCCGCACTAATTACGTATGTGGTGCGCACGACACACATGCGGTGTCCGCAAGTGCGACGTACGAAAAAAATTGACATTTTGCCCAAACCTGACACCAGCAAATCATACGAAAGACGCACGTCGGCCGTACGGAAGACACACGAGGCCGTAAGTTTGTCTTCCAACCTGAAAAAAACGTAAGCGCCCGTAGAGTTTGTTTGACATGACAAAGAACCTCTGCAGCCAGTCTACGGCTCGAAAATCAGCACGTCACACGCGCGCCCTCCGTGCGTTTCTTTGCACGTGGACCAGCTGTAGGAGCACGTACGGCCGGTTGTGACCGAGGCATTAGTTAGCCAAACTTTTTTTTCCCCCAGAGTGTTTTGGGTAATTGCTTATACTGTACAGTAAACCCTGCATTTCAAAAGATCAAAGTCCTTCCCATGCCATGTGGCCCATAGGGCAGCACCGATCTCCGTAGCCCTCGGCCTCTCGCCTATTACATAGCTAGGGTTACAGTGGGGGGCTAGTCCTCTGGTAACCGCAAGAGTTTGACTCTCCACTTGCATCTGTATTGCAGTGTGCCTTGCCAGACGGCAGTAGGTTCTTTTTAATAAATGATGGTCTTTGGTATGACCCGACCATGAGTAGAACTCGCGATCTCCCGATCGAGAGGCGGACATGCTAACCACTAGGCCAACTTGCGGTTATACCCTACATTTATTTTCCTCAAAAAGTAGCTCAAAATGGCCTCGATCGCATCTCTGAGCTTTCCTGAAATTTGGTTTCAGACCCCCGGCCTTATAGGAAGCCTCAATTTGTTTGGAGATGCTATTCTTTCTTTCGTTTGTCAGTGTTGGCATCTCTGGTTATGAAGGATGTAAACTTTATCTGCTCAACCCTTGTGGGTCCCCCCCCCCCCCCAGCAATCAGCGTACATGTCTAATTAGTTATGTTTTAAATTGAGCACAGTGTTAGAAGGGAAGTATTTATAATCTCGTTATCCAGTGTTACTCATATGAAGATGGTTTCTTTTTTGAGTCTGTTTGTTCATTTCATCTCTGGAGGTTTTTCTTCGTCACCCTCACCTCTGGCTTGCTCACTAGGGATACATTTATTGACTTAAAATTCACATCCAGGGTTGTGGTTTTTATTTATTTATTTATTTATTTATTTATTTTATGCAGGTATGCATGCATGTATGTAGCTGCTTTGTGACTATGTCCATTGTTAAAATCACTATACACAAAATTGCATCTGTCTCCTCCCACATGGATGTAGTCTGCTTCTTCTACGCCACGACATGCCACGCCCAGCATTCCTAGCAGAAGTCTGCCAGCCAGGAGGCCTGGGAATGTATTGGAGGAAGCAAGGGCAAGGTAAGGCAGCGTCCTAAGACTTTCTTTCGACTTTTCATTTTACAAAGCAGGGTTTATCAAACCAGTTATTTAGTGCTCGCTCCATGTTCTCCGTGATTTTATTTTATTGATTTTGATTGTATGATTTGTACGTGCACATGACAAAGATATTAGTCTAATACCTTTTTCCATGTTTCTGATCTGGCTAGCTGTCTGACCCCTCTAACCTCGGTGTGCAAATGAAATTGAAATAATCTCCATTTCCTATGCTAATAGTCTTTAAGCTGTTCCACATCATTCCTGTTTCAGTCCAGTCTGATTGCATTCTGGTCAGGTTCATGACGAGCAGATACAGAGACGTGTAGATCACTCGAAGAACTCAAAATATTTTACACGATAACTTTTTGAAACTGGCTCCAGAATTATGGACGTTTTCTTTCCCGAACAGGTTGCATGTATCTTCAGTCCCCGAGTCTTTGCCATGTCGAGAGCAGGAGTTCCAGGATATCTACAACTTTGTGGAGAGCAAGATCATGGATGGCACTGGAGGGTGTGTCCAGCTGTGTAGTGCACATTTCCAAACTCCCACCTGCTCATTTGTTAAAGGAAAAAAAAAAAGGGATGTTTTTAATTGTGTGCCATGTGCTTTGATGTTCGACAGGTGTATGTATATCTCAGGCGTTCCTGGTACAGGAAAGACTGCCACGGTGCACGAGGTGATGAGGTCTCTGCAGCAGGCGGCAGAACAGGAGGAGATCCCACCGTTCCACTTCGTAGAGATCAACGGCATGAAGATGACCGACCCACACCAGGCGTATGTCCAGATTCTGCAGGTTTGTCTTGTGCATATATTTCCTCCATTATTCCCCCCCCCCCCCCCCATTCTGATTTTTGTCTCGCCTGCGTAGCAGTTTTGCGAGACATAGCAGTCGCTTTTCCAGATGGCCATCTGTCTGTAAAAACGTCAACATTTTCAAATGTCTCCAAAAGTAAAGGTGATCCTGTGCCCATACTGCGTATGCATATTTGCCATGAGGAAGGCTTCTCCCCCTGTTTTTTTTTTTTTTTTTTAATTTTGACCCATGATGAAAAATCTGGGCGGCACGGTGGTGTAGTGGTTAGCGCTGTCGCCTCACAGCAAGAAGGTCCGGGTTCGAGCCCCGTGGCTGGCGAGGGCCTTTCTGTGTGGAGTTTGCATGTTCTCCCAGTGTCTGCATGGGTTTCCTCCAGGTGCTCCGGTTTCCCCCACAGTCCAAAGACATGCAGGTTAGGTTAACTGGTGACTCTAAATTGACCATAGGTGTGAATGTGAATGGTTGTCTGTGTCTGTGTCAGCCCTGTGATGACCTGGCGACTTGTCCAGGGTGTACCCCGCCTTTCGCCCGTAGTCAGCTGGGATAGGCTCCAGTTTGCCTGCGACCCTGTAGAACAGGATAAAGCGGCTAGAGATGATGAGATGAAAAATCTGACAATTTTTCAAATATCTCCAAAAGTAATGAACTGTATGTAATGAAGACCACATTTTAACATCCACCCTAAAGAGACATTTTTTTTTTTTTAATGTGAATTTGGATCTTTTGTCTTAATTCAGTGTGAAATTGTTTGCTTGCGTCTGCGCAGGCGAGACTTTGCTGTGCTTCTGGTTATTTATTTATTGGTGTGGTGTATTATAGAAACTGACGGAACAGAAAGCGACGGCGGATCACGCTGCTGCCCTGCTGGAGAAACGCTTCAGTACACCAGCACCAAACAAAGAGACTACAGTTCTGTTGGTGGACGAGGTGAGGTCCCAGAACTGTTAAAGCATGTGTAGGATGGGGTTGTGTGGTGGGGTTTATTTATTTTTTTAAATTTTTTTTTTTTTTTGTTTAGGTTTTAAGAATATGAATAAGTCCCTATGAATTATGATGGTGTATAAAATGTTTTCTTCTAGTAATTAGAGGATTGGTCTGAATTTAAATGCAGCATAATACAGATTTGCTTTGTTGAATTATCACTATACATGTCAGAACATAAAGGCTCAACATTGCTAAAATGGCTAAGCGTGAGCTCAAGAAAGTATTGAAAATGGCCTAAATGCATTTCTACACCTCATCCTCATTAACAAAAAAAAAATCTAGTCCCTATGAACTTGTATGATTTTTAAACTAATACAACAAAACGAAAAATAGGAATTGTATTTTGTTTTGGTCAACAAGACACTTGGGTACAGCGCACGCTGCACTACAAAAAATCAGCTAATTTGCATATTATAGTCCATTTTATGACCTCACAAAATAAAGTCCGAAGGTAAAATTTATATAGCGCTTTTCAGAGACAAGAGTCACAAAGTGCTTTACAAGGGCAGGAAAAAATACAGATAACACATGGATGTAAAAGAACGCAGTAATGCTGTGTTCACACTTGTACCGGTACGAAAGTGGTATAACTGTATCGATACAAAGTATACCGGTACAGTTTAGTGCATCTGTCCACTCTAGCGAGAAATGTTTGTGGTTTTCTTTCACGGTAGTTGAAATGCACGTGCTCGAAATGTTTCCGTGGTTACCGAGTAACTTCCTTCCGAGAATATATGGCATCCGTTATTTCGAGATCTCGAGAAAACAAAACAATTATTCCATGATCTCGAGAAAACAAAGCAATTATTTCATGATCTCAGCTGGATCACTATCTCCGTCGGTAGAGACGAAGCCGGGCCAGTCTTCTGCGGAGGTGCCGCGGACTAATTTTGAAATTATCCCTTATTAAAAGACTTAATGCAATCTTTCCGTGTCAACCCCTGATCAAAATATTGCCTTATTAGGTGATCGATTATTCCAGACATTCTAATGACCAAAGTTGCGTCTATACAGAATGAGAAATAGCCCCAAAGTCAGCATATCACAAGTCTCTTGGTGCACCTGAATGAACCATTTCTCAGCTGTTTACTCGATCATGAAATAATTTTTTCTCGAGATCACGGAATAATGGTTTTGTGATCTCGAATTAGTTGTGTTTTCTCGAGATGCTGAATTAATTAATGTCGTTATCTCGGGATAACAAGGTGAATTAAAAAAAAAAAAGGATTATATGAAGGGCCTCTCTCGGCTTCCGTACGGATGAAACAACGTGTGTGTGCTTTTTGTTGTCAGTGTACAGTCTGTATTTCTGGTGGTCATTTATTCAGTCGAATCGTATAAAACGCGCGAGGCAGTTGAGAAAGAAACAAACGAATCTCCGTTCTTCACTATTTATTCAGTGAAGACATCGATTGAGGTGTGTGACTTTGCGCATTATATTTGTATCGATACAGAGCCGCTTCATCTGTCCACACTACAGCGAAGCGCTACAGTACCGATACTGTACCGGTACGAAACCCATACATTTGTGGGTTTCGTACCGATACAGTTATACCGCTACAGTACCGGTATAGTTGCTAGTGTGGACAGGTGTTGCGGTACGAAAGTAGTTTCGTATCGGTACAAAATCCCTAGTGTGGACAGGGTATAAGATACATGGTACACAAAAAGAATGTGCATAAGGACTGAAGAGAGATTACCCAGGCATTTACCCAAATGCTTGTTTGAACAAATGAATCTTCAGCTACCTTTTAAAATGGTCCACAGAGACTGCAAACCTTTAGCCAGCTGTTTGACGAGAGTCAAATGACCGTTATATCAGATGTCTCTCCCCCCCCCCCCCCCCCCCCAACACCCCCCAAAAAAAAGTTCCTCAGGCTCGAGTGGACAGCAGGTGAGAAGGGCACAATGTATTGTTTGATCATATGTGCAATATTGGAGCAATAATTAAGACCTCTGTCTTGTCTGTATTTAAAGGAACAGTCCACCGTACTTCCATAATGAAATATGCTCTTATCTGAATTGAGACGAGCTGCTCCGTACCTCTCCGAGCTTTGCGCAACCTCCCAGTCAGTCAGACGCGCTGTCACTCCTGTTAGCAATGTAGCTAGGCTCAGTATGGCCAATGGTATTTTTTGGGGCTGTAGTTAGATGTGACCAAACTCTTCTGCGTTTTTCCTGTTTACATAGGTTTATATGACCAGTGATATGAAACAAGTTCAGTTACACAAATTGAAACGTGGCGATTTTCTATGCTATGGAAAGTCCGCACTATAATGACAGGCGTACTAACACCTTCTGCACGCTTCGGCAGTGCATTGATATCTGAGCTCCATATCAATGCGCTGCCGAAGCGCGCAGAAGGTGTTAGTACGCCTGTCATTATAGTGCGGACTTTCCATAGCATAGAAAATCGCCACGTTTCAATTTGTGTAACTGAACTTGTTTCATATCACTGGTCGTATAAACCTATGTAAACAGGAAAAACGCGGAAGAGCGTTTTTCCTGCCCCAAAAAATACCCCAAAAAATAGCCCCAAAAAATACCATTGGCCATACTGAGCCTAGCTACATTGCTAACAGGAGTGACAGCGCGTCTGACTGCGTCTGACTGACTGGGAGGTTGCGCAAAGCTCGGAGAGGTACGGAGCAGCTCGTCTCAATTCAGATAAGAGCATATTTCATTATGGAAGTACGGTGGACTGTTCCTTTAACTGTAAGAAATTTCCTGCCATCCAGTCTTTGATTAAATGCATACATGACACACTTTTGGCAAAAGTACTGAAAGTTTTTAAACGGATAAATATGCACTATATATACAGTGGTGCTTGAAAGTTTGTGAACCCTTTAGAATTTTCTATATTTCTGCATAAATAGGACCTAAAACATCAGATTTTCACACATCCTAAAAGTAGATAAAAGAGAACCCAGTTAAACAAATGAGGAAAAATGATCCAATATTACATGTGAGTGGCAAAAGTATGTGAACCTTTTGCTTTCAGTATCTGGTGTGACCCCCCCCCCCCCCGTGCGGCAATAACTGCAGCTAAATGTTTCTGGTAACTGTTGATCAGTCCTGCACACCGGCTTGGAGGAATTTTAGCCCATTCCTCTGTACACAACAGCTTCAACTCTGGGATGTTGGTGGGTTTCCTCACATGAACTGCTCGCTTCAGGTCCTTCCACAACATTTCAATTGGATTAAGGTCAGGACTTTGACTTGGCCATTCCAAAACATTAACTTTATTCTTCTTTAACCATTCTTTGGTAGAACGACTTGTGTGCTTAGGGTCGTTGTCTTGCTGCATGACCCACCTTCTCTTGAGATTCAGTTCATGGACAGATAGCCTGACATTTTCCTTTAGAATTCGCTGGTATAATTCAGAATTCATTGTTCCATCAATGATGGCAAGCCGTCCTGGCCCAGATGCAGCAAAACAGGCTCAAACCATGATACCACCACCACCGTGTTTCACAGATGGGATAAGGTTCTTATGCTGGAATGCAGTGTTTTCCTTTCTCCAAACTTAATGCTTCTCATTTAAACCAAAAAGTTCTATTTTGGTCTCATCGGTCCACAGAACATTTTTCCAATAGCCTTCTGGCTTGTCCATGTGATCTCTAGCAAACTGCAAACAAGCAGCAATGTTCTTTTTGGAGAGCAGTGGCTTTCTCCTTGCAACCCTGCCATGCACACCATTGTTGTTCAGTGTTCTCCTGATGGTGGACTCATGAACATTAACATTAGCCAATGTGAGGGAGGCCTTCAGTTGCTTAGAAGTTTCCCTGGGGTCCTTTGTGACCTTGCTGACTATTACACGCCTTGCTCTTGGAGTGATCTTTGTTGGTCGACCACTCCTGGGGAGGGTAACTATGGTCTTGAATTTCCTCCATTTGTACACCGTCTGTCTGACTGTGGATTGGTGGAGTCCAAACTCTTTAGAGATGGTTTTGTAACCTTTTCCAGCCTGGTGAGCATCAACCATGCTTTTTCTGAGGTCCTCAGAAATCTTTGTACGTGCCATGATACACTTTCACAAACGTGTTGTGAAGATCAGACTTTGATCCCTGTTCTTTAAGTAAAACCAGGTGCCTACTCACACCTGATTGTCATCCCATTGATTGAAAACACCTGACTCCTTTTACCTTCAAATGAACTACTAATCCTAGAGGTTCACATACTTTTGCCACTCCCCGAAATGTAATATTGGATCGTTTTTCTCATTATCTGCTTTTAGGACTTGTGTGAAAATCAGATGTTTTAGGTCATATTTATGCAGAAATATAGAAAATTCTAAAGGGTTCACAAACTTTCAAGCACTATTGTAGTGTAGACACACAATCTTGATAATGGGTACTTATTAAAGTTATTGACATTTTTTCCAGCTGGACCTTTTATGGACCAGGAAGCAGAACGTCATGTATAATTTATTTGACTGGCCAACAAGACTGCATGCACGCCTGGTGGTCCTGACTATTGCCAACACTATGGACCTTCCTGAGAGGATCATGATCAACCGTGTGGCCAGTCGCCTGGTAAGATTCCCATCGACACAATTTTACAATAACTCCAATGTGACTTATGAGTTGTGACATGGAATTATTATTTGTAAAATATGTTGAAGAAACATGACCAGTCTGTGTGTGTTTTTTGGCTTTGCAGGGACTGACGCGCATGTCCTTCCAGCCGTACACTTTTAAGCAGCTGCAGCAAATTATCACATCCCGACTGAACAGAGTAAAAGCTTTCGAGGAAGATGCTCTTCAGCTAGTCTCCAGAAAGGTAGTGAAGTTGAAATTTGTATTGCCTTTCCCAAAATTCCATGTACAAATTTGATGGACAGAAAAAGACCACTATTGAGGTCGAACACGGAAGCAAAAACCTGCAATGGTAACAATTATTTTGAAAGACGTGATGTTTTGGGTAAACATGCTCATCAAAAATAAATTAGTGGCAGCGACAGTTATCGACACCTTACTTTGGCCATTGCAAAAGTAAAAAAGACTTTCAATACTTAAATTGTGCATGAATAATTTACTCAAGCTTCCACTGGAAAAAAATGAGTTGATTCGCAATTACTTAGCGTATCGATGAAGTGACACCGTTCCACAATTATCGACATTCAGGTTATTATTTTTTAAAAATAAATCAGGATGTGGTTAAGTTAAAACAGTTTTCATTTAAAAATTGTTTTACTTAGACTTTTTATATTTAGTACAAAATATATTTTATATAAATATATCGATGTTGGTGCTGACGTAAATGAAGTAATTCTAATGTTTGTAAACAAATGAACTGATAATGTTTAACCTGCGTCAGAAAATCTTTGTTCCACTTTCTACCCACTTTCGAAGTATTTTCGTAGATCACATTTTGTTAATTATTCAATTTATTTAGTTTTTTTATTTAAATTTATTTAGCTTTTGCCATAGGAAGATCTATATATGTATGTACATACATCATGGCATGGGAACCCACAACAGCTTGCGCCAATTACAGTGGCCCCATTGTACCGAATCTGCATGTCTTTAAACTGTGGGGGAAACCGGAGCACCCGGAGGAAACCCACGCGGACACGGGGAGAACATGCAAACTCCACACAGAAAGGCCCCTGTCGGCCGTGAGGTTCGAACCCGGAACCTTCTTGCTGTGAGGCGACAGTGCTAACCACTACACCACCGTGCCGCCCGTGTTGCTTATATTAATTTCTAGTTTTGTAGTTTACCAATAAGTATCAACAGGCAATTGACATTGTAACTGCATGAAATCCAGGTCAAAGGTTGGGGTGGGGTGATATATATATATATATATATATATATATATATATATATATATAATTTTTTTTTTATTTCTTTTTTTTAATTGAGATTTTAAATTTACATCTAAAAACAACATAAAATGTCTACTGATTATTGTAATATGTGGTAGATATTTACAACAAACTGCAAAATTCTGAATGGAGTAGAAAAATCTGAATATTTCAGGCATGGATTTTTTTTTTTTTTAAATAAATATGCTAGGAATTTGATTCTGGTCTAATTCTATTTATTGCAATAGGATTCCAAATACTCAACATTCCATTCTGTTATAAATCAGAAAAAAAATAAAGTAAATCACAGCGCTTTTTTTTTTTTTTTTTTTTTTTTTTTTTTTAATATAAAAAAGTACTTCATCTACTTCAAGGTTACACAAAGATCGATCCATAACAGTTGTAAATGTCACTTAATTCCACAGGGTTTTGATAATAATCACTATCGACACCTCATGTGACTTCTCAAACGCGCGTTTAGATACAAAATGGCGACTGTCAGATGAGGGTAAGAAACAAAGTAGGGTTCGACAAGGATATCATGGAAATATTGGTGAATTTGATTTTGTAAAAACATGTCCGTGATCTTTCCACCATGCTTACCTGAGATGACGTCTGGGTTTTCCTCAAATTGCTGAAAAAAGAATTCCATCTCCGGTAACGAGCTGTCATCAGATGACAAGCTCAAAGGGGGTGGGGGGTGTCTTGTGGTTGGTTGATTAACCAATAATAACTGTTGTAACTGAAACTCACCTTTTTGTAAAATTAGTTTTTTATTGGTAAATCTGAAAAGGCGTTGATAATTGTAGCCACCGCTCTAGTTGAAAAGAAAATCTTCAAGCTGATTGTTTAATCACTTGATCTTGGGCTACAATTGTCTATAATGTTGGAGTGAATATCAGTAGCCCCACTGGTCCTTAATGGATTTGATGTATAACATGAAGCCCCTCAAGACCTTATATAATGCCCAATAAAACAGCATGTACACTAGATGAATTAAAAGCTTAAAGATATTGTTCTTTAAAAAAAAAAAACTCTTGCCACCACAAAAACCTATAAATACCCTCGGTGTTCCTTGATTCACCTCTCATTTATCAAGAGCACATTGACAAGCTAACAAAGATCAAGATCAGACCAGATTTGTCACTCAGTTTCTGAAACTTGCCTATGTGCGATTATTCTTTCAATAGCTTACTGTCTTCCAGTTTGGTCTCTTACCACAAAGGAAATTATTGAACCAATAGCAAGACTATACAATAGTGTACGAGATCCACCGTAAACTTCCTAGTTGGACTCGTCACTGCACTGCACTTGCACATTCAAGTGCCATGACTTTTCAGAACTCCATAAACGGTCATGCTATTACATGTTATTTTCAGATTCAAACCAACGGTCCCTCACCAACACTTATTGCTTTTCTTCCAACACACAACTCAATCAGTAACGCACGCTCTTCTTTCAGTACCTGCTTATAAAAATACCTATGGTCAGAGATCGTGTTTTCATACCGGCACCAAAATCTGTAATGAGGTCATGTATCACGTTTGAACATTACCATCCATCACACATTTTAAAAAAGCATACAAACTCTGACAGTTACACCTGCAGTCATTGATCTGTTCTCATACTGGTCAGAGGTGTGATGATTCAGTTTTCGCAATTTGATTCGAATCACGATTTTGACCTTCTGATTTGATTTGAATCAGGATTTTTTTTTTTTTTTGTCCTTTATTTTATAACTGATGCAAATCGTTGTCAGTATTCTGTTAACTGTCAGCCTAGAAATGGAGAGCAATAAAAAACAATTAATTAGTTTTGCCTTTGGAGTCTTTATTCAGACTCCAGTCACTCCATTGGCTTTGAATGGAACTATGGATGCATCACAGTTCAGTTATTTTTGACACATTTTAATTTTCAAACTGCAAAACACTCCAAGAAAAAAAAAGTAATGAAAACGTCATGACAGGTTTTTTTTTTTTTTTGTCTCGATCTTCTAAAACACAAAAATACACTCACTTGTGTTAAAGTGAATAACACCTCTTGAGACACAACATTAATTGTCCAGAGAGTACATGCCGCCAAACTGGGCTTTTAAAAGCCGGCGGCTTCAGGAATTCTGAGTTGTCTGCCATGTTGTTCACAAAGCAACGCACGATCTTGAGAGATTGCTATAGTAACCACACACATGGCTGCACCCACGTCCAGCTCCGGATGCTGAATTGAATTTTTAATATCAAAATTAAGTCAATGTTATGCAGCAAGGGTTATCAGGGTGAAATTGGGTATTGTTGGTGAATTGTGATTCATTAAATTGTAATTGATGTTTGAATCACAGATTGAAATGGATCGATAGATCAGGGATCGATTAATCATCACGCCTCTACTGGTTGGGGTTTTTATTTATTTATTTTTTAAATTTTGCTTCAGTTCTCTCCCCCTTTCAATGTCTATGTATGTAGCGGTCTTGTATCGTTTTTATTTTTGTTGACGTCCTTAATTGTTTTATTTGTATCGTCAGTGTGATTTTTGTCTTGAGTGTATTGTGATGAGATTTGTCTTGTGTGCTGCAGAACAGGAGCCTGCTGTAAACCGGTTCTAGCGGAGTCAGACCCGTTTAACTGGAACTGAAATGTTACTTTTAATCTTTTTTCCTGTACAAGTACATGAAATGCAAAATGCTATTAAAAAGAGCTTTCGAGATGTCAAAGTTACTAAATTTAACGTTTGAATGTACTTGGTCACCACTACTTTTTAAGAATACCAATAAAGGGGCTTAAAGATACAAGTGTATTTTATGAAATTTAAAAAGTGCAGTAAAGGTACTGAAATTTTCAACTAAATTTAAGGGTTGTTCTTAAAGGTAACTTAAATCCACTACTAAATTAAAGGTTTCTTTAAGGTTTAGATTAAATGCAGTCAAATTCACATTTTCACCTCGGGGTAGGATTCTGCAGTAGATGTAATGTTGCAGGAAGACCGTGCTGAATAAATGTCCTCAGGTACTCCCCATCAAAACTGCTCTGAAATGTCCTCTTCCCTGATTGTCTGATTGCGTCTCTGATTGTGATTGCCAGGTTGCGGCTCTGTCAGGCGATGCGCGACGCTGTCTCGATATCTGCAGGCGTGCCACTGAGATCTGCGAGCACTCCGGTCGGAAGGGTGCCATTGGATTGGTTGGAATGAGTCATGTGATGGAAGCCTTGGACGAAATGTTCTCTTCGTCCTACATCACAGCTATCAGGTGTGTTGGGGGACGGGGGGAACGTGCAGTTCCTGGCTGTGTGTTTTGTTTATTGAAATAGGCTTTGGTTTAAGTTGGCCCATTTTTTTGTTATTTTAGTTATCTGTATTTTTGTTTATATCTTTTTAAATCTCACTAGGTTTAATTGTGACCTAAATGGTGCCCAAGAAGCTCATGTGCAAGTTTCTTCGCAATGCAAAAGGGTTATCATTCTTGATGTAGTATATTTTAAATCGATGGAGGATTTTGTTCCTCATTTGACCAAGTAGTTCTGATTTAAGTGTGTTTCCCCCCCCATCATGGTTGTATTTATATCATGCAGTCGTGCTCCTGATGATTAATCTTGTTCCTATCTTTTTCAGATGTGCCTCTCTGAAAGAGCAGCTCTTCTTGAGGGCTGTGATCGCAGAGTTTCGCAGGCTGGGTCTTGAAGAGGCCACTTTTCAGCAGGTAGAGTCTGGTTGTGTGGCTGTAAGGTTATAAACATCATATTCGCCTGTGCATTTATCATTCTTTCAAAACATCTTTGCGTTGTCTATTGATTGAGAGCGGGGTGAGGACATTGTAGGTCAGAAAAAGCTCAGAATTTGAGATTAGTCATAAATTGAGGAAAAAAACTTGGATGTTCTCGGAGATTAAAAAGTCGTACATTTGCAAGAAAAAAAAGCCACAAACTTATGAGGGGGGAAGTTACAAATACAGTGGATAGAAAGTGTACACACCCTGTTAAAATGATTAAAAAAAAAGACTGATAAATAATTTCAGGACTTTTTCCACCTTTAATGTGACGTATAACCTGTACAATTCAATTGAAAAACAAATCTGTTGGGGGGGAGATGCAATAAGTTGGTTGCATAAGTGTGCACACCCTTAAACTAAAACTTTGTTGAAGCACCTTTTGATTTAATTACAGCATTCGGTCTTTTTGGGTCGGCGTCTATAAGCCTGCCGCATCTCGACTTGGCAATATTTGCCCACTCTTCCTTGCAAAAGCGCTCCAAATCTGTCAGATTGCGAGGGCATCTCTTGTGCACAGCCCTCTTCAGGTCACCCCACAGATTTTCAACTGGATTTCGGTCTGGGCTCTGGCTGGGCCGTTTCAAAAATTTTTTTTTTGGGGGGGGGGTCATTGTCATGCTGAAAGATGAAATTCATCTTCAGCTTTCTAGCAGACACCTGAAGGTTTTGGGCCAAAATTGACTGGTATTTAGAACTGTTCATAATTCCCTCCACCTTGACTAAAGCCCCTGTTCCAGCTGAAGAAAAACGACCCCGTAACACGATGCTGCCACCACCATGCTTCACCGTGGGTATGGCATTCTTTTGGTGATGCGCAGTGTTTTTGTGCCTTTTGGAATTGTGGCCAAAAAGTTCAACCTTGGTTTCATCAGACCATAACACATTTTCCCACATGCTTTTGGGAGAGTTGATGGTGTTTTATTTTTGCAAAATTTAGCCGGGTCTGGATGTTTTTCTTTGACCCTACCTCATTGTCCAGACATATGGAGAACACGGGAGATTGTCACATGTACACAACCAGTACTTGCCAGAAATCCCTGCAGCTCCTTCAGTGTTAAGGCCAATTTATGCTGGCAACCCAGTCCTCGCAGATAGCGTCGCAGACAGTGTCTGCGTAGCCCTCCCACCTTCGCAGACGCTCTGCGCGCACCTCCCAAAAATTGTGACCACCGCAGAAGCCTCGCAGACAGCGCCGCAGACCAGAGGGCTCTGATTGGTCCGCTGTACACGCACTTCCGCTTCCCTACTTTCCCGGTTTGTTTTGTTTTCACGACCGGCGTTTTTAAAAACACGAGTGAAGATGGAGCAGCACGAAGAGCGGTTGATTGAGGAAGTACGTACATCTATACGACTCCAGTTCTAGTCATCATAAAAAAAAAGTTCTAGTCATTATAAGTAACCGGAGGATAAACACTCCACTAACCACACCCACCAACTACTCCTAGCGACTTCGCGCCCCCTTGCGTTGTGCCAGTGAATAACATCGCGCACGCCTATTATCCCTGCTCAACAATAAATTACAACTGTCTGCGAAAAGCTATCTGCGAAAGTCTTGTCGCACGAGCATGCAGAGGCCTTTACTGTAGGCCTCTTGACAGCCTCCCTGTCCAGTTTTCGTCTTGTCTTTTCATCAATTTTGGAGGGACGTGCAGTTCTCGGTAATGTCACAGCTGTCCCATATTTTCTCCTTCTTGATGACTGTCTTCGCTGTGCTCCATGGTATATCTAATGCCGTGGAAATGTTTGTACCCTTCTCCTGACTGATACCTTTCAATAATGAGATCCCTTTGATGCTTTGTAAGCTCTCTGTGAACCTTGGCTTTCGCTGGAGGATGCAACGGAGTAAATGTCTGAACTTTTATTTGGGGTTAATCAGAGTCATTTTAATTGATGGCAGGTGTGAACCCAACAAGACTGAATGCTGTAATTAAATCAAAAGGTGCTTTTAACAAAGTATTAGTTTAAGGGTGTGCACACTTATGCAACCAGCTGTATGTGGGTTTTTTTTTCAATTGAATTATACAGGTTATAGGTTGCATTTAAAGGCGGGAAAAGTGTTGAAATTATTTATCGTGGTCTCATTTTTTAACATCAGAAAAAAACTATCATTTTAACAGGGTGTATACACTTTTTTTTTTTTTTTTTTTTTTTTTAATATCCACTGTATATGAAGGAGGCGAATCAAATAGTGGGTGGGGTGGGGTGGGGGGTTTTGTTTGTTTTTTGTATCGCTGTCCAGGAACCACAGCAAAATGGACAAAGACTGTGTTGCCTATAATTCTTGGCTCTACTGTTTCAAAGTTCCAGATTTGGGGAGATGAGAAGAATCCATGCACTCAAAGTAATGGTGAACTGAAAATAAACTGTTCTTGCACAATAATTGGATGCATGCATGCAAAAGTTTGGGCACCCTTACTGAAAATGTCTGTTACTGCGAATAGTTAAATGAGCATCAGATGAACTGATCACCAAAAGGCATAAAGGTAAAGATGACACATTTCAGCATTTTCTGCAAGATTTGGGTTTTTTTTTTTTTTTTGTACAATTGGAGAGTGAAAAAAGAAAAGGAACAGCATGTGAAAGTTTGGGCACCCCGATACATTTGAGTTCTCAGGTAACTTTTACCAAGGTTCCAGACCTTAATTAGCTTATTGAGCTGTGGCTTGTTCAAATTCTTCGTTAGGAAAGGTCAGATGATGCAGATTTCAAAGCTGTATAAATTCTCTGACTCCTCAAACTTGTCCCTAAAATCAACAGCCATGGGCTCCTCTAAGCAACTCCCTCGCATTCTGAATAATAAAATAATTGATGCTCACAAAACAGGAGAAGGCTACAAGAACGTAGCAAAGTGTTTTTCAGGTAGCTGTTTCCTCAGATCGTAATGTTAAGAAATGGCAGTTAACAGAAACAGTGGAGATCAAGGTGAGGTCTGGAAGATGAAGAAAACTTTCTGAAAGAACTGCTCGTTGGATTGCTAGAAAGGCAAAAAAAAAAACCTGTTTGACTGCAAAAGACCTTCAGAAAGATTTAGCAGACCCTGGAGTGGTGGTGCACTGTTCTACTATGCAGCGACACCTGAACAAATATGACCTTCATGGGAGAGTCATCAGAAGAAAACCGTTCCTGCGTCCAAGCCGCAAAATTCAGCGTCTGAAGTTTGCAAATGAACATCTAAATAAGCCTGATGCATTTTGGAAACAAGTCCTGTGGACTGATGAAATCAAAATAGAACTTTTTGGCCACAGTGTGCAAAGGTATGTTTGGAGAAAAAAGGGTGCCAAATTCCAGAAAAAGAACACCTCTCCAACTCTGAAGCATGGGTGTGGATCGATCATGCTTTGGCGTTGTGTTGCAGCCAGTGGCACAGGGCACATTTCATTGGTCGAGGGAAGCATGGATTCGAATAAATACCAGCACACTCTGGAAGCAAACATCACCCATCTGTAAAAAAGTTGAAGTTAAAAAGAGGACGGGTCCTACAATAAGACGATGAACCAAAACACACCTCAAAATCTACAATGTAATACCTCAAGAGGCACAAGCTGAAGGTTTTGCCCTGGCCCTCACAGTCCCCTGACCTAAACATCATTGAAAATCTGTGGATAGATCTCAAAAGAGCAGTGCATGCAAGACAGCCCAAGAAACTTGTAGAACTGGAAGCCTTTTGCAAGACAAATGTGTGAAAATCCCCCAGGTAAGAACTGAAAGATTATTAGCTGGCTACAGTGTTTACAAGCTGTGATACTTGCCAAAGGGGGTGTTACGAGGTACTAACCATGCAGGGTGCCCAAACGATTTTTTTTTTTTTTTCCTCTTTGGGCCCTTTTCCTTTTTGGTCATTTTGAAAATGTAAAATATGCAAATAAAAATATTTTTTGCTTAAAATATAAAGGGAATGAGTCATCTTTAACTTTATGCCTTTTGGAGATCATTTCATCTTCAACTTGCTTAACTGTTTACAGTAACAGCAATTTTAACCAGGGGTGCCCGAACCTCTGCGTGTGTGTGTGTCTCTCATTATCTCTAGCCGCTTTATATGTGCAGATAAACAAAGCTGTGCAGTTTCGACATTCATGTCTCGTTACATCCAAGAGGCACAACAATCTCAAACTTCCTGGCTGCAGTGCATTCTGAGAAATGGAATTTAAAAATTCTTGGTCCATTTATTCTTTTATATTGTGCAGTTGAGGAGGAAAGACTGCATTTCCTCTAATTCTCGGCTCAGCCGTGGTGTCTGTGGTGTCTTGCGTTAATCCATCCATGCAAACTGAAGTTGTGTGGTTCCTTCACAAAAAAGTGAAACACATTATTTTTCAGAGTTTTAATTCTCATAAATGTGAAATCTCTTCTCCCCCTCCAAATTTGTGACTTATTTTTTTTATTTATTTATTTATATAAAAATATGGGCGGCATGGTGGTGTAGTGGTTAGCGCTGTCGCCTCACAGCAAGAAGGTCCTGGGTTCGAGCCCCGGGGCCGGCGAGGGCCTTTCTGTGTGGAATTTGCATGTTCTCCCCGTGTCCGTGTGGGTTTCCTCCGGGTGCTCCGGTTTCCCCCACAGTCCAAAGACATGCAGGTTAGGTTAACTGGTGACTCTAAATTGACCGTAGGTGTGAGTGTGAATGGGTGTCTGTGTTAGCCCTGTGATGACCAGGCGACTTGTCCAGGGTGTACCCCGCCTTTCGCCCGTAGTCAGCTGGGATAGGCTCCAGCTTGCCTGCGACCCTGTAGAAGGATAAAGCGGCTATATATATATATATATATATATATATATATATATATATATATATATATAAAAAATGGGCCCCCCCAGAAGTTTGTAACTCGACAGTCTCAGAGCATCAGAGGGTTTCCTCCCCCAGCACCGTCATTTTTAGTTTAGTTTTTTTGACCTCCAGTGTCCCACATAAGCCGACATAAATGATAGAGACCAAACTCAAAACGATTTCAGTGTGTGCTCGGTTAAATTTCACTGAAGGTAATGTTTTAGAAACACATTACAGGTGCTTTAATCATAAACAGATCATTTAAAAAAAAAAGAAAAAAGTGTTGGATGTTTTTATTAGATTAATTTACCATTCATTTCGATAAAATTAGACATATTCGCCAGATTTGTGGGAAATTAATCTGACCACATGCAGCGGTCATTATAACAGTCGTCTTGGTGAAAATTAATGGAGTATATTTTGGAAAAAAAAAAATCTCCCTGTCGAGAAAATGGAGCCAAAGTATGGGATTAGATGTATTTTAAATGCTCGCAAGAATTCCGAGGGGGGAGTCAAACAATTAATACAAAACCAACTATGTGTGTGATGTATTGTATTCTCCATCTTTATTAATGTGTTAAGTAAGGAATAAAACATGACCGGGTAGTGTGAAGTTGATTTTGGATTTTTATTTTTTATTTATTATTATTTTAAAGGCCATTTATGTGGAGCATCTGTCCTATTACCATTAGAGCTGTTCTATTTAATCAACTTTCTAACCAACCTGTTCCTAGAATCCACTGTGATGTCCTTTATTTTGAGGGAAATGGGTCATGTTTTGAATAACTTTTTTTTTTTTTTTTTTTTCTTTCCCTCACAGCTTTCTCACACCCTGCTCTAACCATGTGGTTGACCTGTGAATATACAGTTGGCACTAAATAAGGACGGTTTCTGTTTCTATATTTCAGGTGTTCGTGCAGCACCAGGCCCTGTGTCGGGTCGAAGGGCTGCAGCCGGTGAGCGTGTCCGAAAGCCTGGCTGTGTGTCAGAGGTTAGGAGCTTGTCGCCTACTTCTGCTCGAGCCCAGCCGTCTGGATCTTCTCCTCCGTGTTCGCCTCAATCTCAGCCAGGATGATGTGCTGTATGCCCTAAAGGCAGACTGAGTGATACTCAGTGTGCATGTGTGATATGAACTAACTAACTAACTCCGAGGCTTTACCTTAAAACCTGAGGAAAGCTGAAATTTAATATACCAAGGAGATATTTGGTTGGATATAAATCACTGGACCAACTGGTACTGCCTGAATAGAAGAATCAGACCGGCTGATTTAAGTGGCACTTAATGCTTTGTATATAAAATAACAGTATTTTTACATCAACTTGGGCTTCTCAGTTAGGTAGTTTATTGATGTTGAGCACAAAATGGACT
The DNA here is from genome assembly GCF_027579695.1 of Neoarius graeffei. Lineage (NCBI taxonomy): Eukaryota > Metazoa > Chordata > Actinopteri > Siluriformes > Ariidae > Neoarius > Neoarius graeffei. Next base: position 91,210,322 of record NC_083572.1, read on the forward strand.
GATTTAGAAGTGAAGAAATGTTGTTTTTAACACTGGAAAACAAGCCTCCTCCCATTCTGTGTTCGCTTTATCATCCAGTAAGGTGTGTGTGTGTGTGTGTGTGTGTGTGTTTTGAGTTTGTGTAGTGCTTTCATGTGCCAAATAATTTTATCTTTATGGATTTAGTTTTAATATTCTTGAACGCCTAAATAAAGCTATCGAAAGTCAATGAGGTGTGTGGGATTTATTTATTTAAATAATTCTACTTAACTGTTACTACAGCAATGAGATTACCCAAGTGTACTGTTTTTTAGCTTGTGGGCAACTTTGGTAAGAAGCTAAAACTACTCTGACATTCTGTTCATGAAGTGGTCAAACTGAAGCTTGAGTAAATAACCGCATCCAAAAAACAACTGTCATGAAAAACACTCGTTACTGGATAGGAGTTATTCGTATCACTATGGTTTCAAGTCATTTACTGTTGCTTTGTGTGGCACAATTTTTAGTCGGATTTGTACAGCAAAAATGCAATATTGTTAATGCTGGAGTGATCAAAATGGGTTTGTTTATTTATTTATTTTTTTTAAAAGGACATCAGTTTTGCACATATCCTCCAAAAAAGGTATAACAACAGTATTTGATGGTTAGTCATCTCCCCCCCCCCCCCCCCCCCCCAAAAAAAAAGGGGGGAAAAAATCAAGTACAATAAGTTGTAGGTTATCTAGAATGTTGGTGGCACAGTGGTGTAGTGGTTAGCACGGTTGCCTCACAGCAAGAAGGTTCCGGGTTTGAACCCAGCGGCTGGCGAGGGTCTTTCTGTGTGGAGTTTGCATGCTTTCCCCGTGTCTGCGTGGGTTTCCTCCGGGTGCTCTGGTTTCCCCCACAATCCAAAGACATGCAGTTAGGTTGATATGGGGCCGCCTTGGGCTGAAGTGCCCTTGAGCAAGGTACCGAACCCCTGACTGCTCCCCGGGTGCTCTGGTGTGGCTGCCCACTCCTCCGAGTGTGTGTGTGTGTGTGTGTGTGTTCACTGCTTCAGATGGGTTAAATGCAGGGGATGAATTTCAGTGTGCATGTGACGAATAAAGGTTTCTTAGTTTTTTTAGGGTGTGTGTGTATGTTTTTAAAAAAAAAAAAAAATTGAAAATCAATTAAGAAAATTGGCTATTAATCCAATTTAAAATAACGTACAAGATAGTGAAATATACATACATCTGCAAGTTGTTTTGCTATAGTGTATTTTAATATAAAAATGCGATTTTATAACATGTATTTGAAGCTCATTTTAGTGACTGCGCACTGAGTAAATGTAATAGTTTGCAACACACATTATGAACTCCATTTCTCCCCGAATAAACATGTACCACTATGAAAAATGCAATAAACGTTTAAACATTTGCCTCAAAGATGAGATCTTTCGTTTTCCAATATTTGTTGAGTCAGTAAAAATGGCAAGTTTGAACTTCTTATGCATCAAGGTACTGGGTTGTTTTTTAACAAATCCATCCAAGTCTATGGGCCTCAGAATATGATGGAATGAGTTTGAGCTTTTTGCCTGGCTTATAAAATAGCAAAGTTATGAGAGTGAAGCAACTATTATTGTCCATATCAGAAAGTACAACAACTGTTGGGTAATGTTGAAGTTTCGTTCATTTGGTTTTGTTGAATCACTGTGGCAGAGGTGCCCTCCATTAGCATGGTTTGCATGTTGAGAATGATGTCCTTGAAGATTTTCCATGCTGTACAATTCCTAGTCTTCAGATAGGAAGCAACAATGCATATTTACACTCCTCTCAGAGATGCTCATGAGTTTTAACCCCTCTTTCCATCTTACTTTAATGCTTTCAAACCTGACCGGGTTTACCTATTGCATGTGGGTTAAACCCCAGTAGTTTTTGCCCTGCTTTTACTGCACTTTGCCTGCTGGAAGATGAATTTGCCCCTTCCTTTTCACTCTTTCTTCTCTGTTGCTACGTTTTCCAGGTTGGTATAAAGACCAGTTTTGGTTTGGAGGCTCCCAACATCAGCCTGCAAATAGGAGTGGTTGAGGATGCTGGTGGTAGAGGCTGAAAAAGTGTCCGAACAGAGAGGAGAATAACTGCAGACTGTTTTCTCAGGCTGATCTGATGAGGCATTAGGTCCATACACGTAATCGTTCCTAGTCAGGCATGAGGTGTCTTGGGCAGGGCTGTACTTTAAGATCACATAATCTCTGCTCATCTCCAGGACCTGCTCCTCATTCCTATCCACAGCCAATTCATATTGGGAGAAATATGGGCAGTTAGATGTCCAGGAAGGTTTCGTCATGACTTGAGTCTCCTTTTCTGACATGATCTCCACCACAGAAGCAGGGATGTCATCATCACACTGTTTGATGATGTTGGGCTCCTAGAATGTTAGCACAGTATTATTTCTAGTAAATAGAAAATAAATATGGAATTAGTAACACCAGTACCATAGATATTTATAACAACTAATAGTGCATATAAGTCGTGAATAGAGCGGTTATTTGGCAATGTTATGTGCACTTATTAGCTGTGGGTTAAAGTGCATGTAATGCTTTAAAATGAATATCATTAGTAACCACCGAAATGAATTAATAAAGTGTGTGGGGGGGGGGGGAATATTAATTATTTATTTTGTTATCGAGCACAAAACTATTGATAAATCGTGCCGTCTGGATCCTGGAAAAAGGCAGCTAATCTAAAGTGACAGTGGGTGAGGTTTGTACAAACGAAGCGGGCAGATTTCGTGTTGCATACCAATAATAAATCTGATTCATCAAGTGTTCACCACCAGAACGACCACATGAGAATTATTGGAGCAAAAAGAAACACATTTATTTAATAAATGACATTTGATCTGACATTTGGACAGTTTGTTGATTCTCTTATCACCTTCATATTTTCTTTCAGTCATTACACTGTGTTTTAAAGATTATATTTCTGCATTTATTGAGGTACATATTTTCCCTATATTTTGCAGTGGCCAGCTTAGAATAAAAATCCTCAAATCAATCTGTGTTTCCAATTCTCTCTGGCTGGTGGTGCGCTATCGGCGGTGAGTGGGACTGTCGTGAACCGAGTGAACTGGCAGTTTCTCGTCTTGGGGGCTCAAAAAGATAACCGTTTACTTCGGAATATCCTTGAGAATCATCTGCCCCTTCATCCAACATATAAGAATCCCAGTCACTATCAGAATTCTCTCCAAAACGTGATTCCATATCAAGACTGGTCTAACCACTGCTGCGCACGGGAACTAAATTGATACCTGGATCTTTGTTACACGTGTGATGTCACGCACCCCTTTGGGATCTGCCGGTTCAGTCTCCGCAGATTCCGTGAAAATTGGCTGATCTTATTGATTTTCCATTAATTTATGGCCTTTTGGATCAGCTATGGTTCGAAAACACATGGTCAATCAACATAATGATTGTTGCTTTGTACAAGGGAAAAAAAGTGTGGTTTAGGGGCATTAAATTCACTTTAATAATATATATTTAAAAAAAAAATTTTTTTTTTTAGAAAATGTAATTTTACCTATTTGCTTATGAAAACCTTTCGAACACATGCAAATGGACGATGCTTTCTTAACTAAATTCTAAAATGCCAGCTAAACTAACTAATTCAGTTCATTTGTCAAATTGTATTATTAGTATGCCAAGATATAATTTACCCAGTGTTGTCCATCGATATCTTTCAGGAAATTTTCCAGCACGTCGTTCAGGTTTGGGACTGGTGGCCATAGAATCTGCTTGAGCTTACTAAAGAACAAAGATTGTCAACATAACATACTAAATACATGCTTGCCTCTTTAGAATTTTGTATAGTGTTGATCCATATGTTTGTTGTTTAAACTGACCTAACATATCTGGATAAGGAGATGAACAATACAACAGAAATGATGAGCAAGCCAAAAGGCACACATGCAATAAACAGCAACCCTGTATCAGGATAAAAATACGAGTAAACATCTCGTTAAGTCTTGTGTTTCTTGGATTATGATTATGAAAGTAAGCTTGAGTACCTGCATTTAAAGACCGTTGTTTTGTGAGAAGTTCAGACCAAGCACTCCACTGTCCGCTGTAGAAAAATCCATCGGGGATAGTTTTTACTTGGATGGTGTACTGGCAGCTTGCTTGCACATCCAGACAGGTGCTAGTACCCGGATTTTCCACTGTAAAAAACTGACACAGTAAAAAAGGAGTTAGTCTATGAGATGAAAGTTTCTTCTATCTAATCATATTCCTTTCTTGTTTAGTTATACTTGATTCGATAGTTTTATTGCTTGTCTGTCTGCTTGTGCTTGTTCCTTACCTTCCACTTGCTCTCTCCTTGGAGCTGGTAGCGAACCTGATATATTAAATGTTCACATATTTGTGGAAGAGGACAGATCCAGCTCAGACAAAGCTGTTCTCCAATGAGCTCCTCCTTCAGCCCTCCTGGAGGCTCTGTTTTGACTAATCATGGAAAAAAAAAAGACTTGGTATGAAGTAAGGATCTTACAATAAATACAACATTTCTAAATACATAATAAAACATTTGCTTTTGAGAACAGCGGTTTAACTGTGTTTAAACCACAACACTGTTGAATACAGGATTCTGATCAGGTAGAGAGGAATATGCTTTAAGTAAGGGGTGATATTGAGCCTCATTTATCAATCTGGATACGAAACAGATTTCTTTGTAAATATTTTGTAGGATAATTGGTATGCATGAGAATCCTGTAATTTCAGATTAAAAGTAGACGGCCTTTCAATTTCATAAAATCGGTGAAATTTGCTCATTGTGATATCTGTTTATTTCTGTAATATTAAAAAAAAAAAAACAAGCCATTCTGTGGCTGGGAAATTATTTAATTTGAGGAGATTCCCGAGCAAATAATGTGCATGAAATTGCTTGCTTTGCGCAGCCAAGCAGACAGAGGAAGTCCGTGTGCGCATGCCCATGCTTACCTTAGCCTTTGTAGTCTTCGTCATTTTTCTGTCTACCTAGAAGACCCACATAGGGGCCATTTGGCCCGACCGCTTTTCCCCAATACACTAATCACTCATTTTGTTATGGTAATGAGGCTGTTAGTGGCAGTTTGTGGGGTGAGGAGGTCACATTTCACACACTTCACACTTCAGTGGTGAAGTCATGTTGGCTACTTCTGTGTGAATGTGAGAATGAGGAATAAAAACACATTCTATTCTAAAATGTGAACATGTGAATGTCCCATGTGACCATAACGACTCATGTGACTGCAACCAGACAATTGTTTGATGGATAAATACCTCAGTGCACATGGACTATCGCTTCAGTTCCCTCAAGAATTTTGTGGTGAAAGAAGCTCCTCTCCAAGGAACGAAGATGCAGAGATTCAACATTCAACAGGCATTGTAAGATTTCATTTCTAAGCTGTAAGGTAACTAACAGCCACATTTCCATAACAAAATGAATGTCTACAGGGAGGACTTGGGGCCAATTGGCCCTCTTGTGGGTTTTCTAGGTAAAAAGGCCAAATGGCCCCTGTCTGGGACTTCTAGTGTTATGGGATGAACACGGTGTGAATACGCTCCTGTGAGATGTGGACAGCTTCCAGTTATCACATTAAACTGTTAGAGCAATTCCAGCAGTATTGCCTGAGATCCATCTGCAGCATCAAGTGGCAAGGCAAGGTATCAAATGTTGAATTCCTGGAACAGTGCGGTGTTCCCAGTGTGGAGAGTCAGGTCATCAAAGCACAGATACGCTGGGCAGGGCACGTCAGAATGGAAGATTTGAGGATATCCAAGGTGGTGTTTTATGGTCAACTAAGGAGTGGCAAGAGGTCAGCTGGATTGAGCATGGCTGAGGTACAAGAATACACTCAAATAACACCTGAAAGCATGTGGAATCCCCCTAAATACCTGGGAGGCAAGTGTTCAAGAATGTGTGCAATGGCAGAACAGGGGGAAGCCATGGCCTAATGGTTAGAGAAGCAGCTTTGCAGCCAAAAGGTTGCTGGTTTAATTCCCTGGACCAGTAGGAAAGGCTGAAGTACCCTTGAGCAAGACACCTAACCCCCAACTGATCCCCAGGCTGCTCTGGGTAGGTTGTATGTTGCTCTGGATAAGAGCCACGGGCGATTGCTCTAAGACAACGAGGGAGGCTCAGCCTCCTCTAAAAATGACGAACATCGTGTAGGATGAATTGCGCTAGGCTTATGTTATAGCCGACCTTATAACATTGCTATTTCAGATCCAGAATCACAGAAATATATGTGCTCAACCCAACTACAGTGCAAAATCATTCCGTTATAACTTTCCCCATTTTTCCCCCTCGTGACAGCGTGATGCAGCCCAGCCTCAGTGGACTTCAATGGCATTTGGGAGCTATGCGCTTTTCAATCTCAAAATGCAAGACGATTATTGGACAAATACTGCGAAAACGCCCGCCCCACGGAGTCCCATGGACTCCCAGCCTCAGTGGACTTCAATGGCATTTGGGAGCTCTGCGCTTTTCAATCTCAAAATGCAAGACGATTATTGGACAAATACTGCGAAAACGCCCGCCCACCAGACTCCCAGCCTCACAGTGGGCGGGACATGGCAGTTTCCGCGAGGAGACTGGTGATTGGTGAAAGTGGCAGGATATTTTCTTTGATTGACAGCTCGTTTCAAATATAGACAGGCAGCGGTGAATTTCAGTTCAGTCCCATGCGGATTCGCAAGTGGTGTGGTGTATTGTAAGAGATCAGCTTACATTTCGATTTCATTCATTACATACGGTTTCTACCAGCTTTTTTAGTTTGTATATATTTTCATTGTAAATAAAGTGTAAATATAGTGTTGTCAAATTTGCTATCTTAGTTCCAGAAATTTCGTTTATTTGAGTGACTGAACTTGAACTTGAGGGGGCTAGTCAGCTAGCAAGAAAGCTGCGCACGGATGCCAAGCATTGCTGATTTAATTTTAGCGAAGCCATTTGCCAGTCTTCCTTTCGAGGAAAAAATTAAAATTAAAGAGCAGGGTAGACCAACGCCTCAAATTGACTTGGTGAAAAAGGTAGGGAATAATACTCATTCCTTTCAGCTCTCCTGGAACGAGAAAGTGAATTGGCTAACAGCAAGTGACCCACATCAACAACAGTAAATAGGCTACTTTAGTAATATGTCATGGATGGACCAAAAATATAGAATCTATTTAAAATGTTTATGCTGACTATATTATATTGGAATATATATTTTTCTGGATATGAATTAAACACAGCTACAATTTGGAAAACATTTTTAAACAAAAACACAGCCGAGAACATTTCACACTACAGACCTGGATTAAAAGTGAAGGGTTATCAAAATTGTCAATAAAACATTTCTCAGTCAAAATAAGTAAAATATAGGGAAAGTGTCATTGAATGAAATGTGTGGCACCCAGCTCTATGTTTGGCTCCCCAAGGTCAGTGCTTGTGCCTATTCCAGAACACTCTGCTGTTACTGCTGAGGTTCCTGACAAAGAGCTGCTTTCAATAATGATCAATTTTTAAACAACATGCCACAATTTTAAACTATAAAATGTTAAAATATACCCCCCCAACACCACCATCATGTATATTGGACAGTAGGCTAATGGGCCAAAAGAACCTGTTATTTCACAGTTTGTGACCCTGCCAACAATCAGCCAGATCAGAGGCAAGAGTATGGGCAAAATTGATGTGTTTTTTCTTTTTTCTTTTAAAATCTGGAAATATTGTAACCGACCAGCCTCCCCTGTTTGAAGGACTACCAGCCGCCACTGATAAGAGCGTCTGCTAAATGTAATGCAATGTACCATGAAAACATTGTGCCGTGAAGGGGTTTCTCTCTTTGAGATAGATAGGACCATGAACATAAGTGAGAACAGAGCGAGGAGGAAGGTGCTGCCTGTCACAATTGACACAATCTGTATGTGTGGTAATTGCGGCAGAGTCTGCAGCTCAAAGATTGAGCTGTAAAGCCACGGATGAACTCACCGCTAAATCAAACGTGGGGATACTCATGCATCGCCTTTCGACATGAGACTCCATCACAATTTAAAAATAAAGAACGATATACTATCATGCACATTTGCACACATTAAAACACTTCACAAGTCTCACAACACCACTCTGGTCTGGAAGTGAAACCACAGCTAATCTTACAGTTGCCAATCCATTATCTTTAGCTTTCAGTGGGTGGAAATTTCATCATTATTGTCTTTAAAGAGGAAAAGGGGAACAACATCACAATTATGCCTTCCAGCTGTGAAAATGCTGTTATCATCCAAGGACCCTCCATCTAATTTAATCCAACAATAACAGAAAGTAATCAAGTTACGTTACTTTAATGTGTATTGTGATACTTGGATTAGGTTACTGATGACGGTTTCTAACAGGTAATTAGTAAATGTATCAGAAGAGATTTTTAAAGTAACCCTCCCAACCCTGGCCAGCACTAAGTGACCATTAAGCGACTGATCTGGTATGTCTCAAGCAACAATGTGTTGTATATTCCCTAGTTTGCTATCATCAGGCTATGACAAGCACATGCCTTCCCACTTTTCCAACGTTGCATTCTGGCCAACGGTTGCAAAGACACTTTGCTATGAATAAAAAAAGTGGTTTCTTTGTGTGATATGCTTGGTGTCCACCATCATCAGAGTACAGATATCTCCAGATTTTGGCAATTGTTATGCTGTTAGATAAAATACATTTTGTTGGCAATAGGGGTGAGTCAAAATAAGTTTCACTTCTGAGAGTCATTTTGTATCTCTGCATTCATTAACATACTGTATGTATGCTAGTATGAAGGCTTATGCAAACATTTATACACAGCTTTACTAAAAGATGATGTCCATTTTTGTTAACAGCATAGGGATTTAGCATAGCTGCTTAGGAAGGCTGCTGAGGGAACAACTGTTTTTAGAAGCTATACTGTTAGAAATAAGGGTACAGTAGGAGTCCATTTCTGTCCCCCAAGGTAGAATCTACACTAATGGACCCCCATAGGGCTCATTATTGGACCTCAAGGTAACTAATGCCGCTTTTCCACTACAAACGCGGCTGAGTCGGGCTGAGCCGTGCTATGCTGAGTCGGGCTGAGCGGGGCTGTTGGAGTTGCATTTCGACTACAACCGCGCTGAACCGTGCTGGCTGGAAGTGGGTGGACACATTGGGTGGCGTTAGCGAAAGTGGGTGGACGTCAGGTGATGTCGTTAAGCAGCGCAAACAGTGACATCAGTGAGCTTTTAAGTGGTAGTCTCACGACCCGGATAGTAAACAATAAACATGGAGGACATGGAGTCGTTAGTGTTGCTGGTCTTGGTGCTGTGGCTTGTTGTCACCGACAACGCGGACAGATACTGGCAAGAGCGTATAGATGAGGCGAGGCGCATAAGGCTTCAGAAATTCTCGTAATTCGTAATTCTTCTCCTTCCGGGTTTGCGGTGTTTACAGATCCCAGCGCGCTCGCGGGGCGTGTGTGGGCATGTGAGGACACTCCTCCTCACCAATCAGTGCACAGGGGAGTGTCTGCTCACGCCCCCAGCCTCACTCGGCTCGCTTTGGCTCGCTTCAGCCCCACTCCAAAACGGTGCAAGTTTTAGGGGCTAAGCAGGGCTGAAGCGAGCTGAGTCGTGCTGCTCTGAGGTAGTCGAAATGCGAGCCGTGTCGGGCTGAAGTGAGCTGAAGCGAGCTGAAAAAGGGTAGTGGAAAAGGGCCATATGTGTACCTTTTTAGGGCTAAAAAGGTACATACATGTACCCAATCAGTATATAAAGGGTATACATAAGTACCTTAGAGGGTACTGCACCAGTGACAAACCATTATACCCCTAAAGGTACAGTAATTTACTTTATTTTCGGAGAGTGTATAATGTAAATGATAACAGGAATGATATTGTTTTGCGGATGTTCCGCAACATTAAACATAACTATAAACTGAAAAAAGTATGACGTGCCATTCTTTAATAAATAACAACTGTTAGAATTGGATTAATATTCTGTAGTAGGACTGTCCTTTGAACCACAAATGTGCATATTATGAAAGTTATCCATCCATCCATCCATCCATTTTGGCATATCACTACAGTGACGTGGCTGCTCTGCCGGCTTCAGCCATCAAAGTCTCCAGAGAACATTTCAGTAGTGGTTTCCTGTTGCCTTCTACTGGATTATTATAGAGGTTTTCTCCTCTCAACTTTTCACACCTACGGACAATTTAGAGCCACCAATTAGCCTAACCTGCATGTCTTTGGACTGTGGGAGAAACTGGAACACTTGGAGGAACCCACGCAGACACGGGGAGAACATGCAAACCACACACTGCAAAAAATTAAATCTTAGGAAGTTTATTTGTCTATTTTCAAGTCAAAACATCTAGCCACCTTTATTATAAGACATAATTGCCCAACAAGCAAAACCTCATTTAGCTAGAAAGGCTAGTTTTTAGACAGTCCATCTTGAAAATCTTGTATAGACAAAATGTCTTGAAAAAGTCTTATTTGGAGCACCTTTGAAAATAAAACAAGTTTTTTTAAAAAACAAGTAAGTACATTTTGGACATTTGTCAAATGCGGTTCATCTTGTTTCAAGAAAAAAACAAAACAAAGTAGGGGAGAGCGGGGTAAGATGAGCCAGGGGGTAAGATGAGCCACCCCCTGTTTCTAAGAAACAGTAAACAAATGTGACCATGTGACCACATTCAAAGGGGGCCGGGACCATTTACTTACACTTGTGGAGAGGAGCACCACATGTCAAACTAGGTGAGGGACATATTTATAAAAATGTGTTTTTGTGCTTTCTAAGTCAATTCCATGTTTGTCCACAGTGAAGATGATTTAGAGAAGACAAAAGTAGAATAATATTTAGACACATTAGGGTTAAGTTAGTGGCTTTCTAAGCTATGATATGAATGCTAATAAAAATAATTTTGATTAGCCTAATCCCCTTTATTAGCATTTTTCTACAAAATGGTGGCCATGGGGTAAGATGAGCCATTAGATGTGGGGCAAGTTGAGCCACTGGCTCAACTTACCCCATTGGTGGCTGAGCTTACCCAATATGGATGACACTTAAGTTTTCACATTTACTGGTCATATATGACAACAACATATATATATATATATATATATATATATATATATATATATATATATATATATATATATATGACATCAGATGAGGAAGACCAGTTGTTAGATGTGGGGGATTATGTTGTGGCAAAATACACGGGGAAGAAGAAAGTGCATTTCTTCATTGGCCAGATAATCAAATTGGATGTCTTCGAAATAGAGGCAAGATTTCTCAAAAGAAGCCGGTCATGCCATGGCTCTGCAAGAAAGCCAACCTTTGTCTTCAAAGAGAAAGATGAGGCTGTCCTGTCAAGACAGGATATTGTGAAAAAATTGCCCCGCCCCTTTACTGTTGAGGGGACAGCACGGAGGGAGAGGCAAATGGTGTTCCCTTGCCATTTGAACGCTTGGAACATTGAATAATGATGAAATGATTGAATGATTGATGGAATGATTGCTGCATGTTTTAGCAATGTTTTAACCTACTGAAAGAAATAAGATTCTTTTGGCACTGTTCTACTGTTTTAATAATTTCTATAATATAGTATATCTCTCATTCCCTCTCTAACCATCCCTCTTTCTATCTATCTACGCATATCTCTCTCTCTATCCATCTATCTATCCCTCCCTATCCCATCTCGTTCTATCACCTCTCTCTTCATCTCCCCTTCTCTATGCAACGGCCCTATCCCCCACTTGATTGACTTGACTTGATTCACTGATTGCATTTCTAATAATAAAAGTTGTTTACTTTGTTAACCTAACATGTTTTGTGTTGGCTCAATTTACCCCACACAGTGGCTCATCTTACCCCGTGCATGGGGTAAGTTGAGCCACTTGACATTTTTTTTTCAAGAGGTAATATCACTCTAACCATAAGAGCTTATCAATTATGTTTTGCTCAGATAGTAACAGTACACTTTGAAATTTGGTATGGTGTGTAGACTGGAAGCAAAAATGGCTTTAACATGTAGTTATGATGAAAAATGTAAAAAGTGGCTCATCTTACCCCACTCTCCCCTATGCTTGTTTTGGGAATAAATGAACTTTACTGAAATCTTTGAATCTTGCCCCCAAAATGCACTGTTGCTTTGGCATTGTGTAAGCACTATAAGTCAAAATGCGTAGACGTTTTTTTTTTGGTGCCTGACCTTGTAAACCCCTTGTACACATGAATAGTCAGTGCCCCCAAAATGCACTGTTGCTTTGGCGTTGTGTAAGCACTGTAAGTCAAAATGCGTAGACTTTTTTTGTGTGCCTGATCTTGTAAACCCCTCGTACACTGCACTGTTGCTTTGGCATTGTGTAAGCACTATAAGTCAAAATGCGTAGACTTTTTTTTTTTTTTGGTGCCTGAGGTCCTGGGGAAGTGGAATCTTAAGAGATGTTTTAATGTTTGAATGTTGAAATGGGAAAAAAAAAACTTGTTGCAATGCTACACGTGTCGTCAACTTGATTCAAGATAGTCTCTGGTCTCATATCTAGAGTATTTTACTAATTACAGGTCACAAAAGGGGCGGAACGGTAGTGTAGCGGTTAGCACTGTCGCCTCACAGCAAGAAGGTCCGGGTTCGAGCCCCGTGGCCAGCGAGGGCCTTTCTGTGTGGAGTTTGCATGTTCTCCCAGTGTCTGCGTGGGTTTCCTCCGGGTGCTCCGGTTTCCCCCACAGTCCAAAGACATGCAGGTTAGGTTAACTGGTGACTCTAAATTGACCGTAGGTGTGAATGTGAGTGTGAATGGTTGTCTGTGTCTATGTGTCAGCCCTGTGATGACCTGGCGACTTGTCCAGGGTGTACCCCGCCTTTTGCCTGTAGTCAGCTGGGATAGGCTCCAGCTTGCCTGCGACCCTGTACAACAGGATAAAGCGGCTAGAGATAATGAGATGAGATGAGGTCACAAAAGGAGAATCTTTTAAGCTAGCAATGCTTAGTTGTAGAATTTAACAATCCTAATATTAGTATATTTATCTTAAATTCAGTTTTTACTGCTAAGACTTTGTCATGAATTTAAGTGAAATACCCTTAAAATGAAATAAATAAAAATGACTTGAATGGCTAAATGTAAGAAGTACGATCTTGTTATAAGAACTATTTTGATTATTTTGAGTTAATTAGATCTCGCATAATAAGTTCCCCAATCTTATTTTGGAATTATTTCATCTAAAAACAGGTTAGATTTTTCATCTTACTTTAAGAAATCTTACCAAGTCAAATCTGACTAGTTCCACTGGCAGATTTTTTTCACCTGATTCAAGCAAATATGCTTTGTTTTAATCTTTTATTTCTTATTTTTGAAAGGCCATTTTTTGCAGTGGCAGAAAGGCCCCCGTTGACTGCTGGGCTCAAACCCAGAACCTTCTTGCTGTGAGGCAACAGTGCTAACCACTACACCACCCCATGAAAGTTATAGTGTGTGAAAAATAGCTTACTGCTGTTGTTCATCCTGAACACATCCATGTAAAATGTTCGGTTAAAGAGCCCAGATGTGGCCGTGAGATAAACCTGAAACTTAGTGTGTTCCTCCCCATAGAGAACACACTGATTTGCAAAGGCATTACTCTTGTCACAGGTCTTCCAGTTCCCCCAAATATTTCTGAAAAAACAACAATAATAACAGAGATTTCTTTTATTATGAATAGCGGAGACTACAGTGTAAACTCCAGAGATTGAAAAGGCATAGTGTTACCTGTCAGTTTGTCGGTAATGTAGGTTCACATCACCATATCGCTCCTCGTTCCACTGACACTGAACTTGGTGCAGATCAGAAGTGTGGCACTTTAATTCAATGTCAGCTACAACAAACACAAGGGGAGTTTAGCTGAATCATTGTCATGTTTGTGACAGTTTATCAGATTTATTCACCCCCCCCAAATAAATAAATAAATAAATAAATAAATAAATAATCAATCAATCAATCAATCAATCAATCAATCAATCTCCCGAATATAGTTGTGGCCAGTTTCCACCCATCAGGCAGCTGTCCCCATCACACAGCAGCTACCAACCAGGAAAGGCTCTTCCAAGGTACGTGAAGAAAACAGAAACTTTTCAAACTGCTGCTCATGTAACATCAGCATGTAAGGAAGCGTAACACACTTGGAGGAAAGTGCTATCCATCCCTTTCTGAATGCATGTACTCACAGACGCCCATGATTGGCTTGTGTGGCTATGATTGGTAGTGGAGAAAGAGTATGCCCCCCTCCCTCCCTGAGAGTATGGCCAATTTTGCTCTCTTGGTCAGGGAAAACCTGTCACACTTTTGTGTTTTTTGAAAAAAAAAAAAAAAAGGTAAAGAGTGTCTGTGAGAAATCTACAGAATAGTTGTGAATCTTGCAATGTATTTTTGTCATTGAGCTCTCTCACCTGCCATCTGAGGCACCATGATTGTAACTGGAAGTGACCAGTCACTCCAGTGGCCTCCAGTATCAGTAAAACTGCCCTTAACCCTGATTTGCACTGTGCACAGCTGTCCTGGGACCAGGGAGATCAATGTATACTCACATCTGGATCCTTTCTCCTACAAAATAATAATAATAATAATAATAATAATAATAATAATATGCACTACAAAACATTTTTTATCGAAGAAGTTTATTTATGAATATGAATCTGTTTGCAACTCACCAGTTTAACTGTATCCTGTAATGCCTTAGAGCTGTAACGTAGCTCATACTGCACATGATTTTCCAATTCTTTTTGTGCTGACCACTTCACAAGAATTTGCCCTACCTTTCCAGTAGGGTGAAGAGACACATTTGATGGAGGATCAGACAGGCCTGGAGAGAAGAAATGCTCATTAATTACTCATTAACAGATGCTAACGCAGCTTAATGTGCACATTATTCTTACGGTTGTCTTCTATATCAAGGCTGCGGTTGTAGACAGTTGTGTTGGTGCCTTTATCCACAACTCTGATGTGTGTGGGGACGAACAGGAAGACATCATCAGGTGGGAAGAAGCAGACATGGAGGATTTTTCCTTCCGCAGTCTCTTGCTGATTTGTATTACATCTGCTCTCCGCACTGCCACTGAATAACAATTACTCATAAGGCCACACACACAAACTATATGAAACTATTTATTCTATCTGAATTCACTGGATATAAGCAATCGCACGCGCTGATTGGCTATTCTACTACTAGGATATCAGCTCATATACCATGAGTATAGAAAGACAAAAATGGCGGCTTTGTTATGAAGTATTTAAAAGAAACAAAAATAGCTAAAAGAATATACCCCCCCCCCCCCCCCCCCCCCCCCCCAATCTCCTGTTCCACACTCCAGCCCATTTGGTGGCGGTAATGCACCTTTAAGTTGGTTTGCCAACCACCAAAAAACCCAAAAGAAGAAGAAAAACAACATGGCGGAGCGTGTTGCTGAACCAACTGAGGACAAAATAAAAACTCAACTCGAAAACAAACCCCCCAAAAATACAAAAAAAAAGCAACAAAATGTGGAGGAAAAGTATTTGATGGTAAGAATGTATCTTTTTTTATTTGTCAAGAATTATTATTATTATTATTATTATTATTATTATTATTATTATTATAGCATTTTTCACAAATTGCTCCTGTCATTTCGTCGGTTTGTTTACATTCTAAGCGGAAATGATTTTGTCAGATGTTTTGTATAAAGTTTTTATTTATCGAATTTACAAAAAATAAAAATACAAATGCTTTGTTTCTCAAAATCCAGTGAATGTGGATAGAATAAAACAGTTATTCCATTCAATCTCATTGTACATGGCTTATAGCCGATTTAGCGCTACGCTACTCGTTGGCTATCAGGTCATGTATGGCTCAATTTTGTGGAATAGCTGTTAAATATCTATAGTTTGTGTTTATTGGAAATTAATTAATTAAGTAATTAATTATTATTATTATTTCCCATAAATATCAGAATTCTAAACAACATAACAATACAAATAATTAAAAATCTGAAGTTAAATAAATACAAATGCATAAGTATAAATTAAATTGCGCAGTGGCGCAGCACTGTGCACACTGAATCATATCTTGACAGGATGTCCAAAAGCACTGGGAGAGAGACGATACAGGTGGAGACACGACAAGATACTAACAGGAATCGCCAAATGGGTGGAGTTCCAGAAAGTTAGAGCCAACAAGAACCAGGCACCTCCTCCTGTAGTCACCAATTTTCACCTTCAAGGTGACCAGGCTCCCAGGGCAAAGATGATAGCCATGAACTCACCTTCCATTTTACAGTATGCGGCCGACTGGGAGTTGCAAGTGGACTTGAGAAGGAAACTTATTTTTCCACAAGAGGTAGCAGTGACCTCACTCCATCCCGACATGGTACTGATATCCAGAAGCACCAAGACCATCATACAAGCTGAACTTACGGTACCTTGGGAAGACAGGCTAGCCATCTCACACCAACAGAAAAAAGCAAAATACCAGGATTTGACTGACGAGGCTGTTATCAAAGGATGGCATGCAAACACTTTTCCCATCAAAGTAGGCTGTCGAGGTTTCCCAGCAACATCGGTGCGCTACTTCTTGCAAAGGCTCTGCCTGGAGCCGAGGCACTTGAAGAAAGCCATCAGGGAAATAGGCCTGGCAGCTGAGACCAGTTCAAGATGGCTGTGGTTAAAGAGAGCCCACAGTTGGAACCCTTCTGCAGGTGAAGGCTAATCACCCTTTGCTGCCCCACTCAGGCGAAGCGTACAGGTTAAGGGGCGAAACGCTAGTGAACCTGAGATACTTGCTGATGATGCAGAAGGGTTCTCAACGTTGTGGAAGCACAGACCATCCTCTTACTCAGGAGTACTAACATAGGGAGTTTCCTGTTATTCTCCAGCACCATCATTCTAGTAGCTTCAGGCTTGTAGCAAAGCATCTTTGATGTTTATCTCATCTGTGATTAAATGTTGATAGTCAAAAGAGCTCAGGTCTCTGGGTGTAAATGCGTATCACCCACACTGCAGCCTCACTTATGAATTTTGGAGATTAACCACAATAATTAATGAAGGCAAAGGTTCCCAGTGCTGGTCTTGGAGTACCTCTTGTCCTACGATATATTTTTAAGTTTTAACTAATAAGCTAATGAACAGCCTTTCCTAAGTTGAATTTTATAAAAAATGCTATTTTTTTTATCCCTGCAGATGTTCTTTATTATGCTTTATTATGTTTTTTTTTAATTGATAACTAGTTTCATTGCATGTAGCACTCACCCATCTTCTATTTTATAAAGGAAGTCATAGGATTTTCCCACAGGTGCCTCCCAGAAGCAAGTGAAATCTGAAAACTGTCTTGTGAAGCACGCTGGGTATGGCTCAGCAGCCAGCAGCACCAGATCTGAAAAACAGAAACATGATAAATACTGTGGTGTACGTAAGGAACAAAGCAGAACAGGGTGTGCTGTTAGCATCCTGAAGATTATTTTCATATAACAACACATCCTAAAGTATCTATCTATCTATTCCGATTATACCACAACAATTTGTCAGTAATTTTTTTAAATTAATGATTGAATAACATACAATACTTTCTTAAACTTTATAACTATATTTCATGTTGTAGGATATCTGCAAAACAAGTTTCCGTTATCAGTATTCATCATTACATCATCAAAATGGATGAAAAGAAAATCACATCTATAATATACGTCCGGAGAAAATAATGCTGCAGATGGATAAAACATATCAACTTGTTTTAGTGCACAAGTCTACCTTGACAGTTGGAACATTTTAAATCTGTAATTTGATAGTACCTTTAGACCGTTAACACAGGAACAATTTATTAAAGTATGCCAACACTTCCTGTGTTAAATGATTGCAACAAGAAAAAAAGCACTGTTTTTTCCCCCCTACCTTGTTTTGACAGACGAGGGTCGCAATTCACCTGCACAGTCAGACAAAAGAACAATATTGACCTGGTGATCCGTAGATCCATTGTTTGTGCCGATACTCTTTTATATGGTACCATGACTATTCAGATCAGTGAGAGTTAATTGTCTTGGCACATGTGTGCATTTGTGCAGAATAAGTAAAGGAGTGAATTTGTGTTGGGTGTTGGGTAGAACTTGAACATGGTGGGCGGCTCTAATGTGTTGGGCCCTGGCACAGTAGGAAGCCACACAAATACTCTTCTCACACACACACACACACACACATTTATGCACATTCACAGACCAGTAGTTACAACATCCTAACAAATATTTACATGCAGTATGAAAACTGATCTCATCTCATTATCTCTAGCCGCTTTATCCTTCTACAGGGTCGCAGGCAAGCTGGAGCCTATCCCAGCTGACTACGGGCGAAAGGCAGGGTACACCCTGGACAAGTCGCCAGGTCATCACAGGGCCGACACATAGACACAGACAACCATTCACACTCACATTCACACCTACGGTCAATTTAGAGTCACCAGTTAACCTAACCTGCATGTCTTTGGACTGTGGGGGAAACCGGAGCACCCGGAGGAAACCCACACAAATACGGGGAGAACATGCAAACTCCACACAGAAAGGCCCTCGTCGGCCACGGGGCTCGAACCCGGACCTTCTTGCTGTGAGGCGACAGCGCTAACCACTACACCACCGTGCCGCCCGTATGAAAACTGATTGGTTGTTTAACTGTCATTTTGCAGTGTTGCTTCTCTTCTGTTGTATCTGAATTTTATAGGTTTGGTCGGAAAATATGTCAGGGTGTCTAGCTTTACTTCTAGTAACTCACTTTTAAAAGTATTCATATTCTAAAAGCATAAAATTGAGCATATCTGAATACAGTGCATATAAAATGTCAACACACCTGTAATGTGATATCGCAACCAACAAAAGTTAAAGTTAAAACAAATACACTGTAAAAACATTTTAGGAAAGAAAGAAAAAAAACCACCCCACAATAACCTGGATGCACACCCTTTTACAACCCCAAATCAGAAAAAGTTGGGATGGTATGTTGAAATCGAAATTAAAACTGAAAACAATGATTTGTAAATAATCTTTGACCTGCACTGCACTCAAAACAATACAACAGCACATTATTATTATTTGATGCGTTACCTTGTGAATTTTATTGTGTGTTTTTTTTTTCAAAAGAAACATTTATTTCAATTTTGATCCTTGAAACATATTTTAAAAAAGTTATGACGGTAAAGCATTTAGCGCTTTGTAATGTTGCCATTCTTTCTCACAACACTTAAAAGATGTTTAGGGACTGAAGACACCAAGTGATTAAATGTTTCAGGTGTTATTTTGTCCCATTCTTCCTGCAAACAGGTCTTAAGGTGTGCAAGAGTATGGGGTTGTTATTTTTCATTTCAAAATTCACCACACATTCTCTATTGGGGACAGAGGGGACAGGCACCCTCTTCTCCCACAGCCATGCCTTTGTAATGTGTGCAGAATGTGGTTTTGTATTGTCTTGTTGAAATCTCCCTGGAGAAGATGTCGTCTAGAAGGCAGCATATGTTACTCCAAAATTGCAGTGTACTTTCTGCATTAAAGGAACAGTCCACCGTACTTCCATAATGAAAGATGCTCTTATCTGAATTGAGACGAGCTGCTCCGTACCTCTCCGAGCTTTGCGCGACCTCCCAGTCAGTCAGACGCAGTCAGACGCGCTGTCACTCCTGTTAGCAATGTAGCTAGGCTCAGTATGGCCAATGGTATTTTTTGGGGCTGTAGTTAGATGCGACCAAACTCTTCCACGTTTTTCCTGTTTACATAGGTTTATATGACCAGTGTTATGAAACAAGTTCAGTTACACAAACTGAAACGTAGCGATTTTCTATGCTATGGAAAGTCCGCACTATAATGACAGGCGTACTAACACCTTCTGCGCGCTTCGACAGCGCATTGATATCTGAGCTCCGTATCAATGCGCTGCCGAAGCGCGCAGAAGGTGTTAGTAGGCCTGTCATTATAGTGCGGACTTTCCATAGCATAGAAAATCGCTACGTTTCAATTTGTGTAACTGAACTTGTTTCATATCACTGGTCATATAAACCTATGTAAACAGGAAAAACGCGGAAGAGTTTGGTCGCATCTAACTACAGCCCCAAAAAATACCATTGGCCATACTGAGCCTAGCTACATTGCTAACAGGAGTGACAGCGCGTCTGACTGCGTCTGACTGACTGGGAGGTCGCGCAAAGCTCGGAGAGGTACGGAGCAGCTCGTTTCAATTCAGATAAGAGCATATTTCATTATGGAAGTACGGTGGACTGTTCCTTTAATGCTCCATCACAGAAGTGTAAGTTACCTTTGGCAAGGGCACTGACACATCCCCATACCATGACAGACCCTGGCTTTTGGACTTTTGCTGGTAACAGTCTGGATGGTCCTTTTTGTCTTTGGTTTGGAGCACACAGCATCCATTTCTTACAAAAAAGACCTGGAATAGTGATTTGTCTGACCATAATACATGTTTCCACTGTGTGATGGTCCATCCCAGATGCCTCCGAGCCCAGAGAAGTCAATGCCACTTCTGGACACAGTTAACATAAGGCTTCCTTTTTGCACAGTAAAGTTTTAACTGGCATTTGTACACTGTAAAAAATAATTTGTTGTGTTAACTTAAAAAAAGTGATTAACCTGGTTGCCTTAAAATTTTGAGTTCATTAAAACTCATATAGTAAGTTAGCATAATGAGGCAATCAAGTTGCATTTTTGCTAACTTACTATATGAGTTTCAACAAACTTGAAATTTTAAGGCAACCAGGTTAATCACTTTTTTTAAGTTAACACAACAAATTATTTTTTACAGTGTAGATGTAGCTCCGTATTGTAGTGCTTGACAAGGGTTTGCCAAAGTAATCCCGAGCCCATGTGGTTATATCAGCTATAAATGAATGACGGTTCTTGATGCAGTGCCGTCTGAGGGATCGGAGATCACAGGTGTTCAGATTAGGCTTGTGCCCTTGCCCTTTACTCACTAAACTTCCTGCAGATTCCTTGAATCATTTAATGATATTATGCATTGTAGAGGGTAAAATATCTAAATCCCTTCCTACCTTTCTTTGAGGAACATTGATTTTAAACATTTCAATAATTTTCTCATGCATTTGTTGACAAACTGGAGATCCTCAGCCCATCTTTCCTCGTTGAAGACTACACCTTTCCTGGATACTGATTTTGTACCAAATCATGATTACAATTGTTTTACCTCATTACTAGTCCTCAAATGCCCCAGTCCCAACTATTTTTAGAATATGTTGCAGGCCTGAAACACAGGAACGGATGTGTATTATCAAATGAATTGAAGTTGACCAGACAAGCCAAGAAATATCTTGGGTTCATACTGTCTGCAATGAAATGCAAGTCAAAGTAAATTTAGAAATCACTGCTTTCTTTTTAATTTGCATTTTCCATTGATCTGATGAGCATGATGAGCGTGGATGAGCAGTGTTCCAGGATTGCTGATATCTCATAACATTAAAACTGTTACGACAGTAGAGTTTGCGACGTCATCAGTGGATATACCAAACGATGCATTTTCCATTAATATAACTTTGACTTAAACTATGAAAGCATGTCAGATGAAGAGGAAAGGGGAGGAGGGAAGCCGGTTTCACTGGGTGCGCCTTTAATGTACAAATCAATGTGGGCCCAACAAGCAGCAAGTAAGCTAACCAGCTGATAGGAACTATTTCCATTAGCAGAGAGAGAAAAAAAACCCACCCAAAATCTCATCTCATTCTCTAGCTGCTTTATCCTGTTCTACAGGGTCACAGGCAAGCTGGAGCCTATCCCAGCTGACTACGGGCGAAAGGCGGGGTACACCCTGGACAAGTCGCCAGGTCATCACAGGGCTGACACATAGACACAGACAACCATTCACACTCACATTCACACCTACGGTCAATTTAGAGTCACCAGTTAACCTAACCTGCATGTCTTTGGACTGTGGGGGAAACCGGAGCACCCGGAGGAAACCCATGCGGACACAGGGAGAACATGCAAACTCCGCACAGAAAGGCCCTCGCCGGCCAAGGGGCTTGAACCCGGACCTTCTTGCTGTGAGGCGACAGTGCTAACCACTACACCACCCCACCCAAAATATTTGGTATATTTTGTGTCCAAAATGTTGGTTTCTTTGATATATATCTTAATGTTTATAATATGGTAAAATCACACTCACCATCCACAGATAGCTCCAAATACCAAATTTTGGCAACCCCCCCCCCAAAAAAAAACCCCCCACCAATCCCTGCAGTCCTCTGTTAGACACCTGAAGATACAGAAGAATTTCCCTTTTCAGCATGTAAACTATTCAAAGCACAAATCCATGTCAAAGCAATTGCTTAAGAATAAGAAGATGAATGTTTTTGAATGACCCACTCAGAGCTCAGATCAAAATCCTACCAAAAAGCCTGTGGAGTAACTTAATGAGGGCTGTGCACAGGAGATCCCCTCACAATTTGATAGATCTGGAGCACTTCTGCAATTACAAGCAAGCTGTGCTCCACTAAGGTGCTTTGACTAAGTATTAGTTAAGGCTTGTGCACACTAATGAAACCAGATATTGCAAGCTTTTTATAAAAAAAAGAAAAGAAAAAATATTTCTATTTCATTTGAATTATGTTGGTTGCTATATCACATTAAAGGTGGAAAATGATCTGATATGATTTAGCTTAGTTTATTGTTTTTATATCACAAAAATCTACAAGTTTAACAGGGGTTAAATGTAGACATTGTATATCCACTGTATATGAATACATGATGTAGGAAGACAGTACAAAATACAAATACTGGGTAATAATATCATGGTACAGAATATTCAAAGTTCTGACAAACTTTTCCTTGTATAGAGTATACACTCTTCGGCCACTTTAACAGGAACTTGTTCTTGATTCTAAGATTCCTGTTCTTGGCTGCAGGAGTGGAACCCAATGTGCTCTTCTGCTGTTGCATGCTGAGATGCTTTTCTGCTCACCACGGTTGTAAAGAGTTGCTATGAGTTACTATATCCTTCCTGGCAGCTCGAACCAATCTGGCCATTTTCCTCTGACCTCTCTTATCAACAAGGCGCTCCCACCTACAGAACTGTCACTGACTCGATGTTTTATTTATTTATTTATTTATTTATTTATTTTTTGCACCATTCTGTCTGTGTAAACTCTAGAGACTGTTGTGTGTGAAAACCCCAGAAGATCAGCAGTTTCTGAAATAGTCAAACCAGTCTGTCTGGCCCAAACCAACACCCATGCCACAGTGAAAGAAAGTCACACTTTGAGATCACACTTTTTCTCATTCTGATGTTTGAAGAAGTGAACATTAACTGAAGCTCTTGATTTGTAGTATCTGCATGATTTGATGCATCGTGCTGCTGTCAAGGGACCGGCTGATTAGAGAACTGCAGAAAACAGCAGGTGGATGGGTGTTCCTAATAAAGTGGCCAGTGAATGTACATTTATCATGCTAAAGTTACACAAACGCCACAACATGATGGACTTTACGAATGTAACTAAATGCAAATATATTATTCAGACTGAGCAGGTAATGTGTTATTTCTAAATACATAGACACAAATGCAGATACTTTTAAGTGATGCACTACATTTTTTTTTTTAAATAAAAATTGCAAACTGGGTCTTTCCACTGTTTTCCAGTTTATCCCAGTTCAGATACAGATGTGAATATTGTGAATATTTGGAGCGCTAAATAGAT
The DNA here is from genome assembly GCF_027579695.1 of Neoarius graeffei. Classification (NCBI taxonomy): domain Eukaryota; kingdom Metazoa; phylum Chordata; class Actinopteri; order Siluriformes; family Ariidae; genus Neoarius; species Neoarius graeffei. Next base: position 91,233,981 of record NC_083572.1, read on the forward strand.
GCAGAAACAGATTGTGGCAGTGTGTTACACCTCAACTGGCCATACTTTAGAAAAAGCACGGAAATACAGTATCAAACTATTATCATGTGGCTTGACAACTATAGTTATTCAAGCACCTCTTAAACTTGCACGTCAATCAGCAAAAATCTCTTAAACTAGAATAGCAATGATTAAAAAAAGACATAAGCTGAATGAACTGTTTGCAGAAGGATAACTTGTTGACAACTCTAATGTATGCATATAAAAATGTGTATGTGTAAGCAAGAGTTTGCAAGAAAGTGTGTGTTAGTGGGAGGGAAACCGAGTGTCCTCAGCATGACAAGTCCAGTGCCTGTGGCTTGCTTACAGAGGAAACCATCTGACAGATCACTGAGCTGCAGAAGGCAAGGGGCCCAACCTCAATACCTCTACTGACAGAGAGAGAGAGAGAGAGAGGCGCGGGTGGGCTGTATGGGGAAGAAAATATGGTCTTTGTTCCTTGCTGTAACTAAATCATTCAGATTATCAGACAATGTATTTGTGTAACAAGTCATTTCTGTATAAATGCTTTATTTATAAAATTTAATGAAATTCATGGCAGTTCCAGGGTTTTTTTTTTACACTGTACATGTAATATATGCAGACAGATACACAAATTTATGTAACTGGCGTCACTGTTAATAAATGAATAGAAAAGGTATTTGATAAGGTGTTTACACCTACATTAGCTCTTCTAATCAACTTAAACATTTATAAAGGCTTATTACAGCAGAAGACGCGGTCATAAAATCTGCCTAAACTGAAAACTGGCACAATAGCACAGCTTCTGTTGACACTGAGAGACATAGCCTGCCAAGCGACTGTTAAATTGGAAAAAATCAATAACTTTTAAAGGTGCTGGAAATAACATTGCTGTGAACACTGGCTGTATAGCACTGCTATGTAGTGACAGTTTTAACACTGACAATACTAATACTACCTTTTCTGTCACCTCAGAGTTATGTATTATTTCTCTGATCCGAAATTAACAAGTTTGATTTTGATGTTTGTCATGTCACATCAGGACCATTAGGTGACTTGGACATACCAGAAGTTTATAGAGATGCAGTTACAGTTGTGAAGATGCTTTAAAGTAATCCAGCCTGAAACGTGTTATAAGATTAAGTCTTATGTCATTTAAATCTGTAAGTTAACTCAGGTGTTTTTGACACTTTTCAGAATAAGCCTTTAGTTAGTTTGTAGGTAGTTTATGAGCTATCAGGAAGAGCTTCTAAGGTTCGTGTAGCCTTATGAACACTGTCTTTACAAGCATACAAGATCAGCCAAGGTCAAATATACAGTATGGATGTAGTGCTTGAAATGACTATGGTACACTTGGTTTTCTGCCATTATATTAAGTGCTACATAGAACGGTGTCCATCTATATGAACTGCATTGATATGTTTTTCCATTGCAACAATGTTAGAAGGCAACTCATAATAGAGAACAATATATTCACAGAGTTGTCAAAATCCCCACAGATCCCAGCAGGTTCAGGTACAGCACAAATGTGATCTCTTTTATATGCCCTTTTTTGAACACTGATATATCATCAAGCTGGCCAGTGTATCACAATAATCTGAGATCATCCACAGTTTAACAGAAGGGAGTAGGGACCCTACAAGTGTCCTTTCACAGTCTTTCCTCTACAGCCCATGGTCCCGGACGAGTGTCTCTTCTTTGAGCGATGGAATCGAACAACAGGGGGTTGGCAGTAACGTATCGCCCCGCTGTGCTGAGCCTCCCTCGGACTGTGGAACCTGCTGGAATCTGGGGGGGCGAGTAGTCAGGCCTCTTCAGCAGTGGCATCTATTCCAGCGTAGGTAAAGTTCTCAAACAGAGCCATGTTTACGTAGGCCTGTATGAAACACATCGAGGAGTTGGGTGATGAACAGATGGAAAGAGAGTTAAATGGCACTACTTGAACTAAAGACAATGGAATCTTCCACTAATAAAAACAAGACAATTGAAAATCCATGGCCATATTTATTGATATGTACGAGAGTGAGAGGTTCAAATTCACATTGCAAAGCATTTGCTTTTGTTTGACCTAACTGGTTACGCTGAGAGCACGATCACGTGTGATAGCATTATGTGTTAAGAATTTTCTGTTACATTAATGTGATAAAGCAATGATTTTTCAAAATAACTAACTGTCTCGATGGAGCATGACGGCTGAACTCAGGTATGTCTTAACCTAGTAGCTAGCATCAGCCAGTTTAAAATAACAAGCAATGATGACAAGCTTATTATTGTTACCACAAATGCCAAAATGCATCTGTTTAATTCAGTGTCTTGCAAAAGTATTCATCCCCCTTAGTGTTTGTAGGATCACTTTAATCCATATCCTCCACAGAGTGGGGCGTTATGGAAGAGTGGCCATAAAAAAGCCATTGTTTAAAGAAAAAAAAATAAGAAAACACATTTGGAGTTTGCCCAACAGCATGTGGCTGACTCCTCAAACACATGGAAGAAGATTCTCTGGTCAGATGAGACTAAACTTGAACTTTTTGGCCATCATGGGAAATGCCATGTGTGGCGCAAACCCAACACTTCATCACCCTGAGAACACCATTTCTACAGTGAAGCATGGTGGTGGTAGCATCATGCTGTGGGGATGTTTTTCATCTGCAGGGACAGGAAAGCTGGTCAGGACTGAAGGAAAGATGGATGGCACTAAATACAGGGCAATTCTGGAGGAAAACCTGTTTGAGTCGGCCAGAGGTTTGAGACTGGGATGAAGGTTCACGTTCCAGTAGGACAATGACCCTAAACATACTGCTAAAGCAACACTGGAATGGCTCAAAAGGAAAATTAAATATTTTGGAATGGCCTAATCAAAGCCCAGACCTCAATCCAATTGAGAATCTGTGGCATAACTTGAAGATTGCTGTACACCAACGCAACCCATCTAACTTGAAGGAGTTGGAGCAGTTTTGCTTTGAGGAATGGGCAAACATCCCAGTGACTAGATGTGCTAAGCTAATAGAAACATACCCCAAAAGACTTGCAGCTGTAAATACAGCAAAAGATGGCTCTACAAAGTATTGACTTTGGGGGGTGAATACTTATGCAGACGATTTCTGTTTTTTCATCTTAATTATTGTTTGTGTCACAAATAAAAAAACACCTTTAAAGTGGTAGGCATGTTGTGTAAATCAAATGGTGCTAACCCCCCAAAAATCCATTTTAATTCCAGCTTGTAATGTGACAAAACAGGACAAACACCAGTGGGGATTAATACTTTGGCATGACATTGTATGTCTTTTAAAATGAATTATCTTGCTCAATAGTTTGTGAGAAACAAACTGAACCAAGAGTAGTTTCGTGAGTCTTCTCAATATCTGTTGCTTTTTTGAAACTGATTTTTGTTTCATTGTTTAGTAATTTTAAGCGCTTCTTACTAAGCATCATTTACGAACAGAAAAGCAACATCTATGTTGTGGCTTATCCTTAAACATTTCCTCCAGTAAAGTACCTGCTAAATTATTCTCAGTTTGGTAAAGTAGCATCAGTATAGCAAGCTACTTTATCAAATAGGTAGTGTGGCTATAGCTTAGGTATTTTAAATCATGAGTAGCTTGTAGTTTGACGAGTTACAGTACAATTGCAAAGTAGCTTCCCCAACACTGAGAGCTACATTACTGGTTCTTACCTTCCTTGCTTCCTGCATCCTGTTCAGCTGAACAGATATCTGAGAAAATGGTGGCCTTTCATAAGGTCTGTCCCTCCAACACTGTCTCATCAACTCATACCTGAAAAAAAAGTCACATCTTTTTACAGCAAGGAATAACTGGTTGTTTCGTATAACTGGTTGTGATGGTACTAATGGATGGTACTACAAAAACAAAACAACAACAACAACAAAAAAACCTCGACCTATAACGCCATTCTTTGTGTAAGAACGAAGAACACAAGAACAGCTTAATCCTTACACTTCATCATCACAGTTTCTGGGCTTCTCCATCCTGTATCCCTGAGGAAGCTTCTCATAGAGCTCAGCACAGGTCATCCCACAGTAAGGAGTTCCTCCTGTTGGAAAACAGTTCAGTACATTGTTCAGGTTTTAAATATAATCATGTATGCCAACCAAACCTATGGCCCAAATATCAGAGTGCTCTAACATGAACCAGTTATTTTAACCTATACCAAAGCATTGTTGAATATTGAATTCTGATTGGTCAGAAGGTATTGATAAATTTTCTATAACAGCAGCTCTCACGGTAGTCAAGACAAATCACAAGTTTATATTACTGCACTCATTCTAATATGTTATCATTCCTATTGTAACAAAAATAGAGCGGTTTACATGCTGGACAATCTATATCGATAGATTTTTTAAAAATGTGTAGTTGCTGATATGGCGAAATGTTTATTAAGCATTTTTGGAAGGCATCTAAAGTGTCAGCGCTTTGTAACAGTCAGAAATAACGATGAGGACAACTTTAAGGTTTCTGATAAGGACTGAGGAATTTATACTTTCTGATTTCTCACAAATATAAAAAGCTGGTTTTTTTTTTGTCTTATTCACTTCAAGAGAAATCACAATAGAAAAAGGTGAGGGAAAGATCACTGTTATATTGCAAGTTAAAAAGCAATATAAAGTAAAAAAGTTTCCCAAAGCAATCATGGCTTTAAACTCAAATGTGCAATACCCAAAGCAATCATGGCTTTAAACTCAAATGTGCAATAGAACTATTCTTGGCCCTATCCCCAATGTGCAATTTGTGCAAATATATATAAGATAAGAAAAAAATATATATATCTCATCTCATCTCATTATCTCTAGCCGCTTTATCCTGTTCTACAGGGTCGCAGGCAAGCTGGAGCCTATCCCAGCTGACTACGGGCGAAAGGCGGGGTACACCCTGGACAAGTCGCCAGGTCATCACAGGGCTGACACATAGACACAGACAACCATTCACACTCACATTCACACCTACGGTCAATTTAGAGTCACCAGTTAACCTAACCTGCATGTCTTTGGACTGTGGGGGAAACCGGAGCACCCGGAGGAAACCCACGCGGACACGGGGAGAACATGCAAACTCCACACAGAAAGGCCCTCGCCGGCCACGGGGCTCGAACCCGGACCTTCTTGCTGTGAGGCGACAGTGCTAACCACTACACCACCGTGCCGCCCATATATAAATTAATGTATTTATTTTTGTTATCAGTGCAATCTGTGTACATATAGAACCAATAAAATTCTGTTTATATTCTGTTTATACTTTTTTTATCAGTGCAATCTGTGTACATATAGAACCAATACAATACAATTCTGTTTACATTCTGTTTATGCTATTTTACCAGCGCAATTCTGTATACTTCACTATTTATTTTTATACTTTGTTTTTTTTTCTATAACTCATGAGTCAACAGCACCTTCAATTTCATTGTACCTTTGAAAAAGTGACAATGACAATAAAGACTTATCTTAAATGTAACTATAAATTGATAAAATGTACTGTGTCATTCTTTAGGAAATAATAATTTCTTGGGAAGTTGTTGTGGTAGACGGGGAATAAAACAACAAGATATGCTGTTATTGGAAAATAATCAACAGTTATTAACAGTTCCTTACACTATCTAGTTTTTCATGATTTACTAACTTTAACATCTGATTTGGTTCATGAGGAATCAGGTGCATGTGTTGAGGGTTGTAATAAAACCCTTTTAAATGCATAATGCAAAAAAAAAAAATCAGTCTGTTGTACATTACTGATGCAGACATTACATCAGACAATTCTGTGCTTTGTTTTCCATTTTATCGTTTGAAATAATTACTTTTGCTTTCACAAAGTTAGTATTGCTTTCAAGGCTTGACACGGTATGCTATTTATATTTCATGTTATTTACATAATCCTGTATTAGTATTGTCCTCTGTGCATTACTGCGAGTTGGCCTAGTGGTTAACGTGTCCGCCTCTCGATCGGGAGATTGCGAGTTCTACTTGCAGTTGGGTCATACCAAAGACCATCATAAAAATGGTACCTACTGCTATCTGGCAAGGCACGCCGCAATACAGATGTGAGTGGGGAGTCAAACTCTCGTGGTTACCAGAGGACTAGCCCCCCACTTTAACCTTAGCTATGTAATAGGCGAGAGGCCAAGGGCTACAAAAATGGAGATCGGCGCCGCCATGTGGTGCGGGAAGGACTTTAGACTCTATGCATGATGTATTGTTGTCCCTATTATGTTTAGTAATTCATACAGCTATCTTTTGTCCCTTAAACAAGTGTAAACCCATTTTTTTTTAGAAATTTATAACAATATTTAAACATTCCTACATCTACCTATACACAAAAATAATATTTGCACCTACAGTATTCTGATTTGCTTATAATTGCTTAACGTAGCAGAACAAAATGGCCATCTATTTATCCAGCACTAACACTTCATTAGTTGGTTTCAAGTCAAGTCAAAGTCCCTTCCCACGCCATGTGGCGCATAGGGCAGCGTTGATCTCCATTTCCGTACCCCTTGGCCTCTCGCCTAGTACATAGCTAGGGTTACAGTGGGGGGCTAGTCCGGTGGGAGAATCTCATCTCATCTCATTATCTCTAGCCGCTTTATCCTGTTCTACAGGGTCGCAGGCAAGCTGGAGCCTATCCCAGCTGACTACGGGCGAAAGGCGGGGTACACCCTGGACAAGTCGCCAGGTCATCACAGGGCTGACACATAGACACAGACAACCATTCACACTCACATTCACACCTATGGTCAATTTAGAGTCACCAGTTAACCTAACCTGCATGTCTTTGGACTGTGGGGGAAACCGGAGCACCCGGAGGAAACCCACGCGGACACGGGGAGAACATGCAAACTCCACACAGAAAGGCCCTCGCCGGCCACGGGGCTCGGACCCGGACCTTCTTGCTGTGAGGCGACAGCGCTAACCACTACACCACCGTGCCGCCCCCCGGTGGGAGAATAATTCTGTATATTTCTTGCAAATCATGAAAATGAAGTGTGGTTCTGCCTGTTAAACTGTGTTTGATTTTGCTGCTGGAGTCTACAGATAGTTTTGTGTTGGTTGCATAATTGAACTTTGTAAAGAAGCTATTGTGATTATACAAACTTACCTAAACTTACAATCTCCCACAGGAGCACCCCAAACGACCAGCTGAACAGAGAAAGTGCATGAGAGAGACAGGATCAAAATCAACACGGTGCATGTCTTTCAGGTATACACCTGAGAATTTTAATTACTTAGACATTACTTAAGAGATTATAAAGCATCGTTCTCCTTTATCTTTAATTACAAGACATTTTAAACACTAACACATCGTCTTCTGCATCATCCTATGTACATAGACTAGGATATTACAATCAAGTGTTTGTTATGCCTTGTGAAAAAAAGAATGAAATTATCTAGTACATTTAGCTGATGTGTATGTGTATTTCAGCAGACCAAACTCAGCACTTGAAAAAAATATTGTAACATATACTGTACTGATAAATGTATGAAGTAAAATGGCTGTAGTTCTGCTCAGCTTCTGGAGCAAGGGTGGGTTTCCCAAAAGCCTCTTAAGGCTAAGAGCATCTTTAACTCTGTCTTAAGATCCATCGTTAAGCTAACATGGTTTTCCCAAACAACATCATAGCCAAAGTAGTACTTTAGTTCGCTCTTAACTTATGATAGAGCTGGATCACTCTTTCACAACAAAAGCGTCTCCACACAGCTGAATACACAGAATGCGCATGCACCTCTGAGGGACTCTCACAATCAACAGGCAGAAACTGGTGTTTAATCTGCTGCCAGTGTTTAATTAATTTTCTTGTACATTGCAAGTACACTGAGTTAATTATTAAATAAATATATGCAAAACATTCTGAAGATATTTCAATATGGTATAGAATTACGCATGGACATTGTAATGTCACATTAATATCGCCACATTTTAATTAAATTTAACTTCATTAGGCTCTCTCATTTAGTGTCATAAATGAGACACATTTCTGCACCTCTAACATTATGCATGTGTTTTGTTTTATATATATATATATATATATATATATATATATATATATATATATATATATATATATATCTCCAATGAGCAGGCAGGGGGAAAACATTTACTTAATTCTTAATTATTTAGCTTATCATTTACTCATTCTTTTGTGTGAATGCTTGTTCATTTAATTAAAAATGCTCTTGGAATAAAAAAATGTTTTTGTCCAAAAATGTAAAATAGTTTCAATTATTAATTCCCACATTATATATGTAATGCTTAAAGTCAAAGTCTACTTTATTGTCAATACTGCAATATGTACAGGACATACAGAAGATTGAAATTGCATTACTTTCAAACCCATGATGCAGCAGTAAACATTAAACATTAAATAAACACTAAGCATAAAATATAGGACTAATACGCACTAATCATAAAGATTATTAATATAAAGTCCCTGATATTGACATCAGACCAATAAAGTGACATAGGGACCTACAGATAAAAGTCTGTGGGTATGGCTAGTGCAATTATAAACAGTAGTGCAAATTGGATGAGCTTATAGACAATACAATATATCAACATATTTTAACACTTTATATTTCATTGGTTTTTGGTTAAAAATAAATGCCATGTGACCTCATTGACTGGATTTAGCAACTACTAATGTCTATATCAAGGATGTGCATTGCAAAGACACTCTTAGCAAAGTTGCTCTTAAGAGTCCTTCTTACAAATGAGTATAGGAAAACCACGCACAGACACAACGTTCGTTGCTTAAGAGCATCTTTAAACTCGCTCTTTAGCCCTGAAGTGCAACTTTATCAGGAAACCTACCTCTGATTATCTGTTGCAGTTTATCCAATGCAATAATTTATGTAAATTATTTCGCTAAATGCAGCTCACTGAGAATAAATTTCACAGACTTTCATATTTTTTTCACTTAAAATGTATCTTTCTGGACTGATTAGTGAACTGATAGCATGGCTTTTAAAAAGGTCATTGTTGAAATGAGAACGGATAGAGGAATATGTGTTTACTCTTCCTTCATAAAAATTAAAACACGTGACTCATCTGTTCTAGACAAAAGCAGCAACGTGAAGCTCCACAACAAAACAAAATAAAACAAATCACTTCAAATCATCTTATTTATAGCCATACACTAATTACTAATGGTTAAGAATTTAAAGGTAACTATTGCCACCATTCTGTCATATTGTCACTTATTTGGATCTTTGCAAAGGAAGGAATTTTAAAACTGGACTTTCATAAATTTGATTTAAATACCCCCGAGTTTGAAGGTTATTTCTGATGGCAGCTGTGCATGTGTCCTGCAAATGCCTTTTTAATTTTTTTTAACAATCATTAAATAACGCATCAAGTGTAAAAAACTGTACTTTCTTTGTTTTGCATCTTGTCAGTACAGCAAGTTCCTCAGAGGTTAAAAATAGGGTTTTAACACAGTCGTTGTGGCCTAGGAGCACTAGCTGCATTGGAGTTTCCTGCCTTGTTATCAGTTCCTCCCTTCATATTTATCAGTTGCCCAGTGACCAATGGCAAAGGGACACAGACAGGATGATCGCAGAATGATTTGTTGTTTTGCACTGAAACTACACCATGACGTGACACACTGCTCTCTGTACTAACTGATACAGTGTTCTCAACAGTATGCTCAAAATAAAAAGTGAGAAAACAGCTAGACCAAATGGATAATAATATCATATAGTATAGTATTCCTTGAAATTGTATTTTCAGTACGTTCTTTTTATGGGCTTAACCAAAAAAAAAAGAACAAAGAAGCCCCAAACACTCTCAAGGAAAAGGTATTTTAATTTTAACTACTTTTAAGTACTAGAAAGTGTAACGCAGGGTAAACTGTTATAGGCATGCACATTTGTAAAAGATACTTACACGTCACTCTTTGTGGTGTACACACTGTAATTGAGGGATTCAATAGCCATCCATCGTACAGGAAGTCTCCCCTGAGGGAAGATGAGTTGATTTGTGATTAGTACTCTAATAATTTTCCATAATACCCCGACACTGGGGTTGCACAAGCCAGCGCATACTTAGTGCTGGTCCTAAGCCTTGATGGATTGGGGAGGGTTGCATCAGGAAGGGCATCCGGTGTAAAAACCTGTGCCAAATCAAATATGCAGATGATAATGATCTGGTGTGGCGACTCCTAACGGGGGCAGCCGAAAGAAGAAGAAGACGACTAATAATTTTCAATATGTTTAGCTCAGTGTGCCATTTGAAATTTGAAATTACTCAAAACCTAATGTGTGATGCAAACATTTGATGTTTTATGCTGTCCATGAAGTTTCAATTTGCAAGATTAAAGGTTAATCAGGAGAAACGGTGATGTTTTTTTCCTGCCTTTCAACTGTGTTTTATTTTATATAATATACAGAGCTAACATATAAATCTAGTGCATGTAGGCATTGATGATTTATGATCATGTTAACATGCTGGATATGCAAACATTGCAAACAAGATCAACTTTGAGCTACTGCTCACTTACTGGACATATCCCCTCAATCTCGTTTATATCAGAATGCAAGCAATTGAAGGAATACTGTAGAACACTTATTATGAATGTTGACTTCAACAAATAATTAACCCTGAAACAAGTAAGTAAAGACCAGTGTCTCTCCCCAGGGATTGCAAATAGCATCCTCATAAACTGTCATTTTGAAATCGCATTTTGCTTCTTGAAATAGCATCAGAATCCACCTTATATGTTTTGTAAATACATTCAGTCGGTAAACAGGAACTCAATGTGTGACAGACCTGAAAATGGTATACATGGTATAGAACCCCAGGCTGAAACTCGGCACCAAATATCAAGCAGTTGTGGTTTGTAGTTGTTGAGAAAAGTTTTACAGAAATTTTGTAAATCCACGCTATGTTTCGTAAATACATTCAGTTGGTAAACAGGAAGTGAAAATGGTATACACGGTATAGAACCCCAAACTGAAGCTCGGTACCAAATATCAAGCAGATTTGTAGTTGCTGAGAAAAGTGTGATGAAAATTTTGTAAATCCATGCTATATATTTCGTAAATACATTCAGTCGGTAAACAGGAAGTTGATGTGGGACAGACCTGAAAACGGTTTCCACGGTATAGAACCCCAAGCTGAAGTTTGGTACCAAGTACCAAATGGCTATGATTTGTGGTTGCTGAGAAAAAGGGTGTTTCGGACGGATGGAGATACGGAAATATGGACGGATGGACGGACAGAGATAAAAAACAGTATTAACCGTATTAAGGGCGGCACGGTGGTGTAGTGGTTAGCGCTGTCGCCTCACAGCAAGAAGGTCCTGGGTTCGAGCCCCGGGGCCGGCGAGGGCCTTTCTGTGCGGAGTTTGCATGTTCTCCCCGTGTCCGCGTGGGTTTCCTCCGGGTGCTCCGGTTTCCCCCACAGTCCAAAGACATGCAGGTTAGGTTAACTGGTGACTCTAAATTGACCGTAGGTGTGAGTGTGAATGGTTGTCTGTGTGTATGTGTCAGCCCTGTGATGACCTGGCGACTTGTCCAGGGTGTACCCCGCCTTTCGCCCGTAGTCAGCTGGGATAGGCTCCAGCTTGCCTGCGACCCTGTAGAAGGATAAAGTGGCTAGAGATAATGTGATGTGTGTGTGATGTGATGTAACCGTATTAAATTTTTAGCAAGGCACCTAACCCCCAACTGCTCCCCAGGCTGCTCTGGGTATGTTGTACATTGCTGTGGATAAGATAAGAACATCTGCTAAATGTAATGACCATATATGGCACACTTACTTAGTTAGTTAGTTAGTTAGTTAGTTAGGCTAGGCTGACACTTGCACGATTCCGTGGCACGCATTGGCACAACTCGAGTCGTGCCAGTGCGCAAACTAGTCGTAAACTGGCGTGAAGTGTGCTTAAACCCGTGGTGACTGTGTGCCATGTTGGGACGAGAATTTTGAAATGTTCAAAATTTTGGTCACGACAAAATTTCGCGACCGGGTCGTGAACTATGCGCAAACTGTTCGTGATCTCGTCGTGAACTCGTCGGGACGATGCGGGAGGATGCGTGCCAGTGCGTGGAAGTGCGCGCCATGCCACAACTGTCACGAACTGCCACGAATAGTTCACGAACAGCTCACGTCGAGTTCACGAGTAGTTCACGACATGTTCACGAATTGGTGCGCGTCGCAGCGTGGCCGTGCCTTCCCACTGACACGGTCACGCATTGATGGCACAAGCAGTTCACGACTAGTTTACGCACTTCACGAACAGTTTGCGCATGGCACGAGCAGTTCACGACTACTGCGCGACAGTGGCGCTCGCGTCGGTGCGGGGTATATATAGGGCTTCCCGGACACTTCTCGCCATTCGCAATTTTTTTTCTTGCTTTTTTCTTTAATGTCTTTTATTTTCTATTCCTTCATGACTTTTTTTTTTGGGGGGGAGTTTCATTTCTTTTATTTCAAAAATGGAACAACTGTGGATGCAGCTCATGAAGCTACTACCATTCTTTCTTGCCAAGGGACAGCACCAGCAGGGGACATGTAGTAATGTGACAGGTAGTCTCGCTGATCCTTTGCATCCTTCTGGGTATGATGGCCGGTTAGAGGCAGCAGCCCCTGCAGGTGTCGGTCAGTCCTCCATCCACCAGGGATCAGATCATGTGTGTCCGGATCTTCGCGGTCCACTTCTGAAATTGCGTGTAGGTATCTGATGAGGATGAGGTTGTGCATGACACAGGCGTGCCCAAGTCGGCACGACACCGTCCGAATTGCGCAAACTTGTCGTGCCAATGCGGGAAGTGCGTAAACTATGCGCAAACTATGCGTGAACTCGTCGTGCCAGTTCGTGAATGTGGACGGGCACGCATTCATGAACGATGCGTGAACTAGTTGTGAACAGTGCGGGAGCCTCCCAGTTCGTGCCCCAAAATGGCACGACTTGCCACGACAAAATCGTGGCCAAAAGTCGTGCAAGTGTCAGCCTAGGGTTAGTTAGTTAGTTATAATCATGCTATCTGTTATCACCCAAATGAGGATGGATTCCCTTTTGAGTCTGGTTCCTCTCAGGTTTTCTTCCTTATGTCATCTCAGGGAGTTTTTTCTTGCCATGTCACCTCAGGCTTGCTCTTCTTCTTCTTCTTCTTCTTCTTCTTCTTCTTTCGGCTGTTCCCGTTAGGGGTCACCACAACAGATGTTGCCCCTCCATCTCCTCCTGTCCTCTGCATCTTCTTCTGTCACACCAACTGTCCTCATGTCCTCCATCACATCCATAAACCTCATCTTTAGTTTTCCTGGCAACTCCATCTCCAGCATCCTTTCCCCAATATACCCTGGATCTCTCCTTTAGGGATAAATTCATATGTGTAAAATGTATATATTTTTGTGTTCAAATACACTCTCTCTCTCTCTTTCTGCCAGCTATGATTTTCTCATTATACCCCCGCTCCAAAGGGGGGGGGGGATATACTGTTTTTTTTAATCTCTGTCCGTCCATCTGTCCGTATTTCCGTATCTCCGTACGTCTGAAACACCCTTTTTCTCAGCAACCACAAATAATAGCCACTTGGTGAGATCTTGCAGTCACGTGACCGGAAAGTACACAGCCGCCATCTTGTCGGTCAACAGCACAGCTGAATACTGCTGCACTCGTGTACAGAATGGATCAATTTCAACCGACGGACTACATGGCTCATTTTTCTAATGAACAGATAACTAGATATATGTCTAAAACAGGGCTTTGAACCGGTTCAAGGAACGAAAACGAAAACCGGGAACTTTTTCTATTTCACATGGAACAGAAACGAAACCAGAAACTTTATTATTTTTTTATGTTCCGGAACAGAAACGCTTATTAAAAATAATGGTAACCGGTTAATACCGGTTTTTATTTCGTTCCTCAAAGTTTCCGTAGCCTACAAATAAAAAAAGTCATTCTTCTCCTGCGCAAGTTTCTATGACCCGCTGGGGTTCACTTCCTGTGTGACGTTCGCTGACTGAATGGAGAGAGCGGGAAGGTGGACTGCTATCACGTCTCCATGTGATAATCAGTGAGCAAGTGCATTACTCAGTAAGTGCATTACTGAGTGTCTGTGAGCAAAGAAGAGCCTGAACGTTGCAACCTCCCTATTGGCTGTTTGTAAAAATGTATCAGTTGTTGCCCTTCCCACGGGAATCATCGCGGGCTCGAGAGACGAGACCTGACGAGTTAGTTCGTTGGTAGCAGAACAAAATGTCTGGACACAAATCGGGTTTTCAGAAAAGGAAAGAAAATGAACGGAGGGTCGAAAATACAGAAAAGGAGGCAGAAAATGCAAAACGAGTTTTAAGGTAGGACAAATGGTTACTTTTTAAGGCAGCCCGCCGTGGCTGCAGGCTTTCAGTTGCGTCATTGAATGGTTACTTTTCTGAGGCAGCCCGCCGTGGCTGCCTGCAGGCTTATTTATTATAGCCCATTTAGTTAAAATAGTTGATATAAAATGTTTATAGTTATAGTTATGTGATGGTTGTCCTGATTTAGACTAGTTTTTTTTTTTTTTTTGGGTTGCGCTATGTTGCACCTGGGTCCGGATTAGGGCAGAACCGGCCCTGGCTACATTTCAGGTGTAGTTTGTTTTATGTATGTATGTACTTGCATAGATGTGTACTTGGTCTTCCAATATGGCGCCTAACAAAATCTCGCGGCGCGGTGACGTCATGCGGTAGCCCTCTATAGGGCCTGACTAGCCTTTGGTAACACACTAAACGAATTATCTTTCATTTTTGGCACTTTTTCTGTTTGTGTAGATGGGAAGACATACTGAGAATCCAAATCGCCAACATTTGAAATAATAATTGTTTTGAATTATTTCTTGTCTTATTTAATGAAGGTTGTAATAGAATTAGCCTACATTTGGCTTAAGCTGGATGAGACAGAGACATAATTTTATAGCCATTTGTTAAACAGCTGACAGGGAACGTAATTAACCGTTCCAGGAATGAATTTTTTTTGTTCTAACCGGTTCGGGAACGTCTATTTAATGGTGGAACCCAAAACCGGAAACGTTAAAATTCCGTTTCTGTTCGGAACGAACCAATAGGAAAAAAATTCCGGTTCAAAGCCCTGGTCTAAAATAAACAATCTACAGATTTGTGACCCTTATGGCTTACCAGACGGAGTTTTCACGACCATGTCAGTGGATATGGAACTGCCAGAGGTGGAATACCCGGATGTGTATAATTACCTCATCAACTTTCCCTTGCTGTTCAGTGGTGAAGCACTGCGTGCTTATAAATCTCTGGACAGTTATCTTTACAGAAATTCAGGATTTATCAGCGACTCAGATGTGGCATCTTGTAAACAAGAAAATGATCCTCACTGGATGGGTAAGTCACTTAAGTATTGAGTATAGCACTGACCAGCCGATTATAGAACAGAATAAGGCAATTCCAGCTGTAATTCCAAATCGTCCGTCTTGTTTACCTGGCGTTGGAGAGGTAGAGGCTTGGCAGTGGAGATTTGAGTGGCTGTTTTCTGAGCTTAGTCAACAGGCCAGCTCTGCCTGCAGCCTCGCTTTTGCTTCCGCTCCTGGCGCCGCCTCCTTAGCTTTGCTTCCAATAACAATCCACGGAGACCCTGCTGGTCTCGCTATCTCGTCCGGAATGTTTTTTTTTTTTTCTCGTCCGGAATGTTGTGCATGCGATGGAAATCGCTACAAACCGTCATTTTCTGCTGGAAACCAATGTCCAGTAAGTCCATACGGTTGTAGTGGATATTGAAGTCCGGTACAGACGAACAACGCGCAAAAATACACACAAAAAACATAAAAATGTGCACAGGTAGGGAGAGCTTGTAGCCGCAGCCGTTGTAGTAGAACTGTATATAGTAGGGTTTTCCAGAAGAAAAGGTAGAAGTAGAACCAGAAGTAGAAGTAGAAGGCGGAATATGGCGTTTGACCGACAAGATGGCGTCTGTCACAATCTGGATCGGCTGTGACGTCACATGCAAGTGCTCCATACCATGTATACTGTTTGCAGGTCTGTCCCACATTGACTTCCTGTTTACCAACTGAATGTATTTACGAAACATATAGAATGGATTTACAAGATTTTCATAACACTTTTCTCAGCAACTACAAATCTGCTTGATATTTGGTACCGAGCTTCAGCTTGGGGTTTTATACTGTGTATACCATTTTCAGTTCTGTCCCACATCAACTTCCTGTTTACCAACTCAATGTATTTACGAAACATATAGCGTGGATTTACAAAATTTCCGTAACACTTTTCTCAACAACTACAAACCACAACTGCTTGATATTTGGTGCCGAGCTTCATTGTTCTGTCTAACCGGTTTTAACCATGTCTAAAGTGAATTGCTGGATATGATCCTACATCATTCATCATGTGGTGGGCTTTTCCCGTTAATGCAAGGCATTGTGGGATACAAATTTGAAACAGGAGAGAAAAATGGAGGACATGAGTGTGCGAATGAAATATGGAAGACTGACGACAGTAACAGAAAGCGAGAAGAAAAGACGCTATGTTGTGAAGGAAAGGAAACGCAGGACCAAAATAATAAATATCGGTGGTCAGCGGAGATGGTGAGATGATCAAACGTAAACTTACACATCTGCACAAGCACTTCCTTCATTTGCTTGACTGCATGAACCAGGTGATCTCACGCACATTATTTGCTATGGAGTCCCCTCAAATTAGATACTGTATGTTCCCAGTCACAGAATGGCCTGATATTTTGTGAGATATTAGAGAAATAAACATACATCTTTATGACCAAGTTTCAGAAAGAACTAAATTTAGTCTTCCTTTAATGGTTAGAGAAGTAGCTTTGGGACAAAAAGGTTGCTGGGTTGATTCCCTGGACTAGCCGGAATGGCTGAAGTGCCCTTGAGCAAGGCACCTAACCCTCAACTGCTCCCCAGGCTGCTCTGGGTATGTTGTACATTGCTGTGGATAAGATAAGAGCATCTGCTAAATGTAATGACCATATATGGCACACTTAGTTAGTTAGTTAGTTAGTTAGTTAGTTAGTTAGTTAGTTAGTTAGTTAGTTAGTTATAATCATGCTATCTGTTATCACCCAAATGAGGATGGATTCCCTTTTGAGTCTGGTTCCTCTCAGGTTTTCTTCCTTATGTCATCTCAGGGAGTTTTTTCTTGCCATGTCACCTCAGGCTTGCTCTTCTTCTTCTTCTTCTTCTTTCGGCTGTTCCCGTTAGGGGTCACCACAACAGATGTTTCCCCTCCATCTCCTCCTGTCCGCCGCATCTTCTTCTGTCACACCAACTGTCCTCATGTTCTCCTTCATCACATCCATAAACCTCATCTTTAGTTTTCCTTTTTTCCTTCTACCTGGCAACTCCATCTCCAGCATCCTTTCCCCAATATACCCTGGATCTCTCCTTTAGGGATAAATTCATATATTTAAAATGTATATATTCTTTTCTGTCAAGTTGCTTTGCGACAACATCTATTTTTAAAAGCGTTATACAAATAAAATGGACTTGACTTGTCTTGACTTTGGTCAGTAAAAAAAAAAAAAAAGAAGCTGTTTATTATTAGTAGATTTCACACCAGACATAAAGAAAAATGGTGTTAACCAAAAAAAAAGCTGTTTTCTTCCAGTTGCTTGTCACACATCTTAAAATAAAGATGCAGACAGAAGAACAGACATGTTTATGATAATTTTGTAACAGGTGCATTTTATCTCTTCCTGTATTTAACATGGAACTATCCTGTCCTCCTCTCTATATATAATCATCTATAACCAAAGGCCATTCCGCAGACCATGGAAATATTGCTAGGTCACAGTTTAATACGTCTTTTTCCCACCAGAGAAATGGACAAACACTTGTCCATTTCGATTCAGTTTGAAGGTTTTTGTTGCGGATTAAACTTATCCATTTCTTTCTTCTCTTCTTCTCGACTGGCAGCTGATAAAATCTCAAATTAGGTGTTCTCTTTGTTGTGGAGACACAGTAAGGTACACAGCAATTCACTTTAGACATGGTTCAAACCGGTTAGACAGAAAAATGCAGTGTTTAACAAAGGCGAAAGTAAACAATACGGTGGAGCTGACCCTGGGTATCGCCCATAATGCATTGCGGTAAACAAGTGATTACATAGTTATGCGTTAGGATCATTGGGTGTCAGGGAAAATTCTTTTTATGACCTACACTTGAACAATCTGAAAGGCAGTCTACCTTAAGTCATGACTTCCCGGTCAAAATGTCTAGTTGTGTAACCACGATATTCCACATTCCAAAGTGACCACAATCTTGATTTCTTGCTTTCTATTGGCTCATAAGTCCAACGTTTGCAAATCTCATCTCATCTCTCATTATCTCTAGCCGCTTTATCCTGCTCTACAGGGTCGCAGGCAAGCTGGAGCCTATCCCAGCTGACTACGGGCGAAAGGCGGGGTACACCCTGGACAAGTCGCTAGGTCATCACAGGGCTGACACATAGACACAGACAACCATTCACACTCACATTCACACCTACGGTCAATTTAGAGTCACCAGTTAACCTAACCTGCATGTCTTTGGACTGTGGGGGAAACCGGAGCACCCGGAGGAAACCCACGCGGACATGGGGAGAACATGCAAACTCCGCACAGAAAGGCCCTCGCCGGCCCCGGGGCTCGAACCCGGACCTTCTTGCTGTGAGGCGACAGTGCTAACCACTATACCACCGTGCCACCCACGTTTGCAAATATACAGGTGAAAACTCACCTAGATAAATTCACCAGAAAATGATCCTAACCACTTCCAGAATGGTATTTTTTCACACCTCCTGTCATTTCCCCTTCACTGAATTACTTTTTTCCTCTCATTATCAAATTTTATTTGTTTTTGGTCTGACTGCATACTTTTGTTAAAAAAGCAGTAAAGACATGTCTGCAGGTGTCTCCTGTCCTGCTGTAGCAAGCAGTCGAAAATCTATAAATGCTACAACTAAACTGTAGCTTTTGGCACATCTGACAAGTTCTGTTAACACCATTTCAAGTGTGATTTGCATGCACAACTGGTATTCACAGCATATACTTTGTAGTGATCCTGTTTTCATATTTTAGTCTGTTGACAGAGGATTCCATCTCTCATATTCTCACCTTTCAGCATTTCTTATTGATTTGTACAATTCACAATACTTTACTCACCATGGTCTTCTTGACATACACTTCCTCTCCACGTGAGAGTCCAAAATCAGCTATTTTTGCCACCAGATTTTCTCCAACCAGGACATTTCTGGCTGCCAGATCTCTGTGAATAAACTGGCAGCACATAATAAATACATTTACTGATTGATGGCAATACTGTATTATTTGACAGCGTTTACAGGATGCTATTATGAGATCATGATAGATTAGAAAAAGTGCGGCGTCAGTGCTACAGAACATTCCGACTATGTAAAAGAGTACTGCACAAGTGTTAATTGCTAAGATTGAAATTCAAAATGTACATTTTCAGTAGTATGTGTATATCTGCTTACCTGTTTGTCACTAAGGTAATGCATGCCTGTTGCCACATCTGCGGCAAACTGCAGGAGCTGCTGTGAAGTGAGCGTGGAGGCAGTGCCATGTTCTTTAGCAAAAGCTGGATCTGTCTCCAGAACACGGCTCTTCCTCAGAAAGTCCAGGAGATTTCCATAGGGAGCATACTCAATAGCGATGTACAGGTAACCTGCAGATCAAGAGTGACAAATAAAAACAAGAAAAAGTAACATGAGTTAAAAAAGGGTTAAAATGCACAAATTTTGAAGTGAAAAGCTACTTGCTTGTTTTTTATTATTGTTTTTTTTTTTACAATCAGTGAGGTAAATTAGATCATATTCTTCTGTCATTCAAAAAAAATGACGTCTGTAAAAGGCAAAATTGTCCATTAATATTAATATGAATCGATTTCTATGCTGAAATTCACTCAACATCTAGCTAGCTGATTTACTGTAATCTTTCATACAATTTTTTTGGGGAAAAAGGCTAAACGCTTCTTATGGTGAAAAACCACAGGAAAAAAAATATCTGAGAAAACATTTCCTTTCTATAGTTATTTCTAAAAATATTATTTATAAGTAAGAAAAAGGACTGTAAAAAATACAAAACCTGATTGAATTAACAATTAAGGATTAACAATATACTATATCTGTGTGTAATATAGTATGCAGCTATGGAAACAATTAAGAGACCACTTTTATTGGTCACCACCATATATAGAAGATATTACATGCCAAAATATAATGTTCTTTATATTATATGGACATACCCACAAAAACAACAACAACAACAACAAAAAACATGCAAGTTAATCAAAATAATTTTAATTCTGAACCGGTTTGCCATTTTGACAACATTTTGTCAGCAAGAAAACACTGAGAGTGAAATATCAAGAATCATTCTATCCACATTTACTGGATATGAGCAATCGCATGCGCTGATTGGCTACTCTACTACTAGGATATCAGCTCATATACCATGAGTAGAGAAAAACAAAATGGCGGAATAAAATGGTGAAATAAAAACTCTCCTCGAAAACAAAACCCCCAAAAATACAAAAAAAGCAACAAAATATGGAATGAAAGTATTGGATGGGAAGAATGTATCTTTTTTTAATTTTTCAAGAATTACTATTATTATTATCACATTTTTCACAAATTGCTACCGTCATTTCATCGGTATGTTTACATTTTAAGCGGAAATGATTTTGTCGGACATTTTGTATGAAGTTTTTATTTATCGAATTTGCAAAAAATAAAAATAAAAATGCTCTGTTTCTCAAAATCCAATGAATGTGGATAGAATAAAACAGTTATTCCACTCAATCTCGTCGTACATGGCTGATAGCCAACTCACCTCTATGCGCCTCGTCGGCTATCAGCTCATGTACGACTCGATTTCGTGGAATAACTGTTAAATATAGCACTCAGGTCTGTGATGAAGTTCATATGAAAAATACAAGTTTTTCAACACGAGAAGATAAACTTCATATCTTCAAGCCAATGTGTGATTTTCTTTTTATTATATAGACACATTTGCAAACAAAAAGTGCCCAAATTTATCAACCATTCATCAATTTCCTCATGAGTGAGGATATTGAAAAATATGTTACTCACTGTCCCAGACGTAGTCATATGAAAAGTATAAGTGGCATATTTCCCAGTAAAACACCCATGTCCGTATAATAAATTAATTTTTTTAAAAAGGCAGATTAAGTTCAAGCAAACCGATACATTCTTGTTTTTTAAAAATATGTAAGACACTTAGGTTGTATTTGACTCAAGAAAGCTTCATGCTACATCAACAGCAGTAATTTACATTATTGTAAGATGTTGCTGTGCAGTTCAAATGGGGCATTTTTTATTTTGCGTCCTGCACATGCGTGAACACATTTTAATTTCTGTTGCAAGCTGACAGTCAGCTGTACATTTACTTGAACTTTGGCAAAGTATATTGTGAGTAAAGCAACTGCTGACATCCTTTGACTTTCTGGGAAGTGATATGTTTCAGTGTTCATTCCATATCTTGCAAGTACATTTCATGCTTTAAAGTAATTAATGTAAATGTTGGATAACATTTATGAGAGGAATTAAGTAATTTTGAAACTCATCTAGGCATGCGTTGCAGTAAAGTCAGTGGAACATGGCATGCAACATACAGATTTTCACCCCATCACATTAATTACCCTCATTCTTGGACCTTTGAATTGATATATTGAACTGCTGACAGTTATTTCTTTCTTTATAAAGTGACACTGGTGGCCAGTGTATAAAATGGCTGCCTACTAGAGTGAAGTAGTGTCTTAATGCAGTAGTGTTTAAGGCCATGTCCACATGTACAGTCTGATTTTTTTTTTGTGATTATGGTTTTTATGATAATTTTACAGAAAAAACATATCATTGACAGAAAGAGCATACGGATGACAGTGGAGGAAAAATAAAAATAAACACAGACCACCACACTTAACAAACACTGGCAGGCAACTCATATTGACTACAGTGGTGCTTGAAAGTTTGTGAACCCTTTAAAATGTTCTATATTTCTGCATAAATATGGCCTAAAACATCATCAGATTTTCACACAAGTCCTAAAAATAGATAAAGAGAACCCAGTTAAACAAATGAGACAAAAATATTATACTTGGTCATTTATTTATTGAGGAAAATGATCCAATATTACATAACGGTGAGTGGCAAAAGTCTGTGAACCTTTGTTTTCAGTATCTGGTGTGACCCCCTTGTGCAGCAATAACTGCAACTAAACGTTTCCGGTAACTGTTGATCAGTCCTGCACACCGGCTTGGAGGAATTTTAGCCCATTCCTCCATACAGAACAGCTTCAACTCTGGGATGTTGGTGGGTTTCCTCACATGAACTGCTCGCTTCAGGTCCTTCCACAACATTTCGATTGGATTAAGTTCAGGACTTTGACTTGGCCATTCCAAAATATTAACTTTATTCTTCTTTAACCATTCTTTGGTAGAACGACTTGTGTGCTTAGGGTCATTGTCTTGCTGCATGACCCACCTTCTCTTGAGATTCAGTTCATGGACAGATGTCCTGACATTTTCCTTTAGAATTCGCTGGTATAATTCAGAATTCATTGTTCCATCAATGATGGCAAGCCGTCCTGGCCCAGATGCAGCAAAACAGGCCCAAACCATGATACTACCACCACCATGTTTCACAGATGGGACAAGGTTCTTATGCTGGAATGCAGTGTTTGCCTTTCTCCAAACATAATGCTTCTCATTTAAACCAAAAAATTCTATTTTGGTCTCATCCGTCCACAAAACATTTTTCCAATAGCCTCTGGTTTGTCCACGTGATCTTTAGCAAACTGCAGACGAGCAGCAATGTTCTTTTTGGAGAGCAGTGGCTTTCTCCTTGCAAACCTGCCATGCACACCATTGTTGTTCAGTGTTCTCCTGATGGTGGACTCATGAACATTAACATTAGCCGATGTGAGAGAGGCCTTCAGTTGCTTAGAAGTTACCCTGGAGTCCTTTGTGACCTCGCCGACTATTACACGCCTTGCTCTTGGAGTGATTTTTGTTGGTCGACCACTCCTGGGGAGGGTAACAATGGTCTTGAATTTCCTCCATTTGTACACAGTCTGTCTGACTGTGGATTGCTGGAGTCCAAACTCTTTAGAGATGGTTTTGTAACCTTTTCCAGCCTGATGAGCATCAACAATGCTTTTTCTAAGGTCCTCAGAAATCTCCTTTGTTCATGCCATGATACACTTCCACAAACATGTGTTGTGAAGATCAGACTTTGATAGATCCCTGTTCTTTAAATAAAACAGGGTGCCCACTCACACCTGATTGTCATCCCATTGATTGAAACACCTGACTCTAATTTCACCTTCAAATTAACTGCTAATCCTAGAGGTTCACATACTTTTGCCACTCACAGATATGTAATATTGAATCATTTTCCTCAATAAATAAATGACCAAGTGTAATTTTTTTGTCTCATTTGTTTAACTGGGTTCTCTTTATCTACTTTTAGGACTTGTGTGAAAATCTGATGATGTTTTAGGTCATATTTATGCAGAAATATAAAATTCTAAAGGGTTCACAAACTTTCAAGCACCACTGTAGAATCTTCAAAGAAGCTCTATAAGGGCAATAGGTACATTCGAATTTTTAATGGACCTGAATACAAACAGCATTTGGTTATTGAAAATGGGGTTCTTGTTTTCAGAAACATTGAGAGTGAAGACTTTTGTACTGAAATCAGATATCTGGTTGTGATGTTAAAGGCACCCTAGAATGCCATTTATCTTCATTACACAGAGCCCTCAAATAAAGGCTACTAATTGTAAAAAAAAAAAAAATCACCAGGTGCTACTGCTCTCTCTCTCTCTCTCTCTCTCTCTCTCTCTCTCTCTCTCTGTCTTTCTGTGTGTGTGTGCATGCGTTTTCACTGCTTCAGGTGGGTTAAATACAAAGACCTTCACTATGCTGTAATGTATATGTGACAAATAAAGACTTATAATTAAAGTCTTATAATTAAATTAAATCTAATCAGAAATGTTCTGTAACCGTGTGATTTTTACTGGCAACAAAATACACGAATCAACAGATTTCATTTTTATAAAGTTCAAGTCTTACTCAGCTAGATAATGCATACGCAGTACTGACAGATACTAGTCAGCAATCCCGTTGCCATAGCAACACAATTTTTGCCGTCTGAAAAGATCGCTTTTCTCAGTGAATAAAAACAAACAAAAGCATGTCACATAAAATGATCAGTGATGGGGCTTATTTTTACATCCGTACACTTGATACTTGGTCATCTTCAGGGTTGTTTACAACAATTTCGAAGTGATGTATCCAGAAGGTCCTCTAGCTTCGTTAAGTCATGTAGTGTGTAGGTGACATCATGATTTGTACTCAGAGTGCAATATTTGTACCTCGGAGACAGTAAGATATCAGCGCCCAGTGACACTGTTTTTCTTTTAAAATAAAATCTGTACACAGTATACAGGTCCAAATATGAACAAGTGAAAACTCGAACATGTCTTGTATGGATATTATCTGTTAGTATAAAGGAGTTTCTGCTTGGATGATGGCTCTGGACACTTACAGTTTTGCTATGATGGCTTCGGACTACAATTGCCATGATCACTTTAGGACTGCAGTTGTCCTGAACTGTTTTGCACTCAAGTCTCCATCAATGAATAGTTTATAACTTCAACAAAATAGACTTCATGCTAAAACTATAATGATTTTCCTGGTTACACAGTTGTACTTTGTGACTATATTGAGGTATTTCACTCACGTGACCAAGTCATGTGACGCTGCCATTTTGGACGGCACGGCTCGAATCAGTTTGAATGCGAGGAAGGCGACAAACGAAAAACATAAAGAAAAAGGAGCGAGATGCAGAAAACACCTTCACTTTCCAGCGACGTAGGGCATTTACAGGGCGAGCAGAGGGAGAGGTATTTGCAAAAATTGAGGTTAGCAGGCTTAGAGAACGACGTTTACCTGCTTCCATCAGGATTGCTCACTGACGTACGGAAGTACACAAAGCCCTCGTCTTTACCTGACTTCGGCCCACATGATCTGTATACCTATGTCGTCAAAAACCCATCGCCATACACAGGTATTGATCTGAAAGCGTATACGAGTTTGGATGCCTACAAATATTTTGTGTCAGGCTGGGTAACATGCCTACATCAGTGGGTCGTCCCTGGAGCCGGTGGTCGCCATCTGATTACAGCTAAGGTTTGTTCACATTTTCATTTACTTTCGGTCCTCAGGATAAACAAAATGTTATTAAATGTCATTGAAATAACTTCTTAGTCTGTTGAGACATGGCCCGTTATAAATTTGCTGTTACCAGGCAATGACTAAGAACTGTATTATTAGGGTTGGTGTAGTTGTAGCAGTGTATTAGCAACTAGCTGTTAGCACTAGCTAATGTCAACAACATCGTAGCTGGTATGTTACTGTAGCAATATTTACGTTCAGTCATTTGGATGACTGTTAAAACCTTTCAGTCTCAAGTTTTTCCTTTACTGGATTTACTAGTTTACTGAGCTAGCGCGCTCGGCCAAGCCGGGAGCCATCGCACGCTCTCCGGCCGAGCCGGGAGCCATCGCGCGCTCGCCGGCCGAGCCGGGAGCCATCGCGCGCTCGCCGGCCGAGCCGGGAGCCATCGCGCGCTCGCCGGCCGAGCCGGGAGCCATCGCGCGCTCGCCGGCCGAGCCGGGAGCCATCGCGCGCTCGCCGGCCGAGCCGGGAGCCATCGCGCGCTCGCCGGCCGAGCCGGGAGCCATCGTGCGCTAGCTCAGTAAACTAGTAAATCCAGTAAAGGAAAAACTTGAGACTGAAAGGTTTTAACAGTCATCCAAATGACTGAACATAAATATTGCTACAGTAACATACTAGCTACTGTTGTTGACATTAGCTAGCTTGCCGTCCAAAATGGTGGACACCGGGGCGTCACGTGACCCTGTGACGTCAGGTGAAATACCTCAATAGGACACAGTTATAGAAGTGAGTTATTTATAATCACGCTGTCTGTTAACAGTCAAATGAGGATGGGTTCCCTTTGGATTCTGGTTCCTCTCGAGGTTTCTTCCTCATGTCGTCTGAGGGAATTTTTCCTTGCCACTGTTGCCATAGGCTTACTCATCCGGGATAAATTAGGGATAAAATTAGCTCATGTTTAAAGTTTTTAATTTTCTGTAAAGCTGCTTTGTGACAACGTCTGTTGTTAAAAGTGCAATACAAATAAACTTGACTTGACTAGTTTGATTTTTGGATTTTGTTTGACCTTAATAAACACTGTTTTTTGCTTGCAA
This sequence comes from Neoarius graeffei, assembly GCF_027579695.1. Taxonomy (NCBI): domain Eukaryota; kingdom Metazoa; phylum Chordata; class Actinopteri; order Siluriformes; family Ariidae; genus Neoarius; species Neoarius graeffei. Next base: position 91,260,258 of record NC_083572.1, read on the forward strand.
CAAGTATGTGCCTTGAAATAAAACTGTTACCAGTTTCACCATAAAATCCCTGACAGTTTTACTGTATCAAATTTTAATTGACATTAAAACCATGGTTAATTACTGCATTAAAAAAAAAGAAATTCACATTAAATGTTTCCTGTATGCAGAAGCAACATGTGTTTGTTGTGTTAGTGAAAACATGGCAGCAGTGAAAATGTTATTTTGCTGAAAATGAATGAAACCATTGTTTTCTATCAGGGGTTTCGGCAGATTATAATTTAACATTTAATAACAGTTTCAGGTAAACACTAATTTGTTAGTATTGACATCTTTTTGTAGTAGCAGTGGCTGTACTTGTATGGAAATTTATATTCATACATACATTGGTGCATTTTAAATTAATTTTAATTTCCCAGGTTATTTTTCCTCTATGTATTACAAAACATTTTCTTCTTTTAGAGCTTCAGTGTGGGTTTGCAAAGACCGCCACACATCAGTACCTTCACGATCCTTCCTGCTCAGATATTACAGGTTAGACCATGGTCATTATGGCAGAAGCCACCATTGGAGGTATGTTATTGTGGTGATCTTGATTGCTCTCAGACTTAATTCTTCTTCTTCTTCTTCTACTTCTTCTTCTTCTTCCTGTTGTCTGTATCTTTTTCTGTAGCACCAACTGTCCTCATGTCCTCCTTCACCACATCCATAAATCTCATCTCTGGTCTTCCTCTGTCTGCGTAGGTTCTCAGTCATCCAGGTCATAGTAAACTGTAGGTGCTAAAAAAAAGGCAACTGGACTTGCTTGAAATCCTTGAAGACATTTCACCTCTCATCCAAAAGGCTTCTTCAGTTCTGTCTGACTAGTGGGGAGCTCCAGGTAATTATCCTCTGGTGGATCAAAAGCAACTCTACGGAGAGTCGTTGAAGTCACTTGGGTCGTTGAGTCATCCTGTAGGTGTAGGTCACCTGGGGCTGGGTGTGAATGGTGTTAACAGCCTAGAGAGTCATTAGGGTGATCTGTGGGTTGTTGGCTCTCTCTGCCATCATGTGAGTCATTGAAGTCAACTGAGTTTTGGTGTGGATGTGTATTCAGTTTTCTGGGAAGTGAGCCAAGGACTGCATTGTAGGTGGCTGATAAGTGGTGTCTCAGACCTGTTCAGTGATGGTCGTTTCAGGTTGACGAAGATGACTTCTTTTACTCCTCTTTCAAACTACTGGTCTTCTCTGGCTAGAATGTGTACATTGCAGTCCTGAAACAATTGTCCTTTGTTATTGAGATGAAGATAGATTGTAGAGTCCTGGCCTGAGGAACTCGCTCTCCTGTGTTGAGCCATGTGCTTGTGAAGCAGTTGTTTCGTTTCCTTAATGTACAGGTCAGTGCTTTCCTCACTGCACTGAATTGCGTATACTACGTTGTCCTGTTTGTTCTTCCTCTTGTCCTTCTACCTGGCAACCCCATCTCCAGCATTCTTTTCCCAATATACCCTGGATTTCTCCTCTGTACGTGTCCAAACCATCTCAATCTCACCTCTCTCACTTTGTCTCCAAGCTGTCCTACATGTCTTGTCCCTCTAATATTCTTGTTTCTAATCCTGTCCAACTTTGTCACTCCTAATCTCAGCATTGTCAACTCTGTTATCTCCAGTTCAGTGCCACTGTCTTCAAACCATATAAAATTGCTGCTCTTACTACTGTCTTATACACTTTCCCTTTCACTTTTGCTGGCAACCTTCTGTCACAAATCACTCCTGACCCTCTCCTCCTTTTATTTTTGGCTTTCAGACTTCATTCAACAACCAAAAACATCTTCCCAAATCGACAGAATTACAATTCCTTGAATTGAGTTAAATTGCATTAAATTACACAGTGTTGTGTTATGGGCAGTGTATGGAGCACTTGCATGTGACGTCACAGCCGATCCAGATTGTGACAGACGCCATCTTGTCGGTCAAACGCCATATTCCGCCTTCTACTTCTACTTCTGGGTCTACTTCTGCTTTTACTTCTACCTTTTCTTCTGGAAAAACCTACTATATACAATTCTACTACAACGGCTGCGGCTACAAGCTCTCCCTACCTGTGCACGTTTTTTATGTTTTTTGTGTGTATTTTTGCGTGTTGTTCGTCTGTACCGGACTTCAATATCCACTACAACCGTATGGACTTACTGGACATTGTTTTCCAGCAGAAAATGATGGTTTGTAGCGATTTCCATCGCATGCACAACATTCCTGACGAGAAAAAAAAAAAAACATTCCGGACGAGATAGCGAGACCAGCGGGGTCTCCGTGGATTGTTATCGGAAGCAAAGCGAAGGAGGCGGTGCCGGGAGTGGAAGCAAAAGTGAGGCTGCAGAGCTGGCCTGTTGACTAAGCTCAGAAAACAGCCACTCAAATCTCCACTGCTAAGCCTCTACCTCTCCAACGCCAGATCCATGTAAACAACACGGACGATTTGGAATTACCTTATTCTATTCTATAATCGGCTGGTCAGTGCTATACTCAATACTTAAGTGACTTACCCATCCAATGAGGATTCTTGTTTACAAGATGCCACATCTGAGTCGCTGACAAATCCTGAATTTCTGTAAAGATAACTGTCCAGAGATTTATAAGCACGCAGTGCTTCACCACTGAACAGCGAGGGAAAGTTAATGAGGTAATTATACACGTCCGGGTATTCCGCTGACAGTTCAAAATCCGGTCGTGAAAACTCCGGTAAGCCATAAGGGTCACTAATCTGTAGATCGTTTATTTTAGACATATATCTAGTTATCTGTTCATTAGAAAAATGAGCCGTGTAGTCCGTCGGTTGAAATTGATCCATTCTGTACACGAGTGCAGCAGTATTCAGCGGTGTTTTTGACCGACAAGATGGCGGTTGTGTACTTTCCGGTCACGTGACTGCAAGATCTCTATAGGTAACTTTATATGAACTTTGTAAATGTGTTCTAGGTGAATGCTGAATTCACCAGGATGACCAACTGGCTTTTGATTTCAAAGTTTATGTATCAGCTTGATCACTACTCCATCTAGCTGCTAAGTTTTCAAAATGAAAGGGGGCACAGCAGCACAAACAATCTCTAGCATCATGTTGGTTATAGAACAGGTGTGTGTTTTAATGATCAAATATCAATGTATGTATTAAATAAAACTGAGACATATTTAACATACCTTCCCTATGTTGTGCAGAATGGAACCACAGAAATAAAGTGTGAATGCATTCTGAAAGCCTTAGCTGTTAACCTCAGTGAAGAATGTACAACCCTTGTGAAAGAGGACTCAGTAAGTTAGTACACTGTTAATTCAACACAGGAAATGCTATATTTATTCGAAATGAAGTAGGTGTTTTTTCTTTCAGATTATGCAGACACAACTGGTATGGTGCTTGTTCAATTAAAATCATTTAATGCTATCTGAATTTCTCCTTTTAAGATGTCAATAACATTGAAAATCAGAGATTCATGGGTGAAACCTTCCTTGGAATCTGTGTGATCAAACAAGAAGGGACAAATCCCTTGGACCACATTAAAAAAAAAAAACATTGGATTTACTTAACCGACTTATGGCAACCAGTCCCACGAAACTGTGTTAATTTAGATGTATTGAATACAGTTATGTTGAGTTATTCAAAACATAACTGTATTCAATACATCTAAATTAACACAGTTTCGTGGGACCGGTTGCCATAACTCGGTTAAGTAAATCTAATGTTTTATTTTTTTGAGTGCGCTATGAAGTTGTAGGTGGTGGTGTTGAGAGCCGGGCAGTGCTTCAGAACTTGAGAAATGTTGCCAATGCTTGTGCTCTGATGCTAGGACTCGTCTATGCTTTAAACCTGGCATACTCAGATGGACTTAAGTATACACTGGAAGTTATTCAAAAGCTCCTAATGGAGCTTGATTCAGTGAAGCTGTCAAAAAAGACCCAGGTCCTGACGAACAAACTATTGGAATAACCAGTATAACTGGGTACATACAGTGTCTTGCAAAAGTATTCACCCCCTTTGGTATTTGTCCTGTTTTGTCAAATTACAAGCTGGAATTAAAATGGATTTTTGGGAGGTTAGGACCATTTGATTTACACAACATGCAATCCACTTTAAAGGTATAAGTTGTTGTTTTATTGTGACACAAACAATAATTAAGATGAAAAAACAGAAATATGGCGTGCACATAGGTATCCCCCCCAAGTCAATACTTTGTAGAGCCACCTTTTGCTGCAATTACAGCTGCAAGTCTGTTGCAGCTGTAGCACATCTAGCCACTGGGATTTTTGCCCATTCCTCAAGGCAAAACTGCTCCAGCTCCTTCAAGTTAGATGGGTTGTGTTGGTGTACAGCAATCTTCAAGTTATGTCACAGATTCTCAGTTGGATTGAGGTCTAGACTTTGATTAGGCCATTCCAAGACATTTCCCTTTAAACCACAACAGTGTAGCTTTAGCAGTATGTTTAGGGTCATTGTCCTACTGGAACGTAAACCTTCGTCCCAGTCTCAAACCTCTGGCTGATTCAAACAAGTTTTCCTCCAGAATTGCCCTGTATTTAGTGCCATCCATCTTTCCTTCAGTCCTGACCAGCTTTCCTGTCCCTGCCAATGAAAAATATCCCCACAGCATGATGCTGCCACCACCATGCTTCACTGTAGGAATGGTGTTCTCAGGGTGTTGGGTTTGTGCCACATATGGTATTTCCCATGATGGCCAATACTTTTAATTTTAGTCTCATCTGACCAGAGACTTCCATGTGTTTGGGGCTCTGCCACATGCTGTTGGGCAAACTCCAAATGTGTTTTCTTATTTTTTTTTTCCCTTCAGCAATGGCTTTTTCTGGCCACTCTTCCATAAAGCCCCACTCTGTGGAGTGTACGGCTTAAAGTGGTCCTATAGAAAGATACTTTGAGTTTTGGTGGATGGCCTTCTTTTGTTAGGTTTGTCGCGTTGCCATGTTCTTTCCATTTTGCTATAATGGATTTAATGGTGCTCTGTGGGATTTTGAAAGTTTGGGATATTTTTTATCACCCAACCCTGATCTATACTTCTTCACAGCTTTGTCTCTGACCTGTTTGGAGTGCCCCTTGGTTTTCATGTTGTTTGCTTCGTAGTGTTGCAGAGTCAGGGTCCTTCCAGAACAGGTTGATTTATACAGACATCATGTGACACTTTGACTGCACACAGGTGGATCTTAATCAACTAATTATGTGACTTATGAAGTGAATTGGTTGGACCAGCTCTTGTTTAAGGGTTTCGTACAAAAGTGGATGAATACCCATGCATACTCCAGATTTCTGGTTTTTTTTTCATCTTAATTATTGTTTGTGTCACAATAAAAAAAAAAAAAAACACTTTGCACCTTTAAATCGTAGGCATGTTGTGTAAATCAAATGGTGCTAAACCCCTAAAAATCCATTTTAATTCCAGCTTGTAATGCAACAAAACAGGACAAATACCAAGGGGGATAAATACTTTTGCAAGACACTGTAAGCTCTTTGCTGAAAAGTAACCCAACAAATGGTTTTACTAGTCACTTGGTTAACTTTTGCTGATTTGACTTGAGCCAGTGTAGTTGTGGTTATTTAATGCAACCGCATATTTGTTACTCAAGTCATTAACATGGAACTGACTGAAGAAAAAGGTTAGTCCAAAGGATTATTTTTTGAGGGTACTATATATAGTTACCTTATTACTAGTTATCCTTATTACCTTATTACCTTTTTGTGGCCTTATTACGTTATTGCTCCTTGTATTGAGTAAACTTGTACAAAATTCAGCATTATGAGTTCTGACTAAAACTAAGAAAATTGATCATATTTGACCATATTTGGCTATTTTATCAGCCTTGCACTGGTTTTCTGTTAAAATTTGCAGTTTAATCAAATGCAAAATGTTACTGTTCTTGTCAAGTCAACAAAAAGAACTTCATGTTTCACATAGGCCTGCCATTGTGAGACTTAAAGTGAGCATACATAAATTGTCATTATTATAAATTATACATAAATTAAACTATCTTTGCTTTTAAAAGTGCTGCCATTAATTTAGCCTGAATTCTCCAGGTTAACTAGCTCTCCAGTTGCTGTTTAGTATACAGGATATGAGCAGGCTTCATGACCAATAGGTGGCACACTCACCTTTGTTTTCACAAGCTCCTAGAAGGTTAATAATATTTGGATGCTGGCCCAGCTTGCACAGCACCTCCAGTTCCCCAGCAAAATCCCGGTGATCATTTTCCGAGGCAAACTCTGCACAAACAAACACATCATTAAAAAACAGGCATCTGAGAACAGTGCTGCTATTATGTGTTTATCATGTACTGTATTTTGCTGTGCATGGTAGTTTGAAATGTGAGCCTCACCTTTAAGCATTTTGATCGCAGCGCTAATTTTGGTTCCATCCTTTTTGATCATGGCTTTAATGACTTGCCCAAAATTCCCTTCACCAATGACATCCTCAAACTTGATGTCCTCCCATTCCAGAATAGGGTAGGTTAGGGGTTCTGGGGTGGGTTTCGGTCTCCGGGTCAGTGTGAGAGTCCCCGAGTTGAACTGCAGGATGGTCTCTTCTCCCTTTGCATGTTTAAGTGTGTTTGGGTAAGGGTTGGAGTGTAATAGGGTTGAGAAATATTATTAGAGAAACTGTTCTAAATTCAAAATAGAGACAAATCTGATGGAATGTATAGAAAAACTGCTAAAATGTCTAAAGGTTGATCTGAAGTTAGTTTAAAGAAATATGTATACTCACAGATCCGGACTGGTAGGTGAACGTGCGTCTGCGTTTGACAATGGATTTTCGTATGTAGAAGAGGACCAGTAATGCGAGCAGGATGGTGACACAGGTGATGGCCACTGAGCCAATTACAGCCCAGAGCAGCTGATGCTCCTCCTTCTTAGGCCTTACAACCTCCTGAGTTGGAATGAAGGTCGAGGTGTCTGATGGACACATTATCATTGAACATTAAATTTTGAACATAATGCAGTGACAATATTCTGTGCTAAAAAAAAATAATCACAGTATAACATATGCTCTTCCTAATATATTGAATGCATGAGTTATTCTACATATTCGACAAAAGTACACAATAATATCATACCATCTTCTTGGGTTCTGGCTTGCACAAAATTGCTCCACTTTCCGGGCACCTTTGAGAAAGCCCGGACACGAAACTGGTATAAGGTGCTGCCGTTTAGTGCTGTCACATCCTTGGTGGTCTTGTTCCCATCATCAGTATCCACCCATGGGTGTAGGCTGTCCTGGCCCACTGGCTGGTATTCAATGACGTATTTCACAATGCATCCACTGTGATCCTCAGGGGGCTCCCAGTGAACTTGAACTGTGCTGATGGACAAGGGGTTAGCCTGTACATTCCTTGGGGAAGAGGGACCTTGAGTGGGTGACAGAAAGAGTGAAAATTAGGCTAGCATGTCAACATGGCTCATAATTTGAATATTCCATGAGAATAGGGCAGACTTTCTACCTTTTTGTGGACTGCAAAATAAAAACATCCTATATGCTCCCCTATTTTGCATTCAAGGACAGATGCTGGATCACAGAGAAGATGCTTGCATACAATACTAAACAATTCTTAGTAACACTACTGTACTCCTTGAAATAACCCATATTCTTGTTAGTACAATCATTGTATGAAACATCTAACCCATTAGAGAACATCTATCACTATCCATTATTTTTGAGTTCCACTTAGTTACGAGAAAGAGTTGCTTTATGCTGGCTGTTGAGGCACATGGGATCTGTGCTCTGAGGCAGGCCTAAGGCTACCACAGCTGATCAGCTTCTAATTGTTTGATCTGTTAGAGCTGTGTTAAAAAGTCACTGGCCTCAGTTGGAGCACTTGACATTTGACACCACTCCTGAGAGCTGAAATCAATCTCAAGCCTGGTTGTGGCCTCTAATGACACAGAATACACAGTCAGAACCTGTCTAGAACAGCCTAGACTTTGGATCCCATTCAAAATCCACAGAGACTAAATAGTAGAGGACCTGGGTTAGATATGTATGCACATAATTTAGGAGAGGATGACTCAACTGTTATAGGCTAATTTGAACCCAAGGAACAACTTGGGATGTGTGCCAAAATCGCTATCCGGGGTGAACAGGCCAAAAATTACCAATCCAAGATGGCAGCTGGTAGCCATATTCCATCCATCCAGCCATCCAGCCATCCATTATCTGTAGCTGCTTACCCTGTACAGGGTCGCAGGCAAGCTGGAGCCTATCCCAGCTGACTATGGGTGAGAGGCAGGGTACACCCTGGACAAGTTGGCAGGTCATCTCAGGGCTGACACATAGAGACAAACAACCATTCCCACTCACATTCACACCTATGGTCAATTCAGAGCCACCAATTAGCCTAACCTGCACGTCTTTGGACTGTGGGGGAAACTGGAGCACCCGGAGGAAACCCACGCAGACACAGGGAGAACATGCAAACTCCACACAGAAAGGCCCTCGTCAGCCGCTGGGCTCGAACCCAGGACCTTTTTGCTGTGAGGCAACAGTGCTAACCACTACATCACCATGGGTAACTATATTGAAAATGTCAATTTTTGAACTACTCACTACAGAAGTATGTGCAATAACTCATTTTATGGGTTTTTGGGTATGCGGAATCCATTAGTGGCATCATTTTCATGATTGAACGAAAAGGGAACAAGCTATGGTCAAGGGCAAGGAAAAAAACACCAAAAATTGGCCAAAATTACAGCTTCACAGAAAACATGAGAAAAACAGAATAACCCTACCTCAACCATGAAATCATGTAATTGGGAGATCTCTGCACATAATTTAGGAGAGTATAAGAAAGCAAGCATTTGATTAATATAAAGAAATTGTATTTTTAATCATACTATTATGATCAGTGGAATGTTAAATTAAAGTGAAAAATACAAAACAAAACTTATTACTTTAGTAGGCAGCAATATCTTGAGAGCCTAAATGTTTAACAGCCAACAATACAACTTTTAACATCACATTATTACTGTTTACGAAGAGTAACACAATAATAATAATAATAATAATAATAATAATAATAATAATAATAATAATAATAATAATAATACTGTAATACCAGCGGCCATCTTGGATTGGTAATTTTCAGGCTGTTTGCCCCGGATAGCAATTTTGGCACACATTCCATGTTATTCCTTAGGGTCAAATTAGCCTATAACAGTTGAGTTATCCTCTCCTAAATTATGTGCATACATGTCTAATCCAGGTCCTAGACTAAAAGGCATTTATGCATGAAACTGTGATGCAAAAACACGAAAAAATTGTGTGTGAAATTTTCTCTATGCACACTGAGTCTGATATTAATTTTTTATATGCTGTGTTATATTTCATGCTGGTTTCATGCTGGTTTCAAGCTGCGACTCTCAGCAGTGTCCTGAGTGAATGATAGAGTTGTCTATTAATGATGAAGACATAATAATTATAGACATGCTCTCAAGAAAGAAAGCTTTGGGTACACATGCTTTTGGAATTGAGACAACAACAGGGAGAGTTTCATAATCTCATTTAAGAGCTGAAGCTGAGGGACGGATTTTGGGGCAATAAGAAAGAAAGCATTGTTCATGGTGGTGTGTTCACGGGTGAAACTCCTGGGCGTGAGTGACACCAGTGTTGCTGTCTTTCTTCTGCTTGTTATTCTATTATGCCAAGAAGCCTTTATTTGCCACATATATACTCAAGCACAGACTTAAGCACACGGTGAAATTAAAACCTCTGCATTTAACCCATCTGAAGCAGTGAACACACACATGCACACACAAGTGGCTACAGCGCCCAGGGAGCAGCTGGGGGTTAGGTGCCTTGCTCAAGGGCACCTCAAGGCCGCCCCATATTAACTTAACTGCGTGTCTTTGGACTGTGGGGCAAACTGGAGCACCTGGAGGAAACCCATGCAGATACGGGGAGAACATGCAAACTCCACACAGAAAGGCCCCTGTTGGCCACTGGGCTCGAACCCAGAACCTTCTTGCTGTGGGGTGACAGTGCTAACCTCTACACCACTATGTTATATAAATGAAACCCAATGGAACCCTCATTTGATTGGTCAAATTTTGCAACAAACAAGATGGATCAAAATAATTTTTTTTTCATCATACTGAATTTCGTTCTTGGTGTGCAAAGACTAATAAGGATACGTACTTCGGATTCAGACACAAAAAGCCAAGAGCTTGACTTCAAACCCTGGTTCCTGTTAGCCACAATTACCGGAATAACATTTATTGTTGTGCCTTTTCAGAAACTAGCGGAGCACCAATAGAAGTAAGGGAACTGTCTATTCATATATTGCGTTATTATTCTGAGACTTTTCTGTATACCCTTCTCAGCTCATCTTTCCTTACTTCCACATGTCTTTGTCATGGTGTCATAATGAACTCACCTAGACAATCAGTCTCCATGATAGCCTCTGGACCCAAAGGCCCCTCTCCTCCATCTCCTGGCCGTGTAAGCTGCACCCGAACCTGATATCTGGTCATGGGCTTCAAGTTCATTAGTGTAATAGGCTCATTGCCATACACTGAAAATAAAAAAACAAAACAAAACAAGAAAAGATTTTTAGTATCTTTTAGTATGCAGAGTCACTGATTAATTTCTATAAAATTGAGTAATAAAATGACCATTTCCCACCTATAATGGAAGACCAAGGGTGTCCTGATTCCACAGGCTTATAAAGCATCTTTATGGACAAAATGGGGCCATCACCTCTGTAGCGCTCCACAGGCTTTACAACTAGTTGTTTGCTGCTCTTCTCAATCAGTTTTGGAGGAGTGGTAGGATAGGGGGGTTCTTGTGAAAGATTTATGAAAATAGGAGTCATTCAATTGGTCAGCAATCTCTGTATTATAAAATTTTATATGACATTTTGTTCAAAAGTGAATTAACCATAGAAACTTCAATGGGGGGGGGGGGGGGGGGGGGGGAGAGTATGCCATTCCTCCCACCCAGAGATCACAGCTAATTTTGCTTTCTCTCTGTGTTTATATCATTTATTATTAAGATTGAGAGACTGCTTAATAAGAATTATTCTACCCACATTCACTGGATATGAGCAATCACGCGCTCTGATTGGTTACTCTACTACTAGGATATCAGCTCATATACTGTGAGTAGAGAAAAACAAAATGGCGGAGCACATCAAGTCAGCTATATCACTTTGTTATCAAGTATTTAAAAGAAACAGAAATAGCTAAAAGAATATAGTTCAAACCCCCCCCCCCCCCCCCCCCATCTCCTGTTCCACACTCCAGCCCAGTCGGTGGCAGTAATGCACCTTTAACCAAAAAACCCTCAAGAAGAAGAAGAAAATGGCGGAGTGTGTTGCTGAATCAACCGAGAACAAAATAAAAACTCTACTTGAAAACAAAACCCCAAAAAATACCAAAAAAAAGCAACAAAATATAGAATGAAAGTATTTCTTGGGAAGAACATGTCTTTTTTTTATTTTTCAAGAATTATTATGATAGCATTTTTCACAAACTGCTAGTGTTATTTTGCCAGTTTGTTTACATTCTACACGGAAATGATTTTGTTGGATGTTTTGTACAATTTTTTTATTTATCGAATTTGCAAAAAATAAAAATGCTCTGTTTCTCAAAATCCAGTGAATGTGGCTAGAATAAAACAGTTATTCTACTCAATCTCATCATACATCATACATAGCTTATAGCCAACTCGGTGCTACGTGCCTTGTCGGTTATCAGCTCATGTACGACTCGATTTCGTGGAATAACTGTTAAATAGACAGACAGAATCTTAAAATATAAACCCAAACAAACAGTATTAGAGAAACAGTTTAGAGAATAATAATAATAAAGTTCTATTTGTGTTTGGAAAGATGTAGTAATAAAAATCTACTTTCTAAAATGCTTCTCACTTTTTATAATGTTCATCTGAAATCACGTTCAAGTGTAAATCTTGTTGAGCTGTAAATATAAATCACAGTCATTTACAATATTGCGATGAGGAGTCTCAAAACTCTGATGTCCGACATCTTAAAGTTAGACGGCCTTTCGATTTAAAAAAAAGGTGAAATTTAGTTCCCTTTGAAATTTGGTCATTGTGATTTATGTTTATTTCTGTAACATCTCAAAAAAAAAAAACCCCCAAAAAACCCAGGCCATTCTGTGGCTGGGAAGTTATTTAATTTGAAATTCCCGAGCAAATAATGTGCATGAAATCGCTTGCTTCGCACAGTCAGGCAGACAGAAGAAGTCTGTGTGCGAATGCACAGGTTTACCTTCTTTTTCTTCTTCTTTTGGGTTTTACAGCAGCTGGCATCCAGTGTTGCATTACTGCCATCTACAGGTTTACCTTGACCGTGCACTGACAGTTCCATCATTCTGTCGCTAAATGAACAGCTGATCACACCGAGGTGCTCGCTGATCGCCGATATTTATTAGTTTAGTCCTGCGTTTCCTTCGCAACATAACGTTTTCTTCTCACGTTCCATTGCTGTAGTCGGTATTTCACATTTCATTCGCGTCCTCCATTTTTCTCTCCTGTTTCAAATTTGTATTCCATAATGCCTTGTGTGAATGGGGAAAGCCCACCACGTGATGCATAATGTAGTATCTTGAATTGGGTCATGGTGAAGCAGGAAAAATAGTGGAGAATTTAGGGCCACATGACCCTAATAATAATAATAATAATAAAATTGGAAGTCTGTGATTTGAATTCAGTAGCTTTCGGTCCACGAAAGAAAATAATTGGGTGTCAGGGAAAATTCTTTTTATGACCTAAACCTGAAAAATCTGAAAGGCAGTCTGTCTTTAACATGGTTCTTCACTCTGCAGAACCAAGGACGTGATTTGTTTGATAACCAGAACCTTTATTAAATACAGCTCACCTTTAACAGTCAGGTTGAACTTACAGAAGTCCTGTCCACCCTTTGTTGAAACTCGACATTCCCAGAGCCCTCCATGCTCAGGAGTCAAGTGTGGAATCTCGAAATGAGCTGTGCTCTTATTTGAGTCCATCGTGGTTTGGGAGGCCTGTTGAATCAAAAAAGAGAGTTTTGGATTCTGCTTCAGTAAATATTTTACATAGTATACAAGCTGTAGAATAGAATACTCATATCTTCCTAAATGAGATGGCTAAATCTCATCTCATCTCATTATCTCTAGCTGCTTTATCCTTCTACAGGGTCGCAGGCAAGCTGGAGCCTATCCCAGGTGACTACGGGCGAAAGGCGGGGTACACCCTGGACAAGTCACCAGGTCATCACAGGGCTGACACATAGACACAGACAACCATTCACACTCACGGTCAATTTAGAGTCACCAGTTAACCTAACCTGCATGTCTTTGGACTGTGGGGGAAACCGGAGCACCCGGAGGAAACCCACGCGGACACGGGGAGAACATGCAAACTCCACACAGAAAGGCCCTCACCGGCCCCGGGGCTCGAACCCAGGACCTTCTTGCTGTGAGGCGACAGCGCTAACCACTACACCACCATGCCGTCCCCGATGGCTAACTCAAGTTACATAATATATCTCATGATTAATAGTACAGCAGGAATGATGCTTTGCCACAAGCCAACATTACGATCAGGGTAACATGTTTTAAACCTTAAGAACTGTGCTGTCCAGCTTGCGTAGCTCGAAGCTGGTGTGGCTGGGAAGAGGATTGCCTGTAGCAGAGCATAAGATTTTTGGGCTGGAGTTCAGGTTCCACTCCAGATTCCTAGCCATATCGAGAATTTGTGGAGCATGATCTGAGGGAATATATCAAAACAAGTAAATTATTTCATTAAGAAAGAATAAATTCAATTGTACAGATGCAGGTCAATAAGATGAAAACACAGTGAAGGCTAACCTAGCTTCTCACAGTGTTGTCCTCTCCAACCAGTAGGACACTGGCAGCCACTGAAGCGACTACATTTGCCCTTGTTTTTACAGTTGCAGCTCAGACGGCAGTCAGCTCCATACATTCCCTCAGGACAAGCTAAAGAACAAGATCAAGATGAGCAAGAACCATTCACCATCTATTGATGTCAACATACTGTTCATGAAGTTTTATGTCTACAACTTCTTATCTGACATTAACTTTTTATTCCACAGGACAAAGTTGTACCAGTGATACTGTGTTACTATGCAACTGTTACTAATGTTTTTGCTTACTGCACTACTACTCTTCTAGAGCTTTCCAGACCAGTCACTATCTCAAAGTGTAAGCTTGTCAGTCAAGCTATAGAGTTATAGAGTTTTTCTTGGGAGATTCCTGAAATAACAACAACAACAACCAGAGGTGGACAGTAACAAAGTACATTTCCTTGAGTACTGTACTGAACAGCCTGTGTTTTCTCCCCCCCCAAAAAAAACAAAACAAAACAAAAAAAACCTGTCCCTCTGAGTTACATGTCAATCCTGCGATCGAGGTGCTGACCTCTTCTGCTCCTCGGACCTGCCTGATCCATCCTGATGCCCTATGTCTGGTTGGAGTCTCATCACATCGCTCCTGTAGAGGATGGCCTCATATAGACAGTTGGAAGTCACACTTGGAAGACGCTCTGGACACTTACAGTAATGCTTTTATGGCTGAGGACTACAGCTGACCTGCTAACTTTAGGACTGCAGTTGTCATGAACAGTTTTGCAGTCAAGTTTCCACGAATGAAGAGTTATAACATCAACGAAACTGACTTCATGTTAAAACTGTTAATGTTATAGTCATGTTGTCTGTTGTTGTCCAGGTGAGGATGGGTTCCCTTTTGAGTCCGGTTCCTCTCGAGGTTTCTTCCTCATGTCGTCTGGGGAGTTTTTCCTTGCCACCGTCGCCATGGGCTTGCTCATTGGGGATAGATTAGGGATAAAATTGGCTCATGTCTTGGGTCATTCAGATTCTGTAAAGCTGCTTTGGGACAATGTCTATTGTTAAAAGCGCTATACAAACAAACTTGACTTGACTGCTTAAATACACTTTTTGAGTATCTGTACTTTACTTGAGTATTGTTTTTGTTGGAAACTTATGACTTTAACTTCAATACATTTGAAAGACAAATATTGTACTTTTCACTTCACTACATTTCTATCAAGGTCCTCGTTACTCGTTACTATGAAGCAGCTTTGAAAGTGGATGTTTTTTTCTTTTCTTTTCTAAAATGTGATGGTTTTTTCGCAGATGACACTGACACAGCCGATCAGTAATCACTAGGGTCACGTCACATCCATAGAATGGATAAAATCAAGTTCAATTATTTCTCAACAGCATTATGGAACACGACCAGTTGATGGCAGAATGGAAGGAGGTGGTTTTTCTGGGGAATGAACGCACTCATGGCCATACCTAGAACCCATGTTTCAGTTTTCTGAAAGGATTAAAGATTCATTTTGTTTTAAATGTTTGCTTTGTTTGCCTAAAACAAACCACATCACAGCCTACAAAAACTTGCCGTCCAACCTGCGGAAGCATATTGAGGTATGTAAACGTTTTATTCCAAGAGAAAGCTTGAAATGAAGTTGTCTGTGCTTTTAGAGCTAGTGATAATGTTGCAATAGCTATACAGTCTGGTTAGTCAAATGACTTTCTATGGATTTGCCCGCCAAGTTGCCATCGCCTTGTCCACGGCTAATGTTAATAGTTAACTTGGTCACTGTTAGTTAGCATGTAAAAACGGAGTTACGCTAACATGAATAACGTTAACTTATCTGAAGTCCTTTCAGAAATATGTTTTAGCATAATCTTGCCAAATAAACAGAATGTAGATATCTGTGTTTATCTGTGTTTAAAGGTGTTTATTTGACAGATCCTACGAGGTAGTCAGTAAATCCAGTCGGTTGCTTCAGAGGCATTAGGTATTATAAGCGTTGTGGCAATAATACAACGATGCGTTGATAGAAAATGTACTTTTAATACTTAAGTAGTTTTAATAGCAAGTACTTCAGTATTTTAACTTAAGTAAAAATGTGACTGTACAACTTTCACTTCTATTGGAGGAACATTTATCCAGTGGTATCTGTACTTTGACTTAAGTAATGAAGTTGGGTACTTTGTCCACAACAACACTTCATGTCTGGACGACAACAACAACATACATCTTATTTCTTACTAGAGATCTTATTTCAGCCATATCCTGAACATAATATTTATCATCTTCATCTTTATTGGTATTGTTTTTAATTTCCCAGTAGAGAAATTGTTTTTTTATTATCCCAACTTTGGAAAGGAGCTGGTCTTTGACCTCAGAGTCACCCATTGTATGACACCTCATTAACAGCCATGACTAAGCCTAACAGTTGCTTTCTGGTAGTCCTGGGATTTGAATTCTCACGATTTCCATCAAGCCCAGAACCTCACCCACTGAGCGACTACTGCTAAAATTCCACCAGTGGTGATTGTTAATGTATTAACCCATCAAACCTACGTTTGTTGCAGTGATGTCCATGCCAGCCACTTGCACAGGAACAGCCATAAGGTTCAACAAGGCAGAAGGTCTGACCCTGACATCCATTTTCTGCCTTACAGGATTCCTGGCAGTTTCGTCCAAACATACCCTCTCGACATGCTACAAGCCACATCAACACAAAATGCATTTAATACACTTGAACTTGAACATTCTTGAACTTGAACTTGAATACTGAACGTCAAACTTGTCAAAGGTGGTCTTCCCAGTTAATTAGCTGAATAGCTCTAGAGTAAATAACTGATCATCGACTTATAACCTGAGCCAATGAGCTGATTTCTGCATCTCTAGTACCACAATACCTGTCTCACAGCGTGTCCCCATGAAGCCTGGAGGACAAACGCAGTCTCCATCTTTGTCATGACATACACCACCATTAAGACACTCAGGGCATTCCTTGTCACAGAATGCACCCCATTTGTCCTTTGGACAATCTAGATAAACAAAAATGAGAAAATTAGGTAAGAAATAATAAATATACCAATTGTAAAGGATTAATTAAAAGTTTTAGGCTTGAATACCAAATACTGAGATATGACTACAATACCGCGAACAATTAGATGCATCCAGGCTCCATAGATGGGGCTGTCTCCTACGTAGCTTGCACTGTATATCCCTGCATTGCTTGGCATCACATTATTTATGGTGAGAACTGCTGTCCGATTTTCAACGTCTCCCCAGTTGGTCATGTAGTAATAATTCCCTGGGACACACAACACATGAATGAATGATTAAATAAATTAATAAGTTTGAACACACCTACTCATTCATAGGTTTTTCTGTATTTTGACTATTTTCTACATTGTAGAACAAAACTGAAGACATCAGAACTATGAAATAACATCTGGAACGTATATGGAATTATGTGGAAACAAAAAGTGTAAAAAAAAACAACAAAATATCTTTCACATTTTAGATTCTTTAAAGTAGCCACCATTTACCCTGATGACGCTTTAATTAGTGTAATTTCTTGCCTTCTTAATGTGTTTGAGATCAGTCAATAGTAAATAATAAAAACACAGTAAATAGCCCTATTCCACAACTGTAGTAAGACAAGGCAAGGCAAGTTTATTTATATAGCACATTTCATACACAATGGCAGTTCAATGTGCTTTACAGAAGCAAAAACAAAAACAGTAAACAATAGAGAAATAAAATTACCTAAAATAATTTTATTTTTAATCTAAAACAATTAATTAAAAGAATTAAAAGAAATATAATAAGAATTAAACAATAGTAGAAATAAAATAATAAAACGCCAAAAAGAAAAAAGGAGAAAAAGAAAAAGAAACCAGCGGAATAAAATAGAATAAAATTAAAGTAAATTTAAAACATGCAGAGAAAGTAAAGATTATAAAAAATGTAAAAATATTAATTATTTAACAGAAAGCATCTGAAAACAGCTTGGTCTTTAACCTAGATTTGAAGCTGCCAACAGCAGGAGCATTTTTAATGTCCTCTGGCAGTTGGTTCCATAGATGTACTGCATAGTAGCTAAAAGCTGCTTCACCACACTTTGTTTTAACAACTGGTTTTAATAGTAAATTTTTCTGTTGCGATCTGGTAGATCTGATTGGGTTAGGCCGCTGCAGCATATCAGAGAGGTAATTGGGCCCTGTACCATTTAGAGATTTATACACCAGCAGCAATGCTTTAAAGTCAATTCTGTAGCTTACTGGAAGCCAGTGAAGGGACCTTAGAATTGGGGTAATGTGCTCCATATTATGTCAAGAACTGCTCAAGTAAGTAAAAAGAACTAAAATCCATCATCACTTTAAGACATGAAGTGCCTTTTAATCAATAAAAATAAAGAAAAAAACATTGAATTAGAAGATGTGTCCAAACTTTAGACTGGTAATGTATATATATACACATTTATTCTATCCACATTCACTAGATATGAGCAATTACATGCTCTGATTGGCTACTCTACTACTAGGATATCAGCTCATATACCATGAGTAGAGAAAAACAAAATGGCGGAGCGTGTTGCTGAACCAACCGAGAACAAAATAAAAACTACTCGAAAACAAAACCCCAAAAAATACAAAAAAGCAACAAAATATGGAATGAAAGTATTTGATGGTCAGAATGTATCTTTTTTTATTTTTCAAGAATTATTATTATAGCATTTTTCATAAATTGCTACTGTCATTTCGCCGGTTTGTTTACATTCTTCATCTTTAAGCATTAAAATTTGTTGAATTCTTTTAGACCGGTTCAAAAGCTCAAAGTAGTTTGAATATTACATCACTGAAATGTCCAAGGAATAATTAAATAAATGTCTAAATCTATTCTATACCACGGCACGACAGCAAGACGGCACTTTCAATGATTTTGTCGGACGTTTTGTATAAAGTTTGTATTTATCTAATTTGCAAAAAACAACAATAAAAATGCTCTGTTTCTCAAAATCTAGTGAATGTGGATAGAATAAAACAGTTATTCCACTCAATCTTGTCATACATGGCTTATAGCCGACTCGGTGCTACGCGCATCGTCAGCTATCAGCTCATGTACGACTCGATTTTGTGGAATAATTGTGAAATACAGTACATGTATACACTGTAAAACCCAATAAGGTCACTGAGCTCAAAAATTTTATTGAAACCGATTACGTAAAAATTTTTGAGGTAAGTAACTTAAATTTTTTAAGGTAAGATTTCTTAAAAATTACAATTAAGTGTAACTATAGTGTAATTTTTAAGAAATCTTACCTTAAAAAATTTAAGTTACTTACCTCAAAAATTTTTACGTAATCGGTTTCAGTAAAATTTTTGAGCTCAGTGACCTTATCGGGTTTTACAGTGTATATGTGTGTGTGTCTTACAAGAACATTTCCCCTGTTTTTGTAGGCAGTAATGATATTAACACAATAAACAATTGCTGATATTAATTATGCTAATCCTACTCAATACTGAAAAATGTGATAGATGTGACCTGCAATATGAAAGATAACCTACATTGCCTCAAGAACCGCAAACATCTGCGATTGCGAATCCCTTACCATTAAACTTCCATGTGACGTCTCTTTGCTCCGTGCCCACGACTTCCATTGCCAGATGCACCGTGTCTCCTTTATTAGTCACATGGGAGAGCCTCTGTGGTCTGAGTTGAGCTTTGAGAAAATAAAAAAATATGACCAGATATAACATCTTCTCTTGAGCTGCTTGCCAGGCTTCCTTACAATCCTGTGAAGACACTCACCTTTATTGTAGTTGCTGATGAGAGTGACATTGGTCTGGTGAATTGAGCCTTGCTTCAAATAGCAGTAAAAGATGCCCTTGTGGTCCATTTCACTAAAACCAGAAGCCAGCACTTTTCTAGAGTGAAGCTGTTGCACAGTGAAATGAGGCGTTTTTATCATACGCATTATGCTGTTGTCTTTTCTGATGCTCAGCTCTAATCCATCAGTGTTGCGCTCCCCTGTGATGCAGGAGAGGGCAAAGTGCTGTGAAGAATTACTTCCATTTGACAACATGGTGAGATCCATGACTGCATCTGGAGAGAAGATATACGCATTATAGTATACACATACAGTATTTACCTCGGAACATCTATGGACTAAATATCTACTGCATGAGGCAGACTTTTGGGTCAATTCTCTCATTAATTTTTTACAAGATTCATTTTATTTTGCACATGTTGTGTGGCAGATGGCTTTCAGATATGATGTTCTCACATGAATACTTTTCTCCTCATATGTTGATTGCATATTGAACACATTATGTCACATGTACTCAGGGTTCAACATCTGGATATGCACTTTCACTTGCCAGATGACTGTGATCACCCAGTTTATTACAGTTGAACAGAATCTCAACAGCATGTCAAAAACAAGTTTATAGCTGTTGAATCTTGGCACTTTTACCTTCACTGTAATTGGATAGTCCGGTTTATGGATAGCTATTTTACTAGATAACCAATAGAGCATCGAATAGGAAAAGTATACTCTAATTGGGGTGGCACGGTGGTGTAGTGGTTAGCACTGTCGCCTCACAGCAAGCAGGTTCTGGGTTCGAGTCCAGTTGCCAACTGGGGCCTTTCTGTGTGGCGGTTGCATGTTGTTGTGCCTGTGTGGGTTTCCTCCAGGTGCTCTAGTTTCTTCCCACAGTCCAAAGACATGGAGATTAGTTCAATTGGCTACTCTAAGGCTACATCCACACGACAACGGCAACGAGATGTTATTTAAAAATATATCACGTCCAAATGGGCAACAATCAGTAAAATATCAGGTCCATATGGCAACGCAACGCTTGCTGAAAACGATGCAATACACATGCCACACCTCTAGGGGCGCTGTAAGACGGTCCCTTTGGAGACACCAGAACAATAGAAGAAGTAAGGACGCATGCGCATAAACTATTATGCGCGAGACTTCATATTAGCCACAAAGTCAGGAAAATCTGTTTGTAAAATTACATTATAATGACCAAATACAATGAAAAGTATTTTTCCAGTCTCACCTGTGAAAGGTAATCCCATGTGATCTCGTTTGGACGGCAAACCTGTTGGTACAGTTAAACGCAGCTAATCTTTATTCTCCGCTTTGACCTCTCCAAAATGGCGGCGAGGATGACGTATGATTCTACGTGGAAGGCGGCGTCTTTAATGGTCCGGAATAAATTGAATGATACACGTTGATGGATTAATTTGTTGTTTCTCACCTGTGAAAGGTAATCCCATATGATCTCGTTTGGACGGTAAACCTGTTGGTACAGTTAAACGCAGCACATGAATCTTTATTCTCCGCTTTGACCTATCCAATATGGCGACGAGGATGACGTATGATTCTACGCGGAAGGCGGCGTCTTTAATGGTCCGGAATAAATTGAATGATACACGTTGATGGATTAATTTCTTCTACACCCTTTTTGAGGAATGTATTGTAGGACTTAAACCAACATCTGAAGAGGTGAGATCGCTCCTTTTTTTTCCCCTATTTTTGCTGGCGGGATTGACTCTGCCCTAAGGGCAGAGTCTCTCTCTCTCTCACTTTGCACCATTACACAATAAATATTCACAGTGAAAATATTTTGTAAGCACGTTTCATGAACCAAGTTATAGGATTTGTTGACAACTCGCATCGAGTTCGTTACACTTCTACCCGGCGTGAAGCACTCACAGTCATGTGGTTGTGACGTCATCGTAAACAAATCCGTTCTACTCATCCAGACGACTTCACAACGGCAACGTTGCCAGATCTTTCCACTCTGGAACCCGTTCTCAAAAAGATTGCGTTTTGGGCACCCAAAACGCCGGTGCCGTGTGGACGCCAGGCCTAAACGATAAGCAATTGTATCGGAGTCACCTGAATCCGTTGCCGTGTGGACAGGGCCTAAATTGGCCATAGGTGTGTATGTGTACTCCTCCTCTACCAGATAAGGGTTGGGTTCTCTCTGGTGTTCTATAATCACTCAAGAGAATTCATGGAAGCTAGTTGACAGCTTCATGGATTGCTGACCATCAATTTTAAGGATAGCAGAAGACAGACAGACAGATAAGCTAATGAGTATCAGCTTATCAAAACAAACAGAAGAAGGTGTTACCATGCAACTATCAGTATATAAAGTACATCAATAGGAAGGGGACAGTTATTTAATTATTTATGAAGACTCGAGGAGACTGAATTTGAAAACAGTTCCACCTGGGTTCAGATTATGTGAACTCTTATCATTGTTGTACTCATCCATATCCTGCCATTCCAACACATTCCCTGTCTGTACGGCAAGAACAATACCAGGAAACAAGGATGAGCCTTAGGAGGCCACAGCAGAATGAGTATAGTAAATTAAAAGTAAGAAAAAAATAGTGGTGAAGTGAACAACCAAGCAAACAAGCAAGCAAACAAACAAATCAATAAACTAAAAGAAGTGTGGTGTGAAATCTTTAAGTAGCATATTTAGCATATTGATTTATCCCCAAACTATAAAGCAATACTGAAACTCTTCAAACTAAAACCTATACATGAAATATGTATACGTATTTATAGAATATATGTACCTAAAATATCCATCCATTATCTGTAGCCACTTATCCTGTCCTACAGGGTCGCAGGCAAGCTGGAGCCTATCCCAGCTGGCAATGGGCGAAAGGCGGGGTACACCCTGGACAAGTCACCAGGTCATCGCAGGGCTGACACACAGACAACTATTCACACTCACATTCAAACCTACAGTCAATTTAGAGCCACCAATTAGCCTAACCTGCATGTCTTTGGACTGTGGGGGAAACCGGAGCACCTGGAGGAAACCCACACGGACATGGGGAGAACATGCAAGCTCCACACAGAAAGGCCCTCGTCGGCCGCTGGGCTCGAACCCAGGACCTTCTTGTTGTGAGGCAACAGTGCTAACCACTACACCACCATGCCGCCCATACCTGAAATATGCTTCAATAAAATAACAATTATATCTCATAAATATAATAATATAAACAAAAATTGAAACATCCATAACCACTTATCCTGTGCAGGGTCATGGGCAAGCTGGAGCCTATCCCAGCTGACTATGAGCAAGAGACAGGGTACACCCTGGACAAGTCACTAGGTCATCACAAGGTTGACACATAGAGACAAACAACCATTCACACTCACTTTAGAGCCACCAATTAGCCTAAACTACATGTCTTTGGACTGTGGGGGAAACCCACGCAGAACATGCAAACTCCACACAGAAAGGCCCCCGTCAGCCACTGGGCTCAAACCCAGAGCCTTCTTGCTGTGAGACAACAGCGCTAACCACTACACCACCATGCCGCTGAAACAACCATTTAATCTGAACAAATTTAAACTGAGCTAAATGTCTAAACTGAATGGAATACCATAATATAACCATAATAACCTTGATCGACAGGGCACAGCGACTAAAACTAAAAGCTAAATTATATTTTACTGCACCATGTAAGAGCATGTTTATAAAGAAGCATTTAACATCACGTTCAGTTTAGTACACTTCAGCTCCAAATAAAGAAAAATTCGTATGTTTATTGTAGAAACGTAGAAGTATGTTTCTGGTGTATGTTATAAGCCTTTTGGAGAGATGAGGCTATTTGGAGTATTAATACTCTACCCCATCCACATGTTTCACAATATTGGCAGTACCCTTCAATGTTGGTATGGTACTTCAAACATGACTGTATGATAATTTAATATTTATATAGTTAATAGCTGTGTAAATTATAAAAGGTTAGTGGGTAAAAAATTTGTACACTGCAAAAAATTCTAGCCCTATTAAGTTATGTGAACATATTTCTTCTCTTGAACTCCAATTTTCATGGCAAGTTTTGGATATTTAACTTAAAAATTTAACTTAAAGTAATCCGTTGACGTGAGCGGCACGGTGGTGTAGTGGTTAGCGCTGTCGCCTCACAGCAAGAAGGT
Organism: Neoarius graeffei; assembly: GCF_027579695.1. NCBI lineage: Eukaryota > Metazoa > Chordata > Actinopteri > Siluriformes > Ariidae > Neoarius > Neoarius graeffei. The sequence continues at coordinate 91,284,040 of NC_083572.1, forward strand.
CCGGGTTCGAGCCCTGTGGCCGGCAAGGGCCTTTCTGTGCGGAGTTTGCATGTTGTCCGCGTGGGTTTCCTCCGGGTGCTCCGGTTTCCCCCACAGTCCAAAGACATGCAGGTTAGGTTAACTGGCGACTCTAAATTGACCGTGAGTGTGAATGGTTGTCTGTGTCTATGTGTCAGCCCTGTGATGACCTGGCGAATTGTCCAGGGTGTACCCCGCCTTTCGCCTGTAGTCAGCTGGGATAGGCTCCAGCTTGCCTGCGACCCTGTAGAACAGGATAAAGCGGCTAGAGATAATGAGATGAGATGAGATAATCCATTGACTTGACTGCTGGTGAATTTTATCCGAGTTGTCAATGTTCATTTAACTCATGCCTGTAAGTTATAAGTTGAAAAAGGGAAAGGGGGAGCAGGAGGGGTGATGCAAGGAAATATTGTTAAAGACAGAGAAGTTGCCATGATTTGGATGTGATTCAGTGTGAGATTTAAGGAAACTTGCAATCATGCCATTATTAATCAAGATGAGAAATAAATCTAATTAAAACAATTTAAAAACATGAGTGCTCTTAACTTTAATAGGCAGTTGATATGAATCCAGCTGAAGTGATCTTAGCTTGGAAGTGTGAATTGAAGTTTATGTTTATTTGACAAGATAAAGTGAGTCTTCGTAAATGGATAATGTAACACAGTGAGTTGTTTTAACTCCGAGTGTCAAGTTGAAATGACAAATGATCATGAGTGAAGTGAACTTTTTGTGTTGAAATAAAGGTTATCTTCAAGTTGAGTTTCTTGCTTTTCAGGCAGCAGGTGAACTTTCATTACTAAGTTGAACCAACTTGACATTTCTGACAGTGTAGTTTTGATCAACTTACATGATATGCTGATGAAACACAGAAGGCAGACTGGGTAAATCATTCCTTAAATCCTGTTTTTCAATTTGGAAATCCAAGCAAAAATATCCAAGTGTTTTAGGCATCAGAAATAAACACATTCCAGTGGGGTTTCCCAGTTATGCAGGTGGAAGCACACAGTGTTACACATTTCCAAAGAGGGGGGTTGGAACTTGAAGTAAAGGAACTTGAAGTAAAATTCTCTGTCACAAGGCTGGCCTTTCTGATCGAGTGTTCACATTTCACACACCAAATCCCAAATCTCTTCTTTCAGCTCACTGACCACTCCACTCTGCTCGTCTCAGGGTGGGAACGGAAGGAAAAGGCGGAGAGAGAGAGAAAGAGAGAGAGAGGGGGGAGAGAGAAATTATAAATTGGCAATCAGACATTCAGCCACATTTCTACAGCAATAAATATTAGCAAGCATAGGTGACATGAAGATGTTTTAAATTATAGCAGCATGAAAGCATATATTAGGTGATTTTAAATTTCATGACAACAACACATCTCAAAAAAGTTGGGACAAGGCCATGTTTACCACTGTGAGACATCCCCTTTTCTCTTTACAACAGTCTGTAAACGTCTGGGGACTGAGGAGACAAGTTGCTCAAGTTTAGGGATAGGAATGTTAACCCATTCTTGTCTAATGTAGGATTCTAGTTGCTCAACTGTCTTAGGTCTGGTTTGTCGTATCTTCCTGTTTTATGATGCACCAAATGTTTTCTATGGGTGAAAGATCTGGACTGCAGGCTGGCCAGTTCAGTACCCGGACCCTTCTTCTACGCAGCCATGATGCTGTAATTGATGCAGTATGTGGTTTGGCATTGTCATGTTGGAAAATGCAAGGTCTTCCCTGAAAGAGACGTCGTCTGGATGGGAGCATATGTTGCTCTAGAACCTGGATATACCTTTCAGCATTGATGGTGTCTTTCCAGATGTGTAAGCTGCCCATGCCACACGCACTAATGCAACCCCATACCATCAGAGATGCAGGCTTCTGAACTGAGCGCTGATAACAACTTGGGTCGTCCTTCTCCTCTTTAGTCCGAATGACACGGCGTCCCTGATTTCCATAAAGAACTTCAAATTTTGATTCGTCTGACCACAGAACAGTTTTCCACTTTGCCACAGTCCATTTTAAATGAGCCTTGGCCCAGAGAAGACGTCTGCGCTTCTGGATCATGTTTAGATACAGCTTCTTCTTTGAACTATAGAGTTTTAGCTGGCAACGGCGGATGGCACGGTGAATTGTGTTCACAGATAATGTTCTCTGGAAATATTCCTGAGCCCATTTTGTGATTTCCAATACAGAAGCATGCCTGTATGTGATGCAGTGCCGTCTAAGGGCACGAAGATCATGGGCACCCAGTATGGTTTTCCGGCCTTGACCCTTACGCACAGAGATTCTTCCAGATTCTCTGAATCTTTTGATGATATTATGCACTGTAGATGATGATATGTTCAAACTCTTTGCAATTTTACACTGTCGAACTCCTTTCTGATATTGCTCCACTATTTGTCGGCGCAGAATTAGGGGGATTGGTGATCCTCTTCCCATCTTTACTTCTGAGAGCCGCTGCCACTCCAAGATGCTCTTTTTATACCCAGTCATGTTAATGACCTATTGCCAATTGACCTAATGAGTTGCAATTTGGTCCTCCAGCTGTTCCTTTTTTGTACCTTTAACTTTCCCAGCCACTTATTGCCCCTGTCCCAACTTTTTTGAGATGTGTTGCTGTCATGAAATTTCAAATGAGCCAATATTTGGCATGAAATTTCAAAATGTCTTACTTTCGACATTTGATATGTTGTCTATGTTCTATTGTGAATACAATATCAGTTTTTGAGATTTGTAAATTATTGCATTCCGTTTTTATTTACAATTTGTACTTTGTCCCAACTTTTTTGGAATCGGGGTTGTACTAATAGTTTACTAGTTCTATACTTGTAGTGCACTCTTTAGTTTACAAAAGCATACTTCATAGTATATTGGAAATATACTATGAGTTTACTTGTTTTATACTTCTAGTCCACTTTTTAGTTTACAAAAGCATACTTTATAACATATTGGAAATATACTATTAATTACTGGTTATATACTTCTAGTCTACTTTTTAGTTTTGAAGTATATTGCAATTACCCTTCTAAGGATAAGCCCAACTACAGGGCAAGTACACTTAAACATAAGGCACAAATATTTTAATACTTTATTACACTTTTGTTAAGTATATCTTGATCAAAAGTTTAAGTATAAGCTTAATATACTTAGACTTTTCTATATACTTTTCAGTATAAACCAAGTATACTTATGTATAACTTTATTAAGTATATTTCTGATAAGTAAATAAAAAGTGAACTGAAAGCATACTCTCTTATTTTTAGTTTCAAAGAAGTATACTAGAAGCACACTTGAATAAACTTCTTTTTTGTAAGGGAGGGGCACATGATAGTTTGTTTTTGTAATTTGTGTGTTTAATGCCTACTCATATGCAGTCACTTTAATGCTGACTCAGGTGCTGAGCTTTCAGTTTCTGACACTGAAAACCCTGAAAATCTGACACTAACACTGTACTGTATATACAGCTTTACTGTTTATTCCCCAGAAGGAAACAGAACAGAAGTCAGTGGCTCAGGACACCTCTGACCAGTCTGTCATTTTGGCCGTCCAAGTCAGGAAAAGCAGGAACAATGTAAGTCTGCATGTTGTGTCTGAATGCTCACTCACTCAAATCAACTTTAATTGTGAGGAAAAGGCCTGAGCTGCACATTTGCACAATCATTTGTCTCACTCCAGTGCACATTTCTCTAAACTGTGGACGGGTGGGCACTGAAACAAGTGATTTTCTCTTTTCTTTACAATTTGTGGTCACCTCAGCTAATCCAAGCTGAGTCTGAATGACATTGTTTGAGTTTTCCTGTTTTCCAGTGACCCAGAGGCTCAAGGATGATGAATAAAACAGAGGTTATATATGAGTCATGCGTTATGATTTAGTGTGGTATGGTTTAATTCCCATGATATTTTTAGCAACACTTACTCCAATGGACATGTAGCATACACTAATATTCCTAAGAGTATTTTAGTGCAGGTCACTGATAATTACATGTTTGATATACAGTACTGTGCAAAAGTCTTAGGCACCCTATTTTTTTCATGCAAACTTTGCTATATCCATCCGTCCATTCTCCATAACTGCTTATCCTGTTCAGGGTCGCAGGCAAGCTGGAGCTTATCCCAACTGACTATTGGTGAGAGGCAGGGTACACCCTGGACAAGTCGCCAGGTCATCGCAGGGCTGATACATAGAGACAAACAACCATTCACACTCACACCTACGGTCAATTTAGAGCCACCAATTAGCCTAACCTGCATGTCTTTGGACTGTGGGGGAAACCGGAGCACCCAGAGGAAACCCATGCAAACACAGGGAGAACATGCAAACTCCACACAGAAAGGCCCCCATTGGCCGCTGGGCTCGAACCCAGAACCTTCTTGCTATGAGGCGACAGTGCTAACCTCTACACCACTGTGCCACCAAACTTTGTTATAGATTTCTATTTTATGACTTTTACATTATCAAGTCAGTACAAAAACATTTTAGAGTTACAAATGTTTGTTCTGCAGCACAAAATTAAATGTTAATTAAATATTTCATTTATTATGCCGGCGGCACGGTGGTGTAGTGGTTAGTGCTGTCGCCTCACAGCAAGAAGGTCCGGGTTCGAGCCCCGTGGCCGGCGAGGGCCTTTCTGTGCGGAGTTTGCATGTTCTCCCCGTGTCCGCGTGGGTTTCCTCCGGGTGCTCCGGTTTCCCCCACAGTCCAAAGACATGCAGGTTAGGTTAACTGGTGACTCTAAATTGACCGTAGGTGTGAGTGTGAATGGTTGTCTGTGTCTATGTGTCAGCCCTGTGATGACCTGGCGACTTGTCCAGGGTGTACCCCGCCTTTCGCCCGTAGTCAGCTGGGATAGGCTCCAGCTTGCCTGCGACCCTGTAGGACAGGATAAAGCGGCTAGAGATGATGAGATGAGATGAGCTTTATTATGCCTTACTGCAGGGGCGGCACGGTGGTGTAGTGGTTAGCGCTGTCGCCTCACAGCAAGAAGGTCCGGGTTCGAGCCCCGTGGCCGGTGAGGGCCTTTCTGTGCGGAGTTTGCATGTTCTCCCCGTGTCCGTGTGGGTTTCCTCCGGGTGCTCCAGTTTCCCCCACAGTCCAAAGACATGCAGGTTAGGTTAACTGGTGACTCTAAATTGACCGTGAATGGTTGTCTGGGTCTATGTGTCAGCCCTGTGATGACCTGGCGACTTGTCCAGGGTGTACCCTGCCTTTTGCCCATAGTCAGCTGGGATAGGCTCCAGCTTGCCTGCGACCCTGTAGAACAGGATAAAGCGGCTAGAGATAATGAGATGAGATGAATGAGATGAGATGCCTTACTGCTGTTTATAGTATTTTTTTCAATGTTGTAGCCATTTTTGGTCTACAGCATTTCTTTACATGTGCCAAAGACTTTTGCACAGTACTGTATATGGCACTATTTTATAACCAAAAATTTCTTTTCATTGTCATATCATATTATCATGGTGTCAGCAGGCTTGTAGTACTCGAATCCAGGACTCGGACTGGAGTCCGACTCGTGCTATAACTTTAAGGACTCGTGACTTGACTTGGACTTGAGCACTGATGACTTGCACTTGGACTTGGACTCGTGCATTAACTGCATTCGGACTTGTAAATTGGAGACAAGGACTCGGACTTTTTCTTTATTTTTTGTAAAATGCCATAATTTTGTATAAGATATTTATATCTACATTAATTCTTGTACTAATTTTGTGCAAGAGTGTCACACCTGCACACCTTGGCACGTGCATCAGATACACTCTCGGGCATTCTCCAGACATTGCACGCGCCAAGCGGACTCTCTTTCGCACACTGTAAATGACTCACACCTGCACAGGATTAAAGCGCATTCAACGTGCCTATATAAAAACCATGAAAACACATTTACTTTGCGAAGTATTGAGTTGCGTTGCTGACACATTACCGAGCTTTATTTCCTTGTTGGATTTCCTGATCCCTGATTTCGTGTTTCTTGTCTTTGATTCTGCCGAGTCTCCGATAGCCTGTTTGTGTCTCGCTCGACTTATTGCCTGTTTCACTCTTTTACAATTTTGCCTGCCGTTCTGGATTGTTTACCTGTCTTTGCTTGTATTAATAAACACACCTTCCCAATCACATCCATCTCCCAACCATCTCTGACAGAATACTTCACACTCCCTGATAAAGAGAAGCACATTCACCTGTTCATACGTCATGTTCAGGAACAAACTATTGTTAATGGCGCTAAAATAGCTACTGTCAAATGGTGCGGTTGGAGTCTTGTTTTCGGACTGGACTCAGACTCGATTCGTATTAATAATGGCCTCTACTCAAATTTTTTTTAATGACTTGGACTTGACTCGGACTTGACCACTGGGTACTTGAGACTGGACTCGGACTCGAGGTTTAGTGACTCGACTACAACACTGGATGTCAGGAAGGATATCATATTTTTTCGTTGTACATTTGTGCAGTGACAATAAAGGCATTCTATTCTATTCTATTCTATTCTATTCTATATGTTAAGGAAATATGTCAGAGTGCCAGAGTTTTATTTTGGTTCAATTCAAATTGTATTTCTTTTGACTGGTACTGTAAATGGTATTGAAATGATATTCAGTAAAAGCGCAGCGTGAATAAGCATCTTGAGATGAGCACAGGACAGTATTTGTGATTACAGCAGCAGTTCACTGGTACAAGTCTATAGTCTCCAGCTGAGAATATGCACTGAAACAAGAATTGGATATAAACAAACTGTTTTCTGGGAGTACAGATCTTTAGTGTATCCATGTGAAAGACCATCCACAAGACTCCAAGCATCCAAGCGAGATTTCAATAAAAAAACTAACTAAAATGGTTATTTCACATTTGTTTTTCTGGCCTTTGTCCTTTTAATATCCTGCTGCAGTCCTCTTACTGTATGTAACTGTAGTTAGGATTTGTGTGTGTGTGTGTGTGTGTGTGTGTGTGTGTGTGTGTGTGTGTGTGTGTGTGTGTGTGTGTGTGTGTGCATACAGAGATAGAACAGCTGATACAGAGGAGTGAGTATTTGCAGTAGGAAGCCATTTGGGAAAGCATGGATGCTGTGTCAATACAGACTCTGGTTGCTTTGAGACAGGGTGGGTGTTTCTGGATAATAAAGGAGGAAAGGGGATTTGGCCTCCATAACTTTCCTTAGACTGTCGCCCATTGTCCTCTGACTTTTTTTTTTTAATTGAAATTATCTCTCACTGTTGTTATGACGTGATGATGGCTGATCTTTTTTCTATTTTTTTTTTCCGCAGACAAACCTGCATCAGCCTGTTTATGCTCAAAGCCTCTGTCTATAGAGTGAGGTCACAACATCATAAATATAAAATAATTACATATCTAAGTGATTATATTAATTTGCTTGTAATATAATTCAAAGCATTTCAAAGTTTCAAAGCGAGAAATGTTTGCGGTTTTCTTTCACGGTAGTTGAAATGCGCGTGCGCAAAATGTTTCCGTGGTTACCGAATAACTTCCTTCTGAGAATATATGGCGGATGAAACAACATGTGTGTGCTTCTCGTTGTCAATGTACAGTCTGTATTTCTGGTGGTCATTTATTCAGTCGAATCGTATAAAACGCGCGAGGCAGTTGAGAAAGAAACAAACAAATCTCCGTTCTTCACTATTTTATTCAGCGAAGACATCGATTGAGGTGTGTGACTTTGCGCATGCGCATTATATTTGTATCGATACAGAACCGCTTCATCTGTCCACACTACGCGAAGCGCTACAGTACCGATACTGTACCGGTACGAAACCCATACTTTTGTGGGTTTCGTACCGATACAGTTATACCGCTACAGTACCGGTATAGTTGCTAGTGTGGACAGGTGTTGCGGTATGAAAGTAGTTTCGTATCGGTACAAAATCCCTAGTGTGGACAGGGTAAAAGGGTCACAGGTGAGCTGGTCTCCAATCTACTGCTGGACTAACACAGAGAGATTCACGCGTTTGGGCAATTTAGAGTAGCCAGTTGACCTAATCTGCATGTCTTTGGACTGTGGGAGGAAACCAGAGCACCTGGAGGAAACCTACGCAGGTACGAGAAGAAGAACATGGAAACTCTACACAGAAAGGCCTCAGTCGACTGCGAGATTTGAACCCAGAACTTGCTTGCTGTGAGACGACAGTGCGAACCACTGCACCATCATGCAGTTTATCTACAATTTAAAAATTAGCAAAGTCACGTATGTATTGTTGCTGGGTTTTTTTTCTTTTTTCCATGCAGGCTGTTAGTAACACAATGATGACAAGTGTAGAAGTGTGCAAGATGTATACAATGTTTTTTTTTTTAATATCAGTGTTATAAATGGAAATGTGATTATCACATTTGCATGAGGGCATTAAACTCATTCATTTGGCTGATACAGCGTTTAATTCCGTGCTGCTATAAGAAGTAGACACAGTACATATACAGTAGATACAGGTAGATAAATACACTGACCAAAACTTCCAATGCAACACTTAGGTTTATTAAGATACATGCCATTTTCTCATGATAGCTTTAACAATACACAATAAATATCATGGTTTAACTCAAATACACCATTTTAGAGTCATGAATGAAAAACAAATTAGTTCTGGTTTGAAATTCATAACGTCAAATCAAAGTGTGATTCTGGATCATCAAAGTCAGTATCTTGTATGGCCATCTCTGGTGTCACATGCAGCCTGAATTCTCTGATGCCTTGAGTCAATCAGTTGCCAGATTTCAGCCTGTGTGATGCGTTCCCATTCGTCACGAAGTGCCTGATGCAACTGTAGGATTGTAAAGGGTTCTGGAGCATGCCTTCTCACTTGACGATCCAGAATATCCCATAGGTGCTCTATAGGGTTTAAATCTGGAGAAAATGTGGGCCAATCAAGACACTGAACATTGTTCTGCCTCAGGTATTCCTGACAGACTCTGGTGACATGTGGTCTTGTGTTATCCTGTTGCAGCATTAGGCAGTAGCGAGTCACCAGTGGAACTGCGACAGGGGCCAAAATATCATCACGGTAATGGTCCGCATTGAGCTTTCCATCAAAACCTTAAGGTCTTGTGTCTGCTGCTTATTCCAGCCCACACCATGACAGTTGGTCCACCCCAGTGGTCACACTCCAGGACATTTGCATCAGCATAACATTCCTGTCGCCTACGCCATGCACTCTGCCATCAGCAATACTCAACTTGAACCTTGATTGGTCAGAAAACAGGACCCTGTTCCACCTGAGTGGATTCCAGCCCAAATGTGCCCCTGCCCATTCCAGACGGATACGGCGACGAGCAGGAGTCAACACCAGATCACAACTGGGACGTCGGTTGTGCAACTGGGCTTCATGCAAGTGATTGCATACTGTTTGGTCACTGATCCTGTTCTAGTGACAACCTCTGGTCTGTGCAGCGGTGATTGTAGCTGGCAGGAAGCGATTGTGAAGGTGCTGGAGACGAATATGGCAGTCCTGCTGAGGGGTGGTGACACATGGTCTGGGAACACATGGTCAGTTGTTAGTGCTTTCTGTGTCATTATACTAGCTCCAGAGACGTGAAATGGTTGACAGATTGATGCCCAGAGCCCTTGCAACCTGTCTTTTGCTCCTTTTCCACCAAAGCAGTTCCAGGGCTGGTTCGGGGCCAGTGCTTAGTTTGGAACCGGGTTTTCTGTTTCCACTGACAAAGAACTGGCTCTGGGGCCAGAAAAACCAGTTCCAGGCTAGCACCAACTCTCTGCTGGGCCAGAGGAAAGAACCACTTACGTCAGCGGGGGGGCAGAGTTGTTAAGACCAAAATAATAACAAGACCGCGAAAGATCGCCATTTTTAAGCGACGAGAAGCCGCAGCTGTACAAACGTGAAGTCATCCATTATTATTATTGTTGTTGTTGTTGTTGCTGCTGCTTCCGTGTTGTTTTTGCTTCGATATTCGCGCCAAGGTTTATGCAAACGTAGCGACGTAACTGATGTATACAGCGACGTAATGACATATATAGCGACGTAATGACGTAGCTCCGCGAGCTATGGAAAAGCAAACTGGTTCTCAGCTGGCTCGCAAGTTGAACGAGTTGTGAACCAGCACCAGCACTGGCTCTGAACCAGCCCTGGAACTGATTTGGTGGAAAAGGGGTATTTGTGACATTCCGCCAACAAGCATACCAATGGCTCTTTCTCGCTGATTTTGACGTAGTCATGCCATGGTCCAGTACAATGACAATGAGTATTTAAATTGCCCATTACTATGGCTATTTACTGACCAAATTTAAGAAGGATTGGTCAATGAGTTCTATTCAACCTGAGTGGAGTTGCAAACTTCTAAACAATGTGCATTCAAGTGGAACAAACTGCCCATACAACAAAATAAAAACAATCTCATGAGCTTTTAAAAGGATAGTTCGGGATTTTTGACATAAATCTGTATGGCATCCCCATCAATAGTGTCGTGCAAACACACTGACTTACCCCTGACAGCATCCTGTGAGTCCAGTTCTTGTCCAGTTTTGGTCCAGACGAAAGTAGTCCGGCAAGTTTGTTGGGGTCACGAAAGTAAAACGTTTTTCGTCTCAAAACAGTATGTGTTCAAAAGAGTGATATATTTGCATCACAAAACCATTGCCAAATAAAAAGTCAGATGTCGAAATCGCTTGGCACTATTTTCTCTCCCTTCTTATCACTGCGCGCTGCCGCCAGGTGACCGCCACGGCTGTTTCATTCATTGTTTTAGTGATGGGAATTTCGGCTCTTTTTCGGGAGCCGGCTCTTTTGGCTCTTCTTACTATAAGGAGCCGGCTCTTTCGGCTCCCAAACGGCTCCTGAGATTTTATTTTTGATTTAATTGCTGCAATTAACTAGTTAATTAATTACATTATTATTTATATTTTATCAATAGGATGTTTTCCATTTTATTTTTTAGTTTTTGTAGCCATTGTAAAGCTTTGTAAAGTATAGCAGTGTAACAATGTTCTAGCTATAGAAATAAAACTTACTTACCAATTAATAAATTATTTTCTCACAAACATAATGCAAAACTGTGTTATATTACCAATATAAAATACACAGAAGACATCAACTGTTTATCCTTTATGGCTTTATTTCACACTCGACCTTGAACAAAATGCCACAAAATAAATTATGAAGTATAAATCAGGCCTAAGAAACTATGAAGCAAAGTTGAAAATTATTTTAACAAACACAGAACAATGTGCAACAAAATATGTGGCACCTTGAGCGCATGTAAAAAGAGAAAAAAGTGCCGCACTCTGCTCCACCAGTAATGAGAAGCCGCTGGAACAGCAAATATGTTCCTGTTATAATGACTGCTGTCTCGTTGTATACCGCAGATTAATCTGGCCATGCCAAGGCGGTTGCCGACTGAACCTGTCAATTTATGAGCGACAATTTATATCATGAGCTTTAGGAATTCACGGCAACAAAACAATGATCATGGTTGTCAAATAGACAATCATCCTTCAGCTGAGCTGAACTCTGTCTCTCTCTCTCTCTCTCTCTCTCTCTGAGGCACCTAAGGACAAAAAACTGATTCGGTTCCCCAACTCGGCTCCCACCGAAGAGCCTGCTCCCGTCGTTCACTTCAAAGAGCCGGCTCTTTGAACCGGATCATTCGCGACCGACACATCACTACATTGTTTACTGCTAGCAAAATTAGCGACAACATGTCTGACTACGACGGTGAAATGTGTGCGGAGATTCAGCCACATCTTTGTTGCTACAGCCTGGATAGTCGCAAGTGCGCACCATTTTCACAAATATATTATTGTATAGGTTATAGAAGGTGATAAATTTGTCGCTGTTCTTGCTCTCAAATTAGCTTGTTAGCGCCGCTGATCTGAACTCCTAATCACTGCCAAACAATGGGAAAGGTGTTGATTCCTGCGCAGATGTCAACATGACAGCGCGCAGTGATACCGAGGGAGAGAAAATAGTGCCAAGCGATTTCGAGGTCTGACTTTTTATTTGGCAACGGTTTTGTGATGCAAATATATCACTCTTTTGAACACATACTGTTTTGAGACGAAAAACGTTTTACTTTCGTGACCCCAACAAACTTGCCGGACTACTTTCGTCTGGACCAAAACTGGACAAGAACTGGACTCACAGGATGCTGTCAGGGGTAAGTCAGTGTGTTTGCACGACACTATTGATGGGGATGCCATACAGATTCATGTCAAAAATTCCGAACTATCCCTTTAAAGTGTAGTTTAGGTATCATTGCTCAAAACCACAATCTTATTTTGCGTACACAAAATATTTCAAAATTTGAAGTGCTGTGTTGGAAGTTTTGGTCAGTGTACATCTCCCAAAAGAAGATGATTGAGAGATACTTTATAGAAAACTTCACAATACTTGATGAAAAGCTGGCTTGTTAGTAAAGACAAACCATTGTCTTCCAAAATAGGTTAAATAAAACACAGCCACAGCAATCTCAAACAGCTGAGCCATAATGGAGAATGATGTCACTTCTCCTTTCTTTAATTTAAAGACAAAGCAGTTTACTTTAAAAAATATTTGTCAGCTCAAAAGATCTTGATATAATCTTTAAATTAATCCTTGAGTATTATTATTATTATTACAAAATATTTGTGCAGTGCTTATGGATGTATTCTGAAGGCACCTTCAAATAAAGTGTTATCCCAAAAATGTAACCAGTGCCTTCACAAGGAATGAAAACTTTTTTATTATTTTTTTAAAATCTTGTTGATCGTTGTAGTGTGTGTGTGTGTGTGTGTGTGTGTGTGTGTGTGTGTGTGTATAATGTGGTTTGTAATAACTGTGGGACTTAGTGAGAAAGTTTGTATTAAATTCCCATTTCCACCCATTGTAGTGAGAGCTGGCAGGTTTCCACACGCACCAACACACTCCTTGGGCTGCTTACAATATTATAGAGAAAGATTAAGAGCTTGAGATACTATGTCAGACTCCAGGGTCACCGCTGCTGCTGAGGAAGCCCATCATGGGACCCCAGGAATCTGTGGGTGCTCTCATTGCCCCCAAAGAGTTTACAGGAAATCCTCCAATAATAACAGTGAAAAAAATAAACTGTTCCTGTAAACTTGTTTCAAGGCTCTCAAGAAAATCTGTCATCTTCTCATGCCATATTGAAGATTGTTTACATGCATGGTACAGACTTGAATGGCACTTGGTGAAAGCTCACACAAGTCCAGGCTTCACTATACGTTTCCCACCGGAACAAATCTGTCAGTTTACTGCAACTGGCCCAGATGATTTTCCCACCCAAACATCTGTGGAATAATAAACGCAGGAGTGGGCAGGAAAACAAGATGTCTTTCAGTTTCTACTTACTCAAATGTTTACAGATTGCCAGAGATGGGAGGATCTCTGACAGACAGGAGACAGAGAGGAACAAAGAGGAAAATCCCCCGATATTTGAGGAAACAGGGTGAAGTTCTGGAGAGAGAAAGTCAGAAAGAGTACAGCAAATAGGCAAAAACCAAACTGTCAAACCTTGTGAAGAGAATGATTATGTGGAATTGATGTCATCTTATTCCTGCAGATGTCCTCTTTTTGAGGCTTAAAATATCATCCAGGCCAGGATTTGTAGTTCTAAACTTTTACTTATTACTAAGGCCTAGTCTACATTCTTCTTCTTCTTCTTCTTCTAGCTGTTCCAGTTAGGGATCACCACAGTGGATGATGCCTCTCCATCTCCTCCTGTCCTCCGTATCTTTTTCTGTAGCACCAACCGTCCTCATGTCCTCCTTCACCACATCCATAAATCACATCTTTGGTCTTCCTCTTTTCCTTCTACCTGGCAACTCCATCTCCAGCATTCTTTTCCCAATATACCCTGGATCTCTCCTCTGTACGCGTCCAAACCATCTCAATCTCGCCCCCTCACTTTGTCTCCAAGCCGTCCTACATGTCCTGTCCATCTAATATTCTCGTTTCTGATCCTGTCCAACTTTGTCACTCCCAATGCAAATCTCAGCATGTTCTACTCTGCTACCTCCAGTTCAGTACCACTGTCTCCAAACCATACAACATCACTGTTCTTACTACTGTCCTGTACACTTTCCCGTTCACTCGTGTTGGTACCCTTCTGTCACAAATCACTCCTGACATCCTCCTCTCCTCCATCCATTCCAACCTGGTTGCACTCTCCTTCACTTCTCTTCCTTCCTTCCTTAGTTACTTATGGTCCCTGTCATATTATGACGATGGGGGACCCTTGGACGCCCTCAGTCGTTAACGCTCGCGTCTTTCGGCTGCCTTCGCCTGGAAGCAGGCTTCGCAGAGCTCCTTTCCCAATGAGAGAGCAGCCCGCCAGGCGCTGCAGTTCAGCGCAATCTGGTACCAGTTGGCATTTATGCCGAAGAGCCGCAGATCCTCCTTGGCATAGTCTTTCCAATGCTTACGTGGATGACCCTTATTGAGCTTGCCCTGCTTAAGTTCACTGAATAGCAGTTGCTTTGGTGCTCTAGAGTCATCCATTTGTGCCACATGGCCGAGCCAGCATAGTCTGTTGTTTCAAAGCATGGTCTTGATGGTAGTAGAATCGGTGGGGTGGAGGACATCAGCATTGGTTTTACGCTGCCACCACTTGATGTTCATTATCTGTCAGAGCGATCTCTGGTGGAAAACTTCCAGACAGCGGATGTGGTAGACTAAGGTCGGCCACGTTTTGGAACCATAGAGGAGAGGTGGTATCACCTTGTAAACAGTCAACTTAGTTGACAGACTAAGGCCTCTCCTGTTCCAGCACCTAGTATGCAAAGCACTGAAAGCTGCTGTGGCATGAGAGACTCAACGTTGGATCTCAGGGTTGAGAGTTGCATCATCTGACATGTTGCCACCAAGGTATATAAATGTGTGCACGCTTTAGTGGATGGTCATCGATCCACTCTCCTTCACTTCTCTTCCACGCTCATCATTACTTTGTACAGTTGACCCCAGATATTTGAACTCATCTGCTTTAACCACCTCTATTCCTTGTAGCCGTACCATTCCACTGTCCTCACCCTCATTCATGCACATCCACGAAAGCGTCTTGCTTCTACTGACTTTCATTCCCCTTCTCTCTAGTGCATACCTCCATGTCTCCAAGTTTTCTTCCACTTGCTCCCTGTTCTCACGACAGATGTTTGCAATATCATCTGCAAACATCATTGTCTATGGGATCTCTTGCCTGATGTCATCTGTCAACCTGTCCATTATCATTGCAAACAGGAACTGGCTTAGGGCTGAGCCCTGGTGCAATCCAACATCCACCTTAAATGCCTCCATCATTCCCACTGCACAACTCACTGCTGTCACACTGTCCTCATACATATCCTGCACTAATCTCACATACTTCCCTGCCACTCCTGATTTCCTCATACAGTACCACAACTCCTCTCTCGGCACCCTGCCATATGCCTTCTCTAAATACACAAACACACAATGCAGCTCCTTCTGGCCTTCTCTATACTTTTCCATCAACATTCTCAAAGCAAATATTGCAAATGTAGTATTCTTTCCTGGCATGAAACCACATTGCTGCTCACATATGTCCTCCTCTCCTCTTTGCCTAGCTTCCACTATTCTTTCCCATAACTTCATGCCATGGCTGGTTAACTTTATACCTCTATAGTTACTACAGCACTGGACATCATCCTTGTCCTTGAATAAAGCCTCGTCAATGCTAACACCAGAAAATCTGAAAATGCATCTTTTCATAATTGTTTTGCCTTTCCACCCACACTAAAATGGTATTTTCTTTCAGCAAGAACACATCTTTTGAATCTGCTCTTCAAAGTGGATATATCAAGGTTAAGACCATGTTGATCACTGATCTCCAAAACTACAGGAGACTCTGGGTTCTAGATATACTGTATGATCTCTGTAATTCCAAGATGGAGGAACATTTTGCAATGCAGTTTTCTGTATTAGGATGAGGATTTAATTTCATGTTTGGCTGCTTTGTATAGTTTAGGAATGATACGCATTTTATGTTCATTTTGTGAAAACAAATTAAATTGTTCAACTTCAGGAACAAGAAACTTTTAGGAAATGAATTGGAAATGCTAGTGTAGCCAAAATGCACAAAAAGTGTTTTTAAATTTGTCATTGTAGACTGTGAAACTAAACTCAGTTGATGAATAATCTATCTATCTATCTATCTATCTATCTATCTATCTATCTATCTATCTATCTATCTATCTATCTATCTATCTATCTATCTATCTATCTATAGTTTATTTAATGCACTATTAATGGAAGCTTTAGACTTGGAGCAAGCAGCATCGCTTGGTATAGATGTTGCTCAGAAAAAAAAAGGAATTTGTTCAAGGTTCATGAGCTTTATTATCAATACATCCAGATACA
Organism: Neoarius graeffei; assembly: GCF_027579695.1. Lineage (NCBI taxonomy): Eukaryota > Metazoa > Chordata > Actinopteri > Siluriformes > Ariidae > Neoarius > Neoarius graeffei. The sequence goes on from NC_083572.1 coordinate 91,300,368, forward strand.
AGTATACAGTGCACTGAAATATTGTTTCTCTCAGGCTCCCCATGGTTACATAAATAACTCTATCAATTGCTATCTAAGTAAACATCTAGCTATCTAAGTACAATCTGCTTCTTCCAGCTGCTCCCATTAGGGGTCACCACAGCAGATCATCATGATCCACATATTTGATTTGGCATAGGTTTGTAACAGCAGATGCCCTTCTTGATGCAACCCTGTCCAACCTATCCAGCCTTGGGACTGGTGCTAAATATGCACTGGCTTGTGCAACCCCAGTGGCTGGGTAGTTTTACTCTTTGAACTGTGGAGGAAACCTGGAGCACCCGGAGGAAACCCACACAGACACGGAGAGAACATGCAAACTCCACACAGAGAAGCCCCCGCCTGCCATGTGGTTCAAACCCGGAACCTTCTTGCTGTGAGGCAACAGTGCTAACTACTACACCACTGTGCCATCCTATAACTATCTAGCTATCTAAATACAATAAACAACATACAAGACAAGACATGGGACAAATGTAGGTGCAAAGCGGCATTGTACATTTGTGTGCAAATCTTCATTTTAGTGAAAAAGTACAAGAGACTGCAGTTCAGTTTGAAGAGTTCAAGTTTAACCAGGATATCAACAACAAGACAAGACAGGTGCAAAATGAGCATTGTGCATGTTGTACAAATGGGCAGTTTAGTGCAAATGGAAACTGTATTTTCTCAAACATTCCTCAAACTGTAGTTGTTTAAGGAATGTTTGACCATAAGGAGGATGGATGAAACATCACTGAACAATAAATATGCACAATGTGAGGTTAAAGCTGCAAAAATGCCAGATTACTAAAAACTATAAATCCCACTGTTTTTGGACTGGATTCAAGTGGTTTGCTTAAAAAACAAACAAACAAGATTTTAAAAATTATTAAACATAATATTAATTAGATGTGAAGTATGTGCTGTGTTGATCCCCTTTCTGTAATCTTTTTTTTTACCTTAAAAAAAAGACAGAACAAAGCAAAACTACATGGAATGACCACTTCAACATTTTTGAAACATATCCTAAAACAAAACAAAACAAAACAGAGTATTGGTGTTGGATTCTAGTTCATTTCAAGGGCCATCAAATAATGAGACTGATTTGTACTTGCCACATTAGATTCTTAAATATACAATATGAGTCACTCCTACACATTCATAGGTTTTTCTGAATTTTGACTATTTTCTACATTGTAGAACAATACTGAAGACATCAAAACTATGAAAAAACATATGGAACATAATGGACTTATGTGTTGAACAAAAAAGTGTTAGATGTTTCATATTTTAGATTCTTCACAGTAGCCAGCATTTGCCTTGATGATGCTTTGCACACTATTGGCATTATCTTAACCAGCTTCATGAGGTAGTCACCTGGAACGCTTTTCAATTAACAGGTGCCTCGTCAAAAGTTAATTAGTGCAATTTCTTGCCTTCTTAATGTGCTTGAGGTCAAACAGTAAATAGTAAACAATACAAATACAGTAAATAGCCCTGTTCAACAACTGTAATAATCCATATTATGTCACAAACTGCTCAACTAAGTAAAGAGAAACAACATTCATCATTACTTTAAGACATGAAGTGTCTTTTAATTAATACAAATAAAGAAAAAACATTGAATTAGAAGACGTGTCCAAACTTTTGACTGGTAGATGTGAGCACTTTTTAGGAAGCACTTAACTTGAGCAATTGACTCGTGTATAGTACAACCCCAATTCTATAAATTTGGTACACTGTGTAAAACGTAAATTAAAAAAACAGAATATGGTGATTTGCAAATCTTGGGAACCCTATATTTCATTGAAAATAGCACAAAGACAACATATCAAATGTTGAAACTGAGAAATGTTGTTGTTTTTTGAAAAATATATGCTCATTTTGAATTTGTTGTCAGCAACAAGTTTCAAAAAAGTTGGGACGGGGCAACAAAAGACTGAAAAAGTTGTGTAATGCAAAAAAACCCCCACCTAATTTGGTTAATTGGCAACAGGTCAGTAACATGACTGGGTATAAAAAGAGAATCCCAGTGAGGTGAAGTCTGTCAGAAGTAAAGATTGGGAGGGATTCACCACTCTGTGAAAGATAGTGCAACAATTTAAGAAAAACGTTCCTCAATGTAAAATTGCAAATAATTTGGGGCTCACATCATCTGTGGTGTATAATATCATTTAAAGATTCAGAGAATCTGGAGAAATCTCTGTATGCAAGAGACAAGGCTGAAAACTGACATTGGATGCCTGTGATCTTCAGGCCCTCAGGCAACACTGCGTTAAAAGCAGACACGTGTCTGTAGTGGAAATCACTGTATGGGCTCAGGAGCACTTCAGAAAACCATCGTCTGTGAAAACAGTTTGTTACTGTGGAAAATTGTTGCGAGGTCTGACGACTCAAAAGTAGAAATTCTTTTTAGAAATCATGGACACCACATCCTCCAGGCTAAAGAGGTGAGGGACCATTAGGCTTGTTATCAGTGCACAGTTCAAAAGCCAGCATCTGTGATGGTATGAGGGTGCATTAGTGCACATGACATGGGCAGCTTGTACATCTGGGAAGGCATCATTAATGCTGAATGATATATACACGTTTCAGAACAATATACTGCCATCCAGACAAAATCTTTTTCAGGCCAAACCGCTTTCTGCATATATTAAAACTGCATGGCTCCATAGTAAAAGAGTCTGGGTGTTAAATTGGCCTGCCTGCAGTCCAGACCTGTCTCCCATTTAAAACATTTGGTGCATTATGAAGCACAAAATATGACAAAGGAGACCCGGATTGTTGAGCAATAGAAACTGTATATCAGGCAAGAATGGGACAACATTTCTCTTTCAAAACTACAGCAATTGGTCTCCTCAGTTCCAAACATTTACAGAATGCTGTTAAAAGTAGAGATGATGCAACACAGTGGTAAACATGCCCCTGTCCCAACTTTTTTGAAATGTGTTGCTGATATCAAATTCAAAATGAGAATATATATATATATATATATATATATATATATATATATATATATATATATATACTACCATTCAAAAGTTTGGGGTCACCCAGACAATTTTGTGTTTTCCATGAAAAGTCACACTTTTATTTCCCACCATAAGTTGTAAAATGAATAGAAAATATAGTCGAGACATTTTTCTGGCCATTTTGAGCATTTAATCGACCCCACAAATGTGATGCTCCAGAAACTCAATCTGCTCAAAGGAAGGTCAGTTTTATAGCTTCTCTAAAGAGCTAAACTGTTTTCAGCTGTGCTAACATGATTGCACAAGGGTTTTCTAATCATCCATTAGCCTTCTGAGGCAATGAGCAAACACATTGTACCATTAGAACACTGGAGTGAGAGTTGCTGGAAATGGGCCTCTATACACCTATGGAGATATTGCACCAAAAACCAGACATTTGCAGCTAGAATAGTCATTTACCACATTAGCAATGTATAGAGTGGATTTCTGATTAGTTTAAAGTGATCTTCATTGAAAAGAACAGTGCTTTTCTTTCAAAAATAAGGACATTTCAAAGTGGCCCCAAACTTTTGAACGGTGGTGTGTGTGTGTATATATATATATATATATATATATATATATATATATATATATATATATATATATATATATATATATAACAATAAAAATGATCAGTTTCAACATTTGATATGTTGTCTTTGTACTATTTTCAATGAAATATAAGGTTTCCAAGATTTACAAATCATCACATTATGCTTTTAATTTATGTTTTACACAGTGTCCCAAATTTATGGAACTGAGGTTGTACAGTGGTGCTTGAAAGTTTGTGAACCCTTTAGAATTTTCTATATTTCTGCATAAATATGACCTAAAACATCATCAGATTTTCACACAAGTCCTAAAAGTAGATAAAGAGAACCCAGTTAAACAAATGAGACAAAAATATTATACTTGGTCATTTATTTATTGAGGAAAATGATCCAATATTACATATCTGTGAGTGGCAAATGTATGTGAACCTCTAGGATTAGCAGTTAATTTGAAGGTGAAATTAGAGTCAGGTGTTTTCAATCAATGGGATGACAATCAGGTGTGAGTGGGCACCCTGTTTTATTTAAAGAACAGGGATCTATCAAAGTCTGATCTTCACAACACATGTTTGTGGAAGTGTATCATGGCACGAACAAAGGAGATTTCTGAGGACCTCAGAAAAAGTGTTGTTGATGCTCATCAGGATGGAAAAGGTTACAAAACCATCTCTAAAGAGTTTGGACTCCACCAATCCATAGTCAGACAGATTGTGTACAAATGGAGGAAATTCAAGACCATTGTTACCCTCCCCAGAAGTGGTCAACCAACAAAGATCACTCCAAGAGCAAGGCGTGTAATAGACCGCAAGGTCACAAAGGACCCCAGGGTAACTTCTAAGCAACTGAAGACCTCTCTCACATTGGTTAATGTTAATGTTCATGAGTCCACCATCAGGAGAACACTGAACAACAATGGTGTGCATGGCAAGGTTGCAAGGAGAAAGCCACTGCTCTCCAAAAAGAACATTGCTGCTCATCTGCAGTTTGCTAAAGATCACGTGGACAAGCCAGAAGGCTATTGGAAAAATGTTTTGTGGACGGATGAGACCAAAATAGAAATTTTTGGTTTAAATGAGAAGCGTTATGTTTGGAGAAAGGAAAACACTGCATTCCAGCATAAGAAACTTATCCCATCTGTGAAACATGGTGGTGGTAGTATCATGGTTTGGGCCTGTTTTGCTGCATCTGGGCCAGGATGGCTTGCCATCATTGATGGAACAATAAATTCTGAATTATACCAGTGAATTCTAAAGGAAAATGTCAGGACATCTGTCCATGAACTGAATCTCAAGAGAAGGTGGGTCATGCAGCAAGACAACGACCCTAAGCACATAAGTCGTTCTACCAAAGAATGGTTAAAGAAGAATAAAGTTAAAGTTAAAGTTAAAGAATAAAGCCCCGGGGAAGACCCAGGACACGCTGGAGGGACTATGTCTCTCGGCTGGCCTGGGAACGCCTCGGTGTTCTTCCCGAGGAGCTGGCCGAGGTGTCTGGGGAAAGGGAAGTTTGGGCTTCCCTGCTTAGACTGCTGCCTCCGCGACCCGGTCCCGGATAAAGCGGAAGAAGACGAGACGAATAAAGTTAATGTTTTGGAATGGCCAAGTCAAAGTCCTGACCTTAGTCCAATCAAAATGCTGTGGAAGGACCTGAAGCGAGCAGTTCATGTGAGGAAACCCACCAACATCCCAGAGTTGAAGCTGTTCTGTACGGAGGAATGGGCTAAAATTCCTCCAAACCGGTGTGCAGGACTGATCAACAGTTACTGGAAATGTTTAGTTGCAGTTATTGCTGCACAAGGGGGTCACACCAGATACGGAAAGCAAAGGTTCACATACTTTTGCCACTCACAGATATGTAATATTGGATCATTTTCCTCAATAAATAAATGACCAAGTATAATATTTTTGTCTCATTTGTTTAATTGGGTTCTCTTTATCTACTTTTAGGACTTGTGTGAAAATCTGATGATGTTTTAGGCCATATTTATGCAGAAATATAGAAAATTCTCAAGGGTTCACAAGCTTTCAAGCACCACTGTAAAAGTAAAGAAATACAATTTAAATGATACATCAACAACATAGACAGGATCTCTGATTGCCAATTTGTCCTTATTTGGCTGGTGCTTTTATCCAAATCATCTTATAATTAAGAAAGACTAGAACTGAGTCATTGTGAGTTAAGGGTTTTGCTCAAAGGCCCAACTGTACCAGTATGGTAGTGCTAGGACTTGAACTCATCCTTCTGATCAGAAGCCCAATGCCTTAACCACTGAGCCTCCAGTGCCATAATCAACTGTAAATCAAGAACCAAAGAGGTGAGAATGGCAGTTACCATTTTATCCTGTTTCCCCTCTCTAGATCCTGTAACATTCCCTCTTTACTCAGAACAGTGGTGTTCATTTCAGGGGTATTCTTTGCTGTACTACTGTATATTACCAATGAAATATATGTTGACATTTTAACAACTCTACAGTATATCTGTATTTACTCAAATAAGACTTTGACCTTTTGATCTCAAACCTTAGACACTATCCGGTTCAAACTGATGTGTGTCATTAAAGTAATGGATTTTGCTTTTACAGAAGATTATGTAAATTGAACAGTGGTTGACTTTCATTGTTAGTTCAGGGTATGGTGGTGGTAGTGAAGTGGAAATCCCTGTTCCGAGCACAGCATGGCATCTCAGCATGAGTGCTGCATGCTGCCAGGCATCTAGTGCTTTTCTGAAGAACGGAAATACTTTTTTTGAGAATTAATATCCATTATAGGAAATTTTCTGATCGTGATGCTGATGCAAGAGCCATGAAATCACACTGTTCTGCACATTTCCCACACTAAAAGATTCCACATGTTTCCAGAAGTGAACCATAAAATGCATCTACTAGAAGCATTATTACATCCCTGTAATGTTAGGAGACTATAGGAATAATTGTTTATAGCAATAAATTGTGAGTGTAGCAGGTAATTTTATTTAATTCTTTAAAACAAACCAAAATTACAGGAAGTGTAAATTCACTGGCTCTTTGCTTATAATACCAAATACTTGTAAACAAATTAATCTCCAACATTATCACATCACACATCACATTATCTCTAGCCGCTTTATCCTTCTACAGGGTCGCAGGCAAGCTGGAGCCTATCCCAGCTGACTACGGGCGAAAGGCGGGGTACACCCTGGACAAGTCGCCAGGTCATCACAGGGCTGACACATAGACACAGACAACCATTCACACTCACATTCACACCTACGGTCAATTTAGAGTCACCAGTTAACCTAACCTGCATGTCTTTGGACTGTGGGGGAAACCGGAGCACCCGGAGGAAACCCACGCGGACACGGGGAGAACATGCAAACTCCGCACAGAAAGGCCCTCGCCGGCCCCGGGGCTCGAACCCAGGACCTTCTTGCTGTGAGGCGACAGCGCTAACCACTACACCACCGTGCCGCCTCTCCAACATTATGTTTAACATTTTTCAATGTTCTAATTATTTGTATTTTTGTTAGCTGTTTTAAAAACCTTGGTCAACTTTGACAACCCCAAATCAATGTTGTGATGGTATTGGGTTGAAATCAAAATTAAAACTTAAAACAATGATTTGTAAATAAGCTTTAACCTGTACTGCATATAAAATTGTTGTCTTTTTTTAAATAAACACATTTCAATTTTGATTCTTGCAATATAATTCAAAAAAGTTGGGACGGTAAAGCATTTACCACTTTGTGATGTTGCCATTCCTTCTTACAACACTTAAAAGATGTTTAGGGACTGAAGACACCAAGTGATGAAGTGTTTCAGGTGTTATTTTGTCCCATTCTTCCTGCAAACAGGTCTGCAGATGTGCAACAGTACAAGGTCATCATTATCATCTCATCTCATTATCTCTAGCCGCTTTATCCTGTTCTACAGGGTTGCAGGCAAGCTGGAGCCTATCCCAGCTGACCACGGGCGAAAGGCGGGGTACACCCTGGACAAGTCGCCAGGTCATCACAGGGCTGACACATAGACACAGACAACCATTCACACTCACATTCACACCTACGGTCAATTTAGAGTCACCAGTTAACCTAACCTGCATGTCTTTGGACTGTGGGGGAAACCGGAGCACCCGGAGGAAACCCACGTGGACACGGGGAGAACATGCAAACTCCACACAGAAAGGCCCTCGCCGGCCACGGGGCTCGAACCCGGACCTTCTTGCTGTGAGGCGACAGCGCTAACCACTACACCACCGTGCCGCCCCGTCATTATCATATTTTTCATTTCAAAATTCGCCACACATTCTCTATTGGAGACAGAGGGGACAGGCACCCTCTTCTTCCACAGTCATGCCTTTGTAATGTGTGCAGAATGTGGCTTTGCATTGCCTTGTTAAAACTTTTCTGGAAAAGATATTGTCTTGAAGGCAGAGCATGTTGCTCCAAAATATTGAAAAAAGTACTTTTCTGCATAAATGCTGCCATCACAGAAGTGTAAGTTACCTTTGCCAAGGGCACTGATACAACCCCATACCATGACAGACCCTGGCTTTTGGACTTGTTGCTGGTAACAGTCTGGATAGTCCTTTTCCTCTTTGGTCTGGAGCAGACAGATTACATTTCTTACAAAAAAGACCTGGGATACTGATTTGTCTGACCAAAATACATGTTTCCACTGTGTGATGGTCCATCCCATATGTCTACGAGAAGCCAACGGCACCTCTGGAGACAGTTAACATAAGGCTTCCTTTTTGCACAGTTAAGTTTTAACTGGCATTTGTGGATGTAATTCTGTATTGTAGTGCTTGACAAAGGTTTGCCAAAGTAATCCTGAGCCCATGTGGCTATATCAGCTATAGATGAATGACAGTTCTTGATGCAGTGCCATCTGAGGGATCAGAGATAACAGGTGTTCAGCTTAGGCTTTGTGCCCTTTCCCTTTATGCACCAGATTCCTTGAATTGTTGATGATATTATGCACTGTAGAGAGTGAAATATCCAAATCCCTTCATACCTTTCTTTGAGGAACATTGTTTTTAAACATTTCAATAATTTTCTCAGACATTTGTTGACAAACTAGAGATCCTCACCCCATCGTTGCTGGTCAAAGACTTGGCCTTTCCTGGATACTGATTTTGTACCAAATCATGATTACAATCATCTGTTGACATCACCTGTTTCAAATTACATCATTATTTAACTGTTTTACCTCATTGCTCGTCCTAAATTGCCCCCATCCCAACTTTTTTGGAATGGGTTACAGGCCAGAAACGCAGGAATGGATGTATATTAACAACTGAAATAAAGTTAGCCAGATAAAACATGAAATATCTGGGTTTCATACTGTGCACAATGAAATACAAGTCAAAGTGAATTTAGAAATCACTGTTTTCTTTTTTTATTTGCATTTTCCCTACCGTCCAAACTGTTCTGATTTGGGGTTGTAAATCTCTTAAACAGCATCTGGCGCCAACAATAATTACAAACTCCTGTTAGATAATCATTCAGCTCTTAAAACAGTGGAAACATGGGCTGATTATTGCAAAAGTTCTTTGATTCCTTGGCCCAGCATTAGCGCTGGCACCACTGAGTGAGAGGACAACTATAGGAGAATTGAGAGGCTCAGGTCTCTAGTTAGACGATGCTTTATCTAAACTATTGACTAATCTATTGTAGAAAAATGATTTTGGGTATCCTGAGGCAATGGCAGAAAAGTGATTCCATACTGTCATTAAATAAAAAGAAACATGGCTCCATGTTGTCCTGAAAGTTATTTTATACAGGACGTGCAGGCTATATAAATGAACTTGTGTCAGGCGTACATGTCTGACCCAGTTTCCTCAATCAGTACCCCCCCACAGCTTTATTTATTTAATGCTGGAAAATGTATGGAAGTGTTAATCATAACATAACTGATGTGCTTTAGTGTTTTCAGCAGCTGCATAGGCTTTTATTAATCAAGCTGTTTATCAGGATTACATGATAGCTTTACTGGAAATCCTCTTTATTACAGATACTATATAAGGTACATACATAAGGTATAGTCATGCTTACATAAAGATAACTTACTTGGAATAGACTTGCTAATGTTAAGTAACCCTCAAGAAGACTAGAAGTATCTAACTGTGATTATACTGTACACTCTTCGGCCACTTTAACAGGAACTTGTTCTTGATTCTAAGATTCCTGTTCTTGGCTGCAGGAGTGGAACCCAATGTGGTCTTCTGCTGTTGCATGCTGGGATGCTTTTCTGCTCACCACAGTTGTAAAGAGTTGCTATGGGTTGCTATATCCTTCCTAGCAGCTCGAACCAATCTGGCCATTTTCCTCTGACCTCTCTTATCAACAAGACGTTTCCACCCACAGAAATGTCACTCGCTCGATGTTTTTTGTTTTTCGCACCATTCTGTGTAAACTCTAGAGACTGCTGTGTGTGAAAACCCCAGGAGATCAGCAGTTTCTGAAATACTCAAACCAGTCCATCTGGTTAGCACCAACATCCATGCCACAGTGAAAGAAAGTCACACTTTGAGATCACAATTTTTCCCATTCTGATGTTTGAAGTGAACATTAACTGAAGCTCTTGATTTGTATTTGCATGATTTGATGCATCATGCTGCTGTCAAGGGATCGGCTGATTAGATAACTGCATAAAACAGCAGGTGGATGGGTGTTCCTAATAATGTGGCCGGTGAGTGTATCTCATCTCATCTCATCTCATCTCATCTCATCTCATCTCATTATCTCTAGCCGCTTTATCCTGTTCTACAGGGTCGCAGGCAAGCTGGAGCCCATCCCAGCCAACTACGGGCGAAAGGCGGGGTACACCCTGGACAAGTCGCCAGGTCATCACAGGGCTGACACATAGACACAGACAACCATTCACACTCACATTCACACCTACGGTCAATTTAGAGTCACCAGTTAACCTAACCTGCATGTCTTTGGACTGTGGGGGAAACCGGAGCACCCAGAGGAAACCTACGCAGACACGGGGAGAACATGCAAACTCCACACAGAAAGGCCCTCGCCGGCCCCGGGGCTCGAACCCAGGACCTTCTTGCTGTGAGGCGACAGCGCTAACCACGGTGAGTGTATGTATTTAAATATCAGAAGGTTTTGCGCATTAAAAAAAGGAAAGAGGAACATGTCAGGATCTTTTCTTTTTGTATTATGTTTTACATATGATTAGAAGACCTCTTAGAAACTGAAATGTTTGGTTTGAGATTCATTTTCAATTGGGTGGCACGGTGGTGTAGTGGTTAGCATTGTTGCCTCACAGCAAGAAGGTTCTGGGTTTGAGTCCAGTGGCTGACAGGGGCCTTTCTGTGTGGAGTTTGCATGTTCTCTCCGTTTCTGTGTGGGTTTCCTCCAGGTGCTCTGGTTTCCCCCCACAGTCCAAAGACATGCAGGTTAGGCTAATTTGTGGCTCTAAATTGACTGTAGGTGTGAATGTGAGTGTGAATGGCTGTTTGTCTCTGTGTGTCAGCCCTGTGATGATTTGGTGACTTGTCCAGGGTGTACTCCGCCTCTCGCCCATAGTCAGCTGGGATAGACTCCAGCTTGCCCTACAGGATAAGCGGTTATGGATAATGGACGGACGGCTTCATTTTCAATAACGGTATTAACCAGGTCAGGGTTATGGTGGATTTGAAGTCTAGCTACTAGACAGCTAGCTGAGACAAGTGAATACACATGAGTGCAGAAAAATATTGTATATAGTTAGGTAGTATTAGTTAGGTATTTCAGTAATAGTTAGGTATTTCAGAAACGGAGAGGGGGACTAAAAATAATTACTTAAAATACTAAAAATAATAACTTACCAGAGTAATAACGTAATATCATCACTGACTTTGCTCCTTCAAGGTAAAAAGTATTGAGGACTCGTTCCAGAATGAGTCAACTTTTTGCGTCAACTCTTTGAATCATATCATTAGATCGTCTCTTTTAGGTGAAATTTGAGAGCTGACTCACATCTAATGAACAGGAAAATCCTGTATTTCAATACAACAAAACAACTGGTGTTTACTGGAATTACTGTAATTGGTTACTTGTGTTTTTTGCTGAAGTAAATTTGTTCAGTGTGCAAAACCAGCACATGAGATCAAGAGGACTGCAATGGCTTAAATTCCTCAAACTAGATGTTCTCACCCTCTAGGTGTAAACCATTTCCATAGCTATATGATTTTAAAAGGTTGAACTGCATTTAATGCAGTTTAGTGTGGGAGGAATTCAGACCATTTTCTCCAGTGACCTTCTATCAGATGAAAGATAATGGTTGAAAATCTTTTAAATGTATTTTTGCAAGGTTAATATTGCCGGAAGACCTGTGGAAGATTTCTTTGAGTTGATAAAAATGCTTTTGAAAATGTTGTAAAAGTCAAAGATGATAGAAGTTGGAACATTTCCAAAGCAGAAAATATTTCACATATGTTGTTAGACACCAGTGAATATTGCTATTATTGTTAAAAAAGGTTTTCTCTTGATATTTGTGAAGTAACTTGTGGAACAGTATTAAAAAAGCAAGGGGGAGATAAAACTGTTCAAGTCTATATCAAATCATTAGCTATGAATTCTATCTCTTAAGCCTTTGTTCATATCTGTGACACAAATCTATTATGGAAACCAAATAGTGATGACAAAGACTTTACCGTAACAGTTATGTGGACTAGAAAAAAGTTGCAATTTATACATGCAATATGCTCCAAATAGCCTTCAACCTCGAATGTGCCTTCCTGTTTCCTGTAGCCACGTGTTCATTATCCTCTCTCCTGTTGCTTTTTAATTTAAACACCATTGTCTGGGCTGAAGATTTAATTTCACTGTCACTGCTAATAAGAGATTTTAGTGCATAATGGCCCAAGAACTGCTATGAGATCCAAACACATTGGCACAGAGAGTGTGTAATACTGTTCGGCTCTGCGGGAGAGTTGTTGTCTTAAGGAACATTAAGACCCACACATGCAACATAAATACAGAACAAAGGAGAAAGCAAGAGCTGTGGAGAGAGAGAAAAGCAGCTGTAGCGAGAGTGCTGCGCTGACTTTGTGCAGGAAGCAGTGCCGCTGGACCTGATATGTGACCAGGAAGCAGGCCAATCAGGAATCAAACAGCAGGCGAGGAGAAACAGGAAAAGCCGCTGGTCTCCTGTCTGCTAAGAGTGTTTGCTCAGCCAGCTACCCTTTTTTTCCCATGAGGTTCTGCTGGATCACAGCTGAGCTGCTGGATACTTACCCTTTACTGAACCAGGATTCAAACAGGCAAGGAAAAATATTTAGTAGACAACAAAATAACAAACTTAGATTTTTGTTGTCAAGTTTGCTTAATTGGACGCCCTGCAGCATGACATAAATACGACCCAATCGTACATAACTGTCTCAGTGACATGTTTGAAATTCCTTATCCTTTGTATTTTAACATACTTTCTGCACACATTACAATAATATGGAATATATTGCTTCGTAACGCAAAGTGATGCACTAAAACAAGGTATAATTGTGTTTATTAGCATCTCTTTGACTCCCCACACGTTGAATACATTTTGAGCTTCTTTGCATGTGTGTTCGCACACTCAGCATGGCCAAGCCAAACATTCTGCTGATAAAATCACTGATTAACATATCATTTGGACAAATCGTTTCTTTTTTTTTGCTCGGGAACCAGACTTGGCAATTCCCATTGCAAAAGGAAATGAGTTTTTTGAACACTTGAAGGGAGCCAAAAAAACAAAAATAGTCAGTAAAATAAGACCACCTAAGGAAGCATGGACATGTAAGAAAGTACTGTGGGAATAAAGTGCTGTGTGAAAGTTTTAGGTATGTATAAAAGGAAAAAAAAAAGATGGTTTCGAGAATAGCTATATCTTTCTGAATATATAAATATAAAATACAGGGTGTTTCAAAAAATGTGATATTATTTGAGATGCAAATATTCCAGAAATTATATAGTCTAGGCAAATGAAACTGAACAGGCTTAATGTTGAGCGATTTATTCCTCAAAATTTGAATGAGAAATTCAAAGGTACGGTACGTGGATTCCATGAAAGATGTCACAATTTTTTAACATGCGTGCTGTCTGAGACACGGCACTGAATGAGGTGCAACTTGTAGGGTTTCATTCGCAAACGTTTCCTCAGGACACACCAAACTGTCGTTGGAGGAATCTGGGTCTCCAGGCTTCCTCTTCTTATGGACTTCTTGGGGCTTCACAAGAGTTATTTGTGAACCCGCTTGACCGTCTCTTCTGATGCTGGTGGTCGTCCAGATCCTTTTGCCCTGCTGCACAGACAGCCTTCCTCTTTGAACTTTTTGTGTCATGTCCAAATTTGCATTGCGGTTGGTGCATTTTTAGAGAATTCTCTCATAAATGCACGCTGCATGGTCTTGTTCAACTGTATTTGAGCGTACTCTAACACACAAAATGCCTTTTCTTTTCCAGTGAATGGCATTTCTATACCTAAAAAGATAAAAACAAAAAACATTAAAAATAAAATTTTGACCTGTTTCCACACATGCTGTTAAAATTTGAGGTCAATTGAATGAGAATTGGGGCGGCACGGTGGTGTAGTGATTAGCACTGTTGCTTCACAGCAAGAAGGTTCTGGGTTCGAGCCCAGTGGCCGATGGGGGCCTTTCTGTGTGGAGTTTGCATGTTCTCCCCGTGTCCGTGTGGGTTTCCTCCGGGTGCTCCGGTTTCCCCCACAGTCCAAAGACATGCAGGTTAGGTTAACTGATGACTCTAAATTGACCGTAGGTGTGAATGTGAGTGTGAATGGTTGTGTGTCTCTATGGTGGTGTTTACATTAGACTGTATCCATCTCGTTTTCGTCGCGGATGCACTGTCTGTTCACATTAAAACGCCGGGAAATGACTCCACAGGTGGAACAACTTAAATCCGCCAGGGCCCACGTATTCAACCCAGTTTGTATCTGATCCGGTGCTGTGTAAACATTGAGATACGAGGAAACGCTGTGCTGAGCTCTAGCTGACGTCGTCATTGGACAACGTCACTGTGACATCCACTTTCCTGATTTGCTGGCGTTGTTCATGCCACGTTGGTCATGTGACACGACTGCTGAAAAACGGCGTGGACTTCACTTCCTGCTATTGTTTCCGCCTTGTATCACCTTTTTGTTTTTCATTAAAGAGTATAAAAGTATGAATATAATGCTTTGCTTTGTCATTCTTAATGTTGTTCATGGTAAGATGCAAATACTGCCCATTGTGTAGTTATGATTGTCTTTAGGCTTGCCATCCTTCCACTTGCAAGTGGTGAGTGACTTGTGCATGCCCGATATGCACTGGGATCACACACACAGCGGCTCAGTCCGGAATCACTACTCGTGCGCTTCACTCGCGCGCTCTGTGAGCTGCGCAGGGCCGGAGTGCACACCCTCCAGAGGGCACTTGCTGTTCAGGGCGGAGTGATTTGGAGCGCAGCTGCTGAGGAGGAAGCGCTGAGCCGCACTGACACATTTCAACTTACATGCCATCTAATTAGTCATGTGATTAGCGTATCCGTGTATTGGCGTTGCTGTGTGCACGCGAATCGTGTATTGGCGTTGCTGTGTGCATGCGAATCATTTTAAAAACGTTAATCTGATGATCCGCTGATACGGTCTAATGTAAACACCACCTAAGTATCAGCCCTGTGATGACCTGGCGACTTGTCCAGGGTGTACCCCGCCTCTCACCCATAGTCAGCTGGGATAGGCTCCAGCTTGCCTGCGACCCTGCACAGGATAAGTGGTTACAGATAATGGATGAATGAGAATTAGCAAAGTTATTAGATTGTGAAATGATAGCAAATCTTTTGAAACACCCTGTATATTTTAAAAAACTAAAAAGAGCAGTAAACAGTGAAAACAATACATTAAATCAGCATTTTGCTTGACCAACCCTTGATCAGTTCTCTTAGTTGAACTGTACTGTAGGAAATTAGCTGGTTGGTTGTTTCAAGAATCCCTTCTGCATATTTTTTCACACTTGCTCACATTTGTGTAGGTCACCAACAAGTTGATATAATGTTCAGCTCAGTCTCTAAAGACCACAACATCTGTGGCTACTGATTGTGAATCAGTCAGTTAAAGGAGAACTGAAGGCAATTTTTTTAAAAATCAAAATTCTATTTATCTCACTTTATTAAAATCAGAATGCATTT